>NC_090936.1:782612071-782915101 GCF_040938575.1 Ambystoma mexicanum
GCCCCCCTTGGACCCACCTGCAACCTGTGTGTGGGAAAGTACCCCCTTGCACCTTGCACCCCCTTGGCCTGGTGTATGTGAAAGTGCCCCCCTTGGACCCCCCTGCCCCGTGTGTGTGAAAGTGCCCCCTTGCATCACCCTGCCCCAGTGTGTGTGAAAGTGCCCCCTCTTGCACCCCCTCCCTGTGTGTGTGAAAATGCCCCCCGTGTGTGTGAAAGTTTGCGCCCGCCCACCCCCTTGCACCCCATGTGTGTGTAAGTGCCCCCCTTACATCCCATGTATGTGAAAGTGCCCCCCTTGCACCTCCTTGCACCTCCTGCACCCTGTGTGTGTGAAAGTGCTCCCACTCGCCCATGTTTGTGTGAAAGTGCCCCCTTGAACCTCCCTGCCCCTGTGTGTGTGAAAGTGCCCCCCTTGCATCCCCTGCCCCCTGTGTTTGTGAAAGTGCCCCCCACACACCCCCTTGCACCCCATGTGTGTGTAAGTGCCCCCTTGCATGCTGTGTGTGTGAAAGTGCCCCCCCTTGGTCCCCCCTGCCAACCCGTGTGTGTGAAAGATTCCCCCTTGCACCCCCTGCCCCCTGTGTGTGTGAAAATGCCTCCCTTGCACCCCCCTGCCTACCCGTGTGTGTGAAAGATTCCCCCTTGCACCCCCTGTCCCCATTTGTGGGAAAGTGCCTCCTTGCATTCCCCTGCTCTGTGTGTGTGTGGAAGTACCAATGTTGCAAACCCCTGCCCACATGTGTGTGAAAGTGTACCCCACCCACCCCCTTACAACCCATATGTGTGTAAGTGCCCCCATTGCACCTTGTGTGTGAAAGTGCCCCCCTTGCGTCCACCTGCACCATATGTATGTGAAAGTGCCCCCGTGCACCCCCCTGCACCCTGTGTGTGTGAAAGTGCCCCCTTGCACCCCTGCCCCCCTGTGTGTGTGTGAAGTTCCCCTTTGAACCCTGTGTGTGTGTAAGTGCCCCCCTTGAACCTTCCTGCCCCCCATGTTTGTGAAAGTGCCCATTTGCACCCCCCTGCCCCATGTGTGTGAAAGTGCCCCCATTGCACCCCCTGCCCCCCGTGTGTGTGAAGGTGTCCCCCGCCCACCCCTGCCCCCCTGTGTGTGTGTGTGTGTGTGTGTGTGTGAAAGTTCCCCCTTGAACCCTGTGTGTGTGTAAGTGCCCCCCTTGAACCTCCCTGCCCCCCATGTTTGTGAAAGTGCCCATTTGCACCCCCCTGCCCCATGTGTGTGAAAGTGCCCCTGCCCACCCTCTTGCACCGAATGTGTGTGGAAGAGCCCCCTTGCACCCTGTGTGTGTGAAAGTGCCCTCTTTGCACCCCCCTTCCCCCATGTGTGTGAAAGTGCATCTCTTGCACCCCCTTTGACCCCATGTGTGTGAAAGTGCCCTCCTTGCACCCTGTGTGTGTGAAAATTCCCACTTGCACCTGTGCGTGTGAAAGTGCCCCCTTGCAACCACCTGGCCCCCGTGTGTGAGAAAGGGCTCCCCTTGCACCATTTGTGTGTGAAAGTGCCCCCTTGCACCCTCCGTATGTGTGAAAGTGCCCTTCTTGCACCCCCATGCCCCTTGTGTGTGTGAAAGTGCCACTACCCACCCCATTACACCCCATGTGTTTGTGTGAAAGTGCCCCGTTGCACCCTGCGTGTGTGAAAGTGCCCCCCATGCACCCCCTGCCCCCTGTGTTTGTGAACGTGCCCCCCCTTGCACCTTGTGTGTGTGTGTGTGTGTGTGTGTGTGTGTGTGTGTGTGTGAAAGTGCCCTCATGCACCTGGTGTGTGTGAAAGTTCTCCCCTTGCGCCCCTCTGGCCCCTATGTGTGTGAAAGTGCCCTCGCCAACCCCATGCACCCCATGTGTGTGAAAGTGCCCCCTTGCATCTTGTGTGTGTGAAACTGCCCCCCTTGCACCTCCCTGACCCCTGTGCGTGAAAGTTCCCCCTTTGCACCCCTCTGCCCCCTATGTGTGTGAAAGTGCTCCCACCCACCGCCATGCACCCCATGTGTGTGAAAGTGCCCCCCTTGCACCTTGTGTGTGTGAAAGTGCCCCTTGAACATCCCCCGCCCACACCCTTGCACCCCATGTGTGTGAAAGTGCATCCGTTGCACCTCCCTGCCCCCATGTGTGAAAGTGCCCCCTTGCACCCACTGTCCCTGTGTGTGTGAACGTGCCCCCATTGCACCCCCTGCCCCCTGTGTGTGTGAAAGTGCCTCCCGCCCACCCCGTTGCACCCGATGTGTGAGTAAGTGTCCCCCATGCACGCCGTGTGTGTGTGAAAGTGCCCCCTTGTACCACCCTGTAGCCCGTGTGTGTGAAAGAGCCCCCTTGCTCCCCCTGCCCCCTGTGTGTGTGAAAGTGCCCCCCTTGCACCCCCTGCCCCTGTGTGTGTGAAAGTGCCACTACCCTCCCCATTGCACCCCATGTGTTTGTGTGGAAGTGCCCCGTTGCACCCTGTGTGTGTGAAAGTGCCCCCCATGCACCCCCCTGCCCCCTGTGTTTGTGAACGTGCCCCCCCTTGCACCTTGTGTGTGTGTGAAAGTGCCCTCTTGCACCTGGTGTGTGTGAAAGTTCCCCCCTTGTACCCCTCTGCCCCCTATGTGTGTGAAAGTGCCCTCGCCGACCCCATGCACCCCATGTGTGTGAAAGTGCCCCCTTGCACCCCCTGCCCCTTGTGTGTGTGAAAGTGCCACTACCCACCCCATTACACCCCATGTGTTTGTGTGAAAGTGCCCCGTTGCACCCTGCGTGTGTGAAAGTGCCCCCCATGCACCCCCTGCCCCCTGTGTTTGTGAACGTGCCCCCCCTTGCACCTTGTGTGTGTGTGTTTGTGTGAAAGTGCCCTCTTGCACCTGGTGTGTGTGAAAGTTCCCCCCTTGCACCCCTCTGGCCCCTATGTGTGTGAAAGTGCCCTCGCCAACCCCATGCACCCCATGTGTGTGAAAGTGCCCCCTTGCACCTTGTGTGTGTGAAACTGCCCCCCTTGCACCTCCCTGACCCCTGTGCGTGAAAGTTCCCCCTTTGCACCCCTCTGCCCCCTATGTGTGTGAAAGTGCTCCCACCCACCGCCATGCACCCCATGTGTGTGAAAGTGCCCCCCTTGCACCTTGTGTGTGTGAAAGTGCCCCTTGAACATACCCCGCCCACACCCTTGCACCCCATGTGTGTGAAAGTGCATCCGTTGCACCTCCCTGCCCCCATGTGTGAAAGTGCCCCCTTGCACCCACTGTCACTGTGTGTGTGAACGTGCCCCCATTGCACCCCCTGCCCCCTGTGTGTGTGAAAGTGCCCCCCGCCCACCCCGTTGCACCCGATGTGTGAGTAAGTGTCCCCCATGCACGCCGTGTGTGTGTGAAAGTGCCCCCTTGTACCACCCTGTAGCCCGTGTGTGTGAAAGAGCCCCCTTGCTCCCCCTGCCCCCTGTGTGTGTGAAAGTGCCCCCCTTGCACCCCCTGCCCCTGTGTGTGTGAAAGTGCCACTACCCACCCCATTGCACCCCATGTGTTTGTGTGGAAGTGCCCCGTTGCACCCTGTGTGTGTGAAAGTGCCCCCCATGCACCCCCCTGCCCCCTGTGTTTGTGAACGTGCCCCCCCTTGCACCTTGTGTGTGTGTGAAAGTGCCCTCTTGCATCTGGTGTGTGTGAAAGTTCCCCCTTGCACCCCTCTGCCCCCTATGTGTGTGAAAGTGCCCTCGCCGACCCCATGCACCCCATGTGTGTGAAAGTGCCCCCTTGCACCTTGTGTGTGTGAAACTGCCCCCCTTGCACCTCCCTGACCCCTGTGCATGAAAGTTCCCCCTTTGCACCCCTCTGCCCCCTATGTGTGTGAAAGTGCTTCCGCCCACCGCCATGCACCCCATGTGTGTGAAAGTGCATCCATTGCACCTCCCTGCCCCCATGTGAGAAAGTGCCCCCTTGCAATCTCTGCCCCAGTGTGTGTGAAAGTGCCCCCTTGCACCCCCTGCCCCCTGTGTGTGTGAAAGTGCCCCCGCCCACCCCGTTGCATCCGATGTGTGAGTAAGTGCCCACCATGCACCCCGTGTGTGTGAAAGTGCCCCCTTGTACCACCCTGTAGCCCGTGTGTGTGAAAGAGCCCCCTTGCTCCCCCTGCCCCCTGTGTGTGTGAAAGTGCCCCCTTTGCACCTCGTTTTTGTGAAAGTGACCCCTTTGTGCTCCCCTGCACCCTGTGTGTGTGAAAGTGCCCCTCTTGCTCCCCCTGCCCCCTGTGTGTGTGTGAAAGTGCAGCCCTTGCATCCCCCTGCCCCGTGTGTGTGTGAAAGTGCCCCCCTTGCCACCCCCTGCCCCTGTGTGTGTGTGAAAGTTCCCCTCTTGTACCCCTCTGCCCCCTGTGTGTGTGTGAAAGTGCCCCCCTTGCACCCTCTGCCCTGTGTGTGTGAAAGTGCCTCCCGTCCACCTTATGGAACCCCATTTGTGTGTAAGTGCCCCCTTGCACCTGACGTGTGTGAAAATTACCCCCTTGGAACACCCCTGCACCGCTTGTGTGTGAAAGTGCCCCCACTCACCCTCTTGCACCCCATGTGTGTGTAAGTGCCCACCTTGCACTTAGTGTGTATGAAAGTGCACCCCTTGCACCCTGTGTGTGGGTGAAAGTGCCCCCCTCTGCACCCTGTTTGTGTGAAAGTGGCCGCCTTGCACCCTCTGCCCCCACGTGTGTGAAAGTGCCCCCCTTGAACCCTTTTGCCTCCATGTGTGAAAGTGCTCCCCGCCCACCCCCTTGCACACCATGTGTGTGAAAGTTCCCCCTTGCACCCTCTGTGAGTGAAAGGGCCCCCCTTAAACGCCCTGCCTCTGTGTGTTTGACAGTGCCCCCCTCCCACCCCTTGCACCCCATGTGTGTGAAAGTGCGCCTGTTGCACCTCCCTGCCCCATGTATGAAAGTGCCCCCTTTGCACCGCCTGCCCCTCATGTTTGCGAAAGTGCACCCAGCCCACCCCCTTGCACCCCATGTGTGTGAAAGTGCCCCCCTTGCTCCCTGTGTGTGACAAAGTGCCCTCTTGCACCCCCCTGCCCCAGGTGTGTGAAAGTACCCCCTTCCACCCCCCTGACCTCATGTGTGTGTAAGTGCCCCTGCCAACCCCTTTCACCCCATGTGTGTGTAAGTGACCCCCTTGTACCCCCCTCCACCCTGTATGTGTGAAAGTGCCCCCCTTGAAACCCCCTGCACCCTGTGTGCGAAAGTGCAACCTTGCCCCCTGTCCCATGTGTGTGTGAAAGTGCCACCCTTGCACCTGCGGCCCCCCATGTGAATAAAGTGCCCCCCTTGCAACCACATGTGTATGAAAGGGCCCCCGCCGACCCCGTTGCACCCCCTGTGTGTGAGAGTGCACCCCTTGTACCCTGTGTGTGGTTGAAAATGCCCCCCTCTGCACCCTGTGTGTGTGAAAGTGCCACCTTGCACCCCCCTGCCCCGTGTGTGAGAAAGTGCCCCCTTGCACCCCCCTGCACCTTGTGTGTGTTAACGTGCCCCCCTTGCACCTCCCTGACCCCCGTGTGTGTGAAAGTGCCCCCTTGCACCCCTGCCCCCCTGTGTGTGTGTGAAGTTCCCCTTTGAACCCTGTGTGTGTGTAAGTGCCCCCCTTGAACCTCCCTGCCCCCCATGTTTGTGAAAGTGCCCATTTGCACCCCCCTGCCCCATGTGTGTGAAAGTGCCCCCATTGCACCCCCTGCCCCCCGTGTGTGTGAAGGTGTCCCCTGCCCACCCCTGCCCCCCTGTGTGTGTGTGTGTGTGTGTGTGTGAAAGTTCCCCCTTGAACCCTGTGTGTGTGTAAGTGCCCCCCTTGAACCTCCCTGCCCCCCATGTTTGTGAAAGTGCCCATTTGCACCCCCCTGCCCCATGTGTGTGAAAGTGCCCCTGCCCACCCTCTTGCACCGAATGTGTGTGGAAGAGCCCCCTTGCACCCTGTGTGTGTGAAAGTGCCCTCTTTGCACCCCCCTTCCCCCATGTGTGTGAAAGTGCATCTCTTGCACCCCCTTTGACCCCATGTGTGTGAAAGTGCCCCCCTTGCACCCTGTGTGTGTGAAAATTCCCACTTGCACCTGTGCGTGTGAAAGTGCCCCCTTGCAACCACCTGGCCCCCGTGTGTGAGAAAGGGCTCCCCTTGCACCATTTGTGTGTGAAAGTGCCCCCTTGCACCCTCCGTATGTGTGAAAGTGCCCTTCTTGCACCCCCATGCCCCTTGTGTGTGTGAAAGTGCCACTACCCACCCCATTACACCCCATGTGTTTGTGTGAAAGTGCCCCGTTGCACCCTGCGTGTGTGAAAGTGCCCCCCATGCACCCCCTGCCCCATGTGTTTGTGAACGTGCCCCCCCTTGCACCTTGTGTGTGTGTGTGTGTGTGTGTGTGTGTGTGTGTGAAAGTGCCCTCTTGCACCTGGTGTGTGTGAAAGTTCCCCCCTTGGACCCCTCTGGCCCCTATGTGTGTGAAAGTGCCCTTGCCAACCCCATGCACCCCATGTGTGTGAAAGTGCCCCCTTGCACCTTGTGTGTGTGAAACTGCCCCCCTTGCACCTCCCTGACCCCTGTGCGTGAAAGTTCCCCCTTTGCACCCCTCTGCCCCCTATGTGTGTGAAAGTGCTCCCACCCACCGCCATGCACCCCATGTGTGTGAAAGTGCCCCCCTTGCACCTTGTGTGTGTGAAAGTGCCCCTTGAACATCCCCCGCCCACACCCTTGCACCCCATGTGTGTGAAAGTGCATCCGTTGCACCTCCGTGCCCCCATGTGTGAAAGTGCCCCCTTGCACCCACTGTCCCTGTGTGTGTGAACGTGCCCCCATTGCACCCCCTGCCCCCTGTGTGTGTGAAAGTGCCCCCCGCCCACCCCGTTGCACCCGATGTGTGAGTAAGTGTCCCCCATGCACCCCGTGTGTGTGAAAGTGCCCCCTTGTACCACCCTGTAGCCCGTGTGTGTGAAAGAGCCCCCTTGCTCCCCCTGCCCCCTGTGTGTGTGAAAGTGCCCCCCTTGCACCCCCTGCCCCTGTGTGTGTGAAAGTGCCACTACCCACCCCATTGCACCCCATGTGTTTGTGTGGAAGTGCCCCGTTGCACCCTGTGTGTGTGAAAGTGCCCCCCATGCACCCCCCTGCCCCCTGTGTTTGTGAACGTGCCCCCCCTTGCACCTTGTGTGTGTGTGAAAGTGCCCTCTTGCACCTGGTGTGTGTGAAAGTTCCCCCCTTGCACCCCTCTGCCCCCTATGTGTGTGAAAGTGCCCTCGCCGACCCCATGCACCCCATGTGTGTGAAAGTGCCCCCTTGCACCTTGTGTGTGTGAAACTGCCCCCCTTGCACCTCCCTGACCCCTGTGCATGAAAGTTCCCTCTTTGCACCCCTCTGCCCCCTATGTGTGTGAAAGTGCTTCCGCCCACCGCCATGCACCCCATGTGTGTGAAAGTGCATCCATTGCACCTCCCTGCCCCCATGTGTGAAAGTGCCCCCTTGCAATCTCTGCCCCAGTGTGTGGGAAAGTGCCTCCTTGCACCCCCTGCCCCCTGTGTGTGTGAAAGTGCCCCCGCCCACCCCGTTGCACCCGATGGGTGAGTAAGTGCCCAACATGCACCCCGTGTGTGTGAAAGTGCCCCCTTGTACCACCCTGTAGCCCGTGTGTGTGAAAGAGCCCCCTTGCTCCCCCTGCCCCCTGTGTGTGTGAAAGTGCCCCCTTTGCACCTCGTTTTTGTGAAAGTGACCCCTTTGTGCTCCCCTGTACCCTGTGTGTGTGAAAGTGCCCCCCTTGCTCCCCCTGCCCCCTGTGTGTGTGTGAAAGTGCAGCCCTTGCATCCCCCTGCCCCGTGTGTGTGAAAGTGCCCCCCTTTCCAGCCCCTGCCCCTGTGTGTGTGTGAAAGTTCCCCTCTTGTACCCCTCTGCCCCCTGTGTGTGTGTGAAAGTGCCCCCCTTGCACCCTCTGCCCTGTGTGTGTGAAAGTGCCTCCCGCCCACCTCCTGGAACCCCATTTGTGTGTAAGTGCCCCCTTGCACCTAACGTGTGTGAAAATTACCCCCTTGGAACACCCCTGCACCGCTTGTGTTTGAAAGTGCCCCCACTCACCCTCTTGCACCCCATGTGTGTGTAAGTGCCCACCTTGCACTTAGTGTGTGTGAAAGTGCACCCCTTGCACCCTGTGTGTGGGTGAAAGTGCCCCCCTCTGCACCCTGTGTGTGTGAAAGTGGCCGCCTTGCACCCTCTGCCTCCATGTGTGTGAAAGTGCCCCCCTTGAACCCTTTTGCCTCCATGTGTGAAAGTGCTCCCCGCCCACCCCCTTGCACCCCATGTGTGTAAAAGTTCCCCCTTGCACCCTCTGTGAGTGAAAGGGCCCCCCTTAAACGCCCCTGCCTCTGTGTTTTTGACAGTGCCCCCCTCCCACCCCTTGCACCCCATGTGTGTGAAAGTGCGCCTGTTGCACCTCCCTGCCCCATGTATGAAAGTGCCCCCTTTGCACCGCCTGCCCCTCATGTTTGCGAAAGTGCACCCAGCCCACCCCCTTGCACCCCATGTGTGTGAAAGTGCCCCCCTTGCTCCCTGTGTGTGACAAAGTGCCCTCTTGCACCCCCCTGCCCCCAGGTGTGTGAAAGTACCCCCTTCCACCCCCCTGACCTCATGTGTGTGTAAGTGCCCCTGCCAACCCCTTTCACCCCATGTGTGTGTAAGTGACCCCCTTGTACCCCCCTCCACCCTGTATGTGTGAAAGTGCCCCCCTTGAAACCCCCTGCACCCTGTGTGTGAAAGTGCAACCTTGCCCCCTGTCCCATGTGTGTGTGAAAGTGCCACCCTTGCACCTGCGGCCCCCCATGTGAATAAAGTACCCCCCTTGCAACCACATGTGTATGAAAGGGCCCCCGCCGACCCCGTTGCACCCCATGTGTGTGAGAGTGCACCCCTTGTACCCTGTGTGTGGTTGAAAATGCCCCCCTCTGCACCCTGTGTGTGTGAAACTGGCCATCTTGCACCCCCTGCCCCCATGTGTGTGAAAGTGCACCCCTTGCACCCCTTTGCCTCCATGTGTGTGAAAGTGCTCCCCGCCCACCCCCTTGCACCCCATGTGTGTGAAAGTACCCCCCACCCACCCCCTTGTACCCCATGTGTGTGAAAGTGCCCACCTTGCACCCCGTGTGTATAAAAGTGCCTCTTTGCACCGCCTTGCCCCCATGTGTGTGAAAGTGCCCCCTTCGACCCTCTTGCCCCATGTGTGTGAAAGTGCCCCCACCCACCTTGCACTTCGTGTGTGTAAAAGTGACCCCCTTGCTCCCCCCTGCACCCCATGTGTGTGAAAGTGCCCCCCTTGAAACACCCTGCACCCTGTGTGTGTGAAAGTGCCACCTTGCCCCCTGTCCCACGTGTGTGTGAAAGTGACCCCTTGCATCCCCTGCCTCACGTGTGTATGAAAGTGCCCCCCTTGAACCCCCATGTGTCTGAAAGTGCCCCCCGCCTACCCCCTTGCACCCCATGTGTGTGAAAGTTCACCCCTTGCACCCTGTGTGTGGGTGAAAGTGCCCACCTATGCACCCTGTGTGTGTGGAAGTGGCCTCCTTGCACACCCTGCCCCCATGTGTGTGAAGTGCCCCCCTTACACCCCTTTGCCTCCATGTGTGTGAAAGTGCTCCCCACCCACCCCCTTGCACCCCATGTGTGTGAAAGTTCCCCCCTTGCACCCTGTGTGAGTGAAAGGTCCCCCCCTTGAGCCCCCCTGCTTCTGTGTGTTTGACAGTGCCTCCTTTACACCCCCTGCCCCCGTGTGTGTGAACATGACCGCCACCCACCCCCTTGCACCCCATGTGTGTGAAAGTGCCCATTTGCACCTCCCTGCCCCCGTGTGTGAAAGTGAACCCCTACGCACCGCCTGCCCCTCATGTTTGTGAAAGTGCACCCTGCCCACCCCCTTGTACTCCATGTGTGTGAAAGTGAACCCCTTGCACCCCGTGTGTGTAAAAGCACCCCCTGCCCCCTTGCACCCCATGTGTGTGTAAGTGCCACTCTTGCACCCTGTGTTTATGAAAGTGCCCCCTTCCACCCCCCTGCCCTCTGTGTGTGTGAAAGTGCCCCCTTGCATCCCCCTGCACCCCGTGTGTGTGTAGGTGCCCCCCTTGAACCCCGCATGTGTGAAAGGGCCCGCCTTGCACCTCCTGCACCCGGTGTGTGTGAAAGTGCCCCCCTAGCAACCCCCTGCCCCGTGTGTGTGAAAGTGCCCCACTGAACCCCCATGCCCCATGTGTGTGTAAGTGCCCCCTTGCACACCGCGTGTGTGAAAGGGCCCGCCTTGCACCTCCTGCACCCCGTGTGTGTGAAAGTGTCCCCCTTGCAACCCCCTGCCCCGTGTGTGTGAAAGTGCCCCCCTTCCACCCCCTGCCCCCATGTATGTGAAAGTGCCCCCCGCTCACCCCTTGCACCCCATGTGTGTGTAAGTGCCCACCTTGAACACCGTGTGCGTGAAAGTGCCCCCCTTAAATCCCCCTGCATCCCATGTGTGTGTAAGTGCCCCCTTGCACCCTGTGTGTGTGAAAGGACCACCCTTGCACCTCCTTCACCCTGTGTGTGTGAAAGTGCCCCCCCATGCACCCCTGAGCCCATGTGACGCTCACCTGATATCCACGGAGACGCCACTCAGCCTGACTGGACCACTTGCAATCTCAAACTCCTCCCTTGGGCTCTGTTCGGCCGAGTATCAGGCCTGAAATACAGGAATTTCACGTTTAATCTTACTGTCTCTTATTGCTTGGATCCCACCTCCCTTGTGGACTCAACCTTCCCTTTAGTTCTCTCCTCACCTTGCTTTCTTGTATGATGCGCTCTCCGTCCTGCCTCTCGGGGGAAGGGGTGCGTTGTTGGTGTGGGCATGTGTATTGCTCTTCCAGAGTGCACGGAAAATCATAAATCACCAATGCAATTACGGAGCCAGTACTTTGAACGCAGTAAGACGCATTAACTTGCAACCACACACTCTTAGAAAATAATGAGCACTCATACCACTATTTATTCAAAGCTTACAAGCAACCAGTAATAACATAGAAATCAATCACAGAAGAAGCAAAGAATTCAAAAGGAAATACATCACCGTGAGCGTAACTGGATTCCTCATCTCGCCAGAAGCGGCTGAAAGACCCCAATAACAGCCAGGCCGAGAGCACAACAACCCACAGGAATGCCGGACGAAAGCGTCCCCCTCCGGCTGAAGTCTCACGTGACCACCCCTGGGGTTCCGCATATATGCACACTCCGAAAAGGGGTGACAATTTCTCGAACCTTCTGGCAACGCACTTGCGCATTGATGAGCAGCCGTTGGTTGCCAGCTGGGTCAACCGACAGTACCCTTAAGGAGCAGAGTGCCTCCCTCCTCTAAAAACAAGCACCACGAAAGACAGTCCCATAGCTCATAACAAGACATAACAAAGTTAGCTTTCCCAGCAGAAATGTCCTTGACTGCATACCAGGTTTGGAAAGCATGTTTTCTTCAGCACCGTGAATCTAACTCTCAGCAAAATGCGTGCAGCTTTTCACTGCGGCATGAAGTAAATATCCATCATGGCTCCGAGCGCTCCCAGAATGCACTGCGCACCAGCGCCATTTTAGTTCAAGCATAACAATTCCACCCTTGGATATTTACCTTCCATAGCCCAGTGGCAGAGGAGCCGGACACTGAAACCGACAAAATATTAAAACTAAATTAGGAATGCATTGAATACAACAACAACAAGCTATTATGATAGCTAATATAATGCAAATGCAAGCAAAAGCGTACTGTAGTGTACCCCCAATATCAGGAATCCATGAAAATAACCAATCCCACCAATTCCCAGTACGATCTTGGGACACTTGAGAAATGAGATCCCTCAAACCTCGAATATGACTTTCAATGGATCGTGAATGGTCACTTAGATTGAAACAATACATACCTTCGACTGAGTTACACCCTAAATTATGCTTTAGCAATAGATAATCAACAGCAGCTCTGTTTTGCAAAGTTGCTTTTCTAATAACTTGACTATCAAGGAGTAATTCTTCTAATGCCTGAGAAGTATGATTAAGGCCTTTGACTACTAAACATGCTAATTTCATCAAAGATTTGTAACCCCCAGCAGCTAAACCCCAAACTCCCACTAATGAAAGGCTTAATGCTAGAACCTCAGCTTCTGATAACAAGTGTACATGTGAATCACAATCGGGAGATAGACCCACAGACTCGAAAGTTGACCTTCTGCCTCGGGTTATCGCTGGGTGTAAAGGAAACATCATTAGTCCTAATCGAGTTAAGGCACATGGACCTCCGGAAATGTTAGCTGGAATATAAGTGTATGTGATGTTGCCACATGAAAAGAGCCATCCTGTTGGAAGTTTCACATAATTCAAATGACTGGCAGCTATCACTGTATGATTACAAGACATAGTATTATTTACACTGGTACATGTGCGTGGCACTCGCAAACATAATCGTTGCTCAAACATTGTATGATTTTGCTGTTTGGTTAAATCGAGCTGTTGGCATTTGCCAATTTCTTGTGCATTGCATGTCATAAAGTAGCACACATCACCTTGGGTTATATTATAGGTTATAACGCGTGTCAAATTTCTCCATTTGCGATCGGTTTCTTGGCAAAATCTGCAATACTCATAAACGGAAAAAGATTGCATAATATCAGAATCTTGAACCAAAGAATCATTGTGTGTGACGCCGAAAATATGCTTTAGAACTGGAACTGGCATTGGCACTGCTACTAAGCACGTAGTCAGTAAAGCTTCAGCATTGGGCACATCAGTAAGGCAAAAGTGCGTTATGTTGAGCACCTGCTGTGCCAGATATTTCCACATATTCTCTGTTTGCGGAATCATGGGAGAATGTCTTTGCCGTCCTGAAGATGCCTCTCGCATGACTGGCATCAAGGTTGTTTTTACTTGCTCCTGACGTGTTTGCCGCATTTCACGAATCCATGTCTTCGGTCTGGCTGGCTTTTCGGCATCGGCATAAGGCTGCTTTTGGACAACATTAGTCATCACTATCAGTATCCCCTTTATCACTGGCACAGATGTGACATTTTTCGTTGGTAGCAGCATGCTGTTTAACTCTCCCAAATGGAGTGCATTTAGTACCACAATTTCACCAGCCAGGCACAGGATCTACAAGGCAAACCCAGAAAAGAGATATCAGTGTTGTACATCACTCTCTCAGGTAACATTTGTCTGTGGGCACATATTGCCATTTCTTTCTACCGCCGGGCTCTATGACTAAAACTACTTGGTCTTTGCCTGACGCAATGACATCTGCGGGCACTGGTGGGCCACTTGGCCTTTCCACCCACACCTTTGATAACAATTGGTCCCCACTATTCATCAGGATGACTTTGATCTCGCCTTGGTAATCAGCATCAATTACCCCTCCCAACACTTGAACTCCCTTCAATGCTAGGCCAGGTCTAGGGGCAATCCATCCCATATGCTCTGGGGGAATTTGTACTCTAATCCTGTTTCAATTACAACGATCCCTCTTGGGTCTAATCTGATTTCTTCATGGGAATTCAAGTCTACTCCTGCTGACTCTGGAGTCGCTCGATAGGGAGCTAAAGAACCCGGGGTAATTTCCCAGTACAATAAGGTTTCTCTGACTGAATTGGGTTGAACCTGTAAAGTAGGAGTCATTAGTCGCATCAAAGGAATTTCATGCTCATTCACAGGCCTATTGTTTAATACTTGCACCGCATCAAACACACGATCACGCCAGCCTGCCAAATTGCCATCTCCAGATTTGCGCAGCTGTTCTTTCAACAACCCATTCATTCGTTCAATCAACCCTGAAGCAGCAGGGTAATAAGGCACATGGTAAAGCCACTCAATGTTCTTTTCCTGGCAGTACTCCTGTATTAGTTTGCCTTTGAAATGTGAACCATTGTCACTTGGAATCTGCAAAGGCACTCCATAATGTAGTATGATCTGATCTAACAACCTGATGGTGTTCAGTTGTGTTGCACGCTTGCACGTCAAAACCATCAGATATCCTGAGTATGTATCCACAATACTGCATGCATACTGACAACCTTTACCGATTGGCATGGGACCGATATAATCAATCTGCCAAATTTGACCGGGTAGTTTTCCTCTTCGCAATGTACCCCAAAAAATCTGAGGGATAGGTCTATGCTGATGGTGTTGGCATACTGGACATTGCAAAATGATCGTTTTCATTACCTCTAAAGGAAGACTGAGTCCTCGAGCTTGTGCCCACCTGATAGTAGCCTTTTCTCCAAGGTGCCCACATTTCTGGTGAGCCCACTTGGCCAAACCCTCCAAATCGTCTTCCTGAGCCTCTGCATCCACAGATGAAATCTTGGTGTGTTCGTCTGCAACAGAATTAAACCAACGTTCTAATGAGTCTGTGGCACAATGCGCGTCCACATGATACACAGTGACTTCACTTTGTAATAACATTTCTGAAATATATTGCCACAGTTCTTTTCCCCACAACACTTTTGAATGAATCTTCCACCCATTCTTTTGCCAGGTTGGCAACCACACTGCCAATCTATTCGCCATTGACCATGAATCTGTGTACACATAACATTGACCAGGGGTTTCTTGTTTCAATGCTTGGTAAACTGCGTAAAGCTCTGCAAACTGACTGTTCTTCCCTTTCCCTGACGTTGTCAACATCTTTTTTGTCTTGGGATTGTACGACACTGCTTTCCAGTATCGCTCAGTTCCCACATGTCGGGCTGAGCCATCCGTGAACCACGCATGCTCTGTTTGTTCCACAGTCAAATCACTGTAAGGTACTCCCCATTTCACGGGAGGCTCACGTTTTGCAGGCACTTCCGGTGGTATGTAACCTGAGGGCGGTATGTTGACTACTTGCTCATGTAATTTTGCAACTCCACCCTTCCCTGATTTGGCTCTGTCTTGAATGTACCATTTTCATTTAATTATGCTGGCTTCTTGAGCATGTCATATTCTGTGCGTTTTAGGAGATCTCAGTACCCATTGCATGATTGGTATTTCTGGCCTCATCAATACATCATGGCCCACCGTCATTTGCTCGGTATCAACAAGGGCCCAATAACACGCCAGCAACTGCTTCTCAAACGGAGTATATGAGTTACCAGCATCGGACTACTTACGACTCCAAAGCCCCAATGGCACACGTTTTCTGTCCTGTTTCTGCCACACGCTCCAGTTAGCATAATTGTCTTGTACAGACACATTTAATTCCACTTTGCCTTCCTTTAATGGCCATAAATCAAGCACCAGCTGCACAGTGTCTTTCGCCAGCTCAAATGCTTTCTGCTGCTCTTCCCCCCACTGAAACCCATATTTCTTGCGTGTCACCTTGTAGAGGGGGGCCAATATCTGCCCTAAATGGGGAATGTGCTGTCTCCAAAACCCGAACAGCCCTATAAACTGCTGAGCTTGCTTTTTGTTCATTGGAGTGGTGAATTCAAGTATTTTCTGTCGGGCTTTTGGCACCATTTCTCGATGCCCATGACGCCACCGAATCCCTAGGAATATAACTGTTTCAGCTGAGCCTTGAATTTTATTCGGGTTAATCTCCCACCCTTCCTTCTTCAATCCTTCCATAATGACATCTAACTGGCTTTGCACACTGTGCTCATCCTTGCCCTGAATCAAAATATCATCAATATAATGAGAGATTTGTATGTCAGGTTTACTCAGTATCTTATCTAAGTGCTCTGCCACCAGCCAGTGACAGATAGTCGGGCTATGTAAGTACCCCATAGGTAGCCTTGTAAAGGTGTACTGACGTCCACTCCAAGAAAATGCAAATTGCTCTTGACACTCTTCAGCAATTGGCACAGAGAAAAATGCATTGGCTAAATCGATCACTGCATACCAAGTTCCCTCAAACTGTTGGACATTCTCAATGAAGGTAATAGCATCTGGGACAGCGGGCACTAAGGGAGGAGTGTGTTTATTCAACTCCTGGTAATCGAGCGTCATCCTCCACGGACCATCCCCCTTTTTAATAGGCCAGAGAGGATTGTACCATGCGGTGGTGATAGGGCGTAACACACCCGGCTCCACGTACTCTTTAATGGTGTCTGAAATGTCCTTGTGCCCCCCGGGAATGCAGTATTGTTTCATTGCTACCCGCTTGGTTGCCACAGGCACTTGCACTGGGGGCATCTTCAATTTGCCTATGGTAATGGGTGTACAGATCAATGCACTCACCCCAAACTGTTATGTTTTACTGCCAAGTCCCAAAGTTAACCCTTCCAGAATGTCAAAGCCAATTATATATTCAGGTATCAGAACAATCAACACTTGGTATTTTTGCCTATTCAAATTGCCTATTTTCATCTCCACTTTCGTTTGTACTGCGGGGGTCTCCTTTCCCCCCAGACCTGTAATGGTAAATTGTTTTCCTTTAAATCGTGCTGGATTGCCATGAATCAGAGAGGCCTCCGCCCCGGTGTCTATCAATGCTCGCACCCCTTGTGTATTTCCTGACCCCCAAAAAATCTTAACATCAACATGGGGCCGCCTATCAACTTTTATGTGAGTAGACGCTGCCGGAGCTTGGCCGTAGCCCTAGTCAAATTTCGAATGAGTGTGACTCGACTCCGCCACTAACATTGAACTCACCACCTTTCTCAAATCAGCGTATGTTGTCTGGTACGGGGAAGGTGTCCCCATAGACCCTTCTTCTTGTTCTTCCGCAGGAGGAACAGAAGGTGAGGTGTCCCCCTGTGGCTTGGCTACTACCTGTTTCTTAACCTGTTTATAGCGCTCTTTGGCTGCAAGTCCTCTTTTTTTGTATAATTCATACATTACTCGGGTTTCAATGCCATCAATCTCTTCGTGTGGCACACCGTCTTTTAACAAAGCCAGAAACATGTCCTTTCGAGACACTCAGGAGTGTCTGCTATCTTGCCGCCTGCCTTCGGTTCTTCTCTCACTACACCCCTCTCTCTCCCGTGGCTTGTCATCACTCTTGTCCCACTCCCCTAAATCTGCAAGTTGCTGAATGGCATCCACTACCTCATCAGTGGGTTTGCCCGTCATACCTACGAGAAAAGTCATAATGATACTTTTGTATGCGGGTGGCGCAGTTCTAATCACCATATTTCGAGTTGAAACTGAGAGCGGCACGGCTCCCATGTGTCCTGGAGCATTTACGTGAATTGCCTCTTTCATAGCATGCTCTCTGACTTTTTGAATTGCATCTCTCAAAATATACCACTTTGTTTCTTCACTAGGTCAATCTGTGGTTATGGGGTATTTACAGTTACATGCTTGGGCTATTAGCTGCAACAAAGACACCTGTCCATCGTGACCATTGTCATCAGGGGGCGGTCCTGCCCTTAAGACCTCCTGTACATTGGTGTCAGTTGACAGGGGCAGAAAATGCGGTGAATCCGTGGAATCTACCAACAACCCTGCAGCGCCCCATCTTGCAATCTCACCATCCATGTCAATAAAGATTCCCCTGATTTTTGCCTCAAACAGGTAATAATTTCCCCAACCTCCTGCTGGGTGTAATCCTCCAGCGTGGTTAAATCCACCATTCCGCCTGCAGGATTCTGCAGGTGGGGTCCGGCTCGCCGTCTTCTAACTGGCTTAGCCGCCACTGTTTTCTGCTTCATTTCCATTTTGGGGTCGGACTCATTTGCGGAACTACTCTCTAGACTGGTTGAGTCAAAAATATCACCATCCCACTTATCCGGATCCCAGTCCACACCGGCTGTAGCGATTACAGCTGCCACCTTTCTTTTGTTGACCCCTCCCCTTCTTTTCCTATACTTATACCGGGCTGCTCTGACTCCTGCCCTCTCGGCCACAGCCTGATATGTGTCAGCCTTATCTTTAAAAAGTTTCATTTGAATCTGCTGCATTAACGCAGTCTGCCTTTCTGCAGCCAGCTCTCTTTCTAATCACAAAACCTCATTTTTCATTTCCACCTTCATTTGAGGTATTTTCCTATAAGCATGCAAAAGAACCCAACCTCGCCTACCTAATGCAGCGCATTGTCTGCCATGTTCCACTGGAACTTGTTGCAAACATACCATTACATCAGACGGATCAGCATCTCCCAATCCCTGATCCCATGTTTCACTTAGCCCTGCACCGCATGCCCACGCCTGGGCCAATTTATCATATGGACTCTTAGTCCAGCATGGAATGATAACATCAGAACATTCACTGCCAGCGGTAACGCTCTTTTTCTTTTGATTGATTGATTGATTTATTTATAGAGCGCTTTATGCCAAAGCGCTGTACATTGTAACAACAAATACAGAGAAATAACAACAATAAACATTGTGAGCAAGAATTCTTGAACAAACTACTCATTATTGCAAACAAAACAAAACCTTTTTATATCTATATTTTTTCTTTCCACACTGCAATCACTCCCACAAGCACGCACACACCAGCAAAGGGAAAAAAAACAGCTTCACTGTTCAACACTCACTGCCAAATCACTTTCGCTTGCAAGGTAACCGAATCCTATCTACGTTCAAAAAGATTCTTGAATATTTGGAACAATTCATCACAAATATCCTGTTCGTGACGCCAAAAATGTATTGCTCTTCCAGAGTGCACGGAAAATCATAAATCAACAATGCAATTACGGAGCCAATACTTTGAACGCAGTAAGACGCAATAACTTGCAACCACACACTCTTAGAAAATAATGAGCACTTATACGGCTATTTATTCAAAGCTTAGAAGCAACCAGTGATAACATAGAAATAAATCACAGAAGAAGCAAAGAATTCAAAAGGAAATACATCACCATGAGCGTAACTGGATTCCTCATCTCGCCAGAAGAGGCTGGGAGACCCCGATAACAGCCAGGCTGAGAGCACAACAAACCACAGGAATGCCGGACGAAAGCGTCCCCCTCCGGCTGAAGTCTCACCTGACCACCCCCGGGGTTCTGCAAATATGCATACTCCGAAAAGGGGTGGCGATTTCTCGAACCTTCTGGCAATGCACTTGCGCATTGATGAGCAGCCGTTGGTTGCCAGCTGGGTCAACCAACAGTACCCTCAAGGAGCAGAGTGCCTCCCTCCTCTAAAAACAAGCACCACGAAAGACAGTCCCATAGCTCATAACAAGACATAACAAAGTTAGCTTTCCCAGCAGAAATGTCCTTGACTGCATACTAAGTTTGGAAAGCATGTTTTCTTCAGCACCGTGAATCTAACTCTCAGCAAAATGCGTGCAGCTTTTCACTGCTGAATGAAGTAAATATCCATCATGGCTCTGAGCGCTCTCAGAATGCACTGCGCACCAGCGCCATTTTAGTTCATGCATAACAGCGTGCCGCAACCTAGTTGGTTCACTGGTGAGGGCCCTAAGAGTCCAGACCTGCTGTGACTCCAGTCCATCAAGGTAAGTTTGCTGGTTTTTGCAGTTTGGCCTTTTCTTTCCAATTGCCGCTGTTATTGTCTCTCCTTCTTCCTCTAGGTGCATGAAGAGCGCACTAGTGATGTAAGGGGCGAGATGTTAAGTGAAAGCACGATGCACTGCACTATCTGCCTTTTCCTGTGCTAACCTGTCTTTCCCTCTTTCTTGCAGGCCGCTGCAATGTCCCAGAATGGATGCTGGCTGAGAAAATAGTGAGCGGTGAGTACTGCGTAGCACGCGGCACCTTCTTCACTTTTCATGTGCTAATCTGTGTCTCCTCTCTTTTGCAGGTTGTTGTTATGGCCCGGAATGGATGTTGACCAAGACCGACTCAAACCCAGGTAAGCGTGCAATTGTTTTAGCTATTTTAGGAATTGGAATATAAACGCTTACTAATGCTGTTTCGTTCTCTTCTTCTCAGGTTACAGCGTTTCCAAAGATCGAGGGGACGTCGCTGAGATGCTGTGTTCTCTGGACCAAAAGAGCGTTGGATGGTGAACAGGATTCACTCACAGGTAAGTGTATACTGATGGTGTTCTTGTTCTTTCAGGTACGCGTCTCCCCGAATAATGATAATGATAATGATGTGTTTTATATATAGCACCTTAATCCAAAGCGCTTTACATAGCACATATTTACATACAATATCACTCAACCGAAAATTGGTACTCATTTATCGACCTCAGAAGGATGAAAGGCTGAGTTGGCCTTGCCGGGAATCGAACCTGTGATCTGCAGGTCACGCTCAGATCGCAGCAGCGGGCGCTCAACCCGCTGAGCTATCTTACCGGGAAGGCGGGCAAAGATCCGAGCAGAACGTGGTGAGCGCCACGCTGCAGAGCGCAAAATAACGCAAAGCATGTTTCTCTGCCCGGGTGTGGCTTATATAACCCCCAGGTATCCCAGGTATCCCTAGGCTTGAGCACACCTAAAACACTAGACCGCATAGCACGGTTCATTGAACTGAGCTATGCGGGGGCATCGATATTGTACCAAAGTCCATTGCCAAGTCCAGTTCTCAAGTCTTCCTCACTTTATATATGAGCCTGTCGCCAAAGGCACCAGCACTGACTTCAGGAGAGTCTTGTATGAGATGGCAAGGACTTTAAGGCCATGATGGAGGGTCATAGCTTAGCCCCAATGCCTTGCCTATTAGGGCCAGGGGCATGACAGCCAATGTGTGTGAAAGTGCCCCCCTTGATCCCCTATGCCCCGTGTGTGTGAAAGTGCCCCCCTTGCACCCTTTACACCCCCTTGTGCATGAAAGTGCCCCCCACCAACCCACTAGCACCCCATGTGTGTGTAAGTGCCACTCTTGCACCTCATGTGTGTGAAAGTCCCGTGTGTGTGAAAGTGCCCCCTTGCAAACCCCTATGCCCTCCATGTGTGTGAAAGTGCCCTTCTTGAAACCTCAGCCCCTGTGTGTGTGAAAGTGCCCCCACCCACCCCTTTGCACCCCATGTGGGTGTAAGTGTTCCCTTTGCACCTCGTGTGTGTGAAAGTGACCCCCTTGTGCCCCCCTGCACCCTGTGTGTGTGAACGTGCCCCCCTTGCTCTCCTGCCCCCTGTGTGTGTGTGAAAGTGCCCCCTTGCATCCCCATGCCTCGTGTGTATGAAAGTGCCCCCCTTGCAACTCCCTGATTCTGTGTGTGTGTGAAGGTTATCCCCTTCCACCCTCTGCCCCGTGTGTGTGAAAGTGCCTCTCGCCCACCTCCTGGCACCCAATGTGTGTGTAAGTGCCCCCGTGCACCTCACATGTGTGAAAATGACCCCCTTGCATTCCCCTGCACCCCCTGTGTGTGAAAGTTCCCCCACTCACCCTCTTGCACCCCATGTGTGTGTAAGTGCCCACCTTGCACTTCATGTGTGTGAAAGTGCACCCCTTGCACCCTGTGTGTGGGTGAAAGTGCCCCCCTCTGCATCCTGTGTGTGTGAAAGTGGGCGCCATGCACCCCCTGTCCCCCATGTGTATGAAAGTGCCTCCCTTGAACCCCTTTGCCTCCATGTATGTGACAGTGCTCCCCTTGCACCCCTTGTACCCCATGTGTGTGAAAGTTCCCCCCTTGCACCCCTTGTGAGTGAAAGTGTCCCCATTGAACCCCTCTGCCTCTGTGTTTGACAGTGCCCCCACCCACCCCCTTGCACCCCATGTGTGTGAAAGTGCGTCCGTTGCACATCCCTGCCCCGTGTGTGAAAGTGCCCCCTTTGCACCCCCTGCCCCTCATGTTTGTGAAAGTGCACCCCACCCACCCCCTTGCACCCCATGTGTGTGAAAGTGCCCCCCTTGTACTGCATGGTTGTAAAAGTGCCCCCTTTCACCCCCCTGCCCCCATGTGTGTGAAAGGGCCCCCCTTGCACCCCCTTGCACCCCATGTGTGTGAAAGTGCCCCCCTTGCACCCCATGGTTGTAAAAGTGCCCCCTTTCACCCCCTTGCACCCCATGTGTGTGAAAGTGTGTCCGTTGCACATCCCTGCCCCTGTGTGTGAAAGTGGCCCCTTTGCACCGCCTGCCCCTCATGTTTGTGAAAGTACACCCCGCCCACCCCCTTGCACCCCGTGTGTGTGAAAGTGCCCCCTTGCACACAATGTGTGTGAAAGTGCCCCCTTCCACCCCCTGCCCCCATGTGTGTGAAAGAGCCCCCGCCCACCTTGAACCCCCCTGCCTCTGTGTGTTTGACAGTGCCCCCTTTACACCCCCACCCCCATGTGTGAAAGTGCCCCCCTTTACACCTCCTGCCCCTGTGTGTGTGAAGGTGAACCCTGCCCACCCCCTTGCACCCCATGTGTGTTTAATTGCCCTTCTTGCACCCTGTGTGTGTGAAAGGGCCCCCTTGCAACCCCTGCCCCCTTGTGTGTGAAAGTTCCCCCCTTGCAGCCCTATGCCCCGTGTGTGTGAAAGTGCCCCCTTGCACCCCTGCCCCCCGTGTTTGTGAAAGCTCCTCCCTTGCACCCCCTGCACACCATGTGTGTGTAAGTGCCCACCTTGCACCCATATATGTGAAAGTGCTGCCCTTGTACCCCCCTGCAACCATGTTTGTGAAAGTGCCCCCCTTGTACCCCCCTGCACCCTGTGTGTGTGAAAGTGCCAACCCTCCCCCCTGCCAACGTGTGTGTGAAAGTGCCCCCTTGCACCCCCTGCCCCCCTTTAGTGTGTAAGTGCCCCTCTTGCACCCCATGTGTGTGAAAGTGCCCCCTTTGCACCTTCCTGTACCCTGTGTCTATGAAATGGCACCCTTACACCCCCGCACCACGTTTGTTTGTTTGTTTGTTTGTTTGTTTGTTTGTTGATTTATATGGTGCACCAAACCCGAAGGTAACTGGGTGCAAATTACAGCACGTTACAAGTATACTTTCAACAGACGATTCCAATAGTTACACCCCCCCATGTGTGTGAAAGTGACCCCCACCCACCCCCTTGCACCCCATGTGTGTGTAAGTGCCCACCTTGCACCCCGTGTGTGTGAAAGTGCCCCCCTTGCACCCGCTTCCCACTGTGTGTGTGAAAGTGCCCCCCTTGCCCCCCACTGGCTCCTGTGTGTGTGAAAGTCCCCCCTTGCAACCCCTCTGCCACCTGTGTGTGTGAAAGTGCCCCCCTTGCACCATCTGCCCCTGTGTGTGTGAAAGTGCCCCCAAGCACCCCCTTGCACCCCATGTGTGTGTATGTGCCCCCCTGCACCTCGTGTGTGTGAAAGTGCCCCCCTTGCACCCCCTGCACCCTGTGTGTGTGTGTGAAAGTGCCCCCTTGCACTGACCAGCACCCTGTGTGTATGAAAGTGCCACCCTTTCCCCCTGCTCACTGTGTGTGTGAAAGTGCCCTCCTTGCGCCCCTGCGCCTCTTGAGTGTGAAAGTGCACCTCTTGCACCCCATGTGTGTGAAAGTGTTCCCCACCCACCTCCTGGCACCCCATGTGTGTGTAAGTGCCCCTCTTGCACCCTGTGTGTGTGAAAGTGCCCCCCTTTGGCCCCCCCTTCCCCTGTGTGTGTGAAAGTGCCTTCCTTAAACCCGTGTGCACCCCATTTGTTTGCTTTTTGTTTGTTTGTTTGTTTGTTTGTTTGTTTGTTTATTGATTTATATGGTGCACCGAACCCGAATGTAACAGGGCGCAAATTACAGGACATTACGAGTGTACTTTCAGCATAAGATTCCAATAGTTACACCCCAGGTGTGTGAAAGTTCCCCCTGCACACCCCCTTGCACCCCATGTGTGTGCAAATGCCCCCATGCACCTTGTGTGTGTGAAAGGGCCCACCACTCACCCCCTTGCACCCCATGTGTGTGTAAGTGCCCCTTGAACCCTGTGTGTGTGTGTAAATGCCCCCTTTGACCCTGTGTGTGTGAAAGTGCCCCCATCTACCCCTCTTCCACCCTTGTGTGTAAAAGTGACCACCGCCCACCCCCCTTGCACCCGTTTGTGTGAAAGTGCCCCCCGCTCACCACTCTTACATCTGTGTGTGAAAGTGACCCCCGCCCACCCCCTTGCACCTGGTATGTCTGAACTTACTCCCTTCCACCCCCTACCCATCTTGGGTTTGAAAGTGCCCCCTCACACCCCTTTGCACCCCATGTGTCTGAAACTGCCCACCCCCTTGCTCCCCCTTTTGGGTCTGAAAGTTGCCCCCTCCCACCCCCTAGCCCACATGTGTCTGAAAGTGCCCCTGTCCACGCCTCTTCCACCCTTGTGTCTCAAAGTGCCCCATGCCCAACTCCTTGCCACCCTCTGTATAATAAGTACCCCCCTACAGACCTCCTTCACCCCAACAGGTCTCTCTGCCCCTTCCCAACTCCCCCGCCCCCTTTGATTGTCCCCTCTCATAGCACTTACTCCTATCAGTTGTCGCATGACCTTTGATAGCAGCTCGTCTGTCCCCCTCTCGCTCCTTGTCTTTTCCTACCACCCCCCCCAGACTACTCTGAATCATCGTCTGACCTTCTGTGACAGTCTCCTGTCTGTTTCCTCTGCTCCTCACTCTCTCCACTCCCCCCTCCTCATCTCCCCTTCCTCCCGTAACTCATGCACTACAACAATTGTTGTCAGGCGTACACATGTTACTGCTTTTCTTGTCTCCTTCTTCCCTTCCCCTCCCTAACTGTTCTTGCATTTGCAGAAATGTCGCCGGGCTGATTATGATAGTTCTATTTTTCACATTCTAATTTGTTTCAAGGACCTGTAAGAATGTAACTGTATTCTCCCATATTCACTCCCTCCTTGAAGCGCTTTGAAACACATTGTGTCTAGACACTATACAAATAAACAATATCAATATCAATATCATTCATATGTCCCCATTAACAGAGGAAGACTTATGAATCAAGGACCCCGGAGCAGTACATTCTATACTTTGGAAATTGAAATCCCCCATGACCAAAAATGTGTGATATGGAAACTGGCATGACCAAACAAGAAATAGGTCTACCAAGAGGTCGTGGAAAGACAAAAGACCCACCTTCTTCGGGTTCTGATAAATATTCACAACAATCCATCTCAGGTCACCCCTGTCCAGCCCTGATTCTGCCTTCACGGCCAAACTACCCATCTCTGTAATAGAAAGGAGCTCAGTGTGACAGAAAACATAATTTCTACAGGCAATACATAGGCCCCCTGAAGGCCGACCCACCCCCTCACCCCTGCTAGTTGGTGGAAGATTGAAAAACCGTCCAAACCAAAAGGAGATTGCAACCACGTTTCCTGGAACGCAATCACGTCAAATTTTTCAAAAATATGCCCCTTTCCCCTTTCAGTTACAAATGATCTATGACCCCTTGTATTCCAGATGAACAGATCAATGGACTATTTTACTAGAGTTGCCTCTCGGGCAGACCTAGCTTAATAAACATCTGGGAAACAATCTCTGGCACCAACACCCAAACATATGTAGGGGTTTCAGCTTCCTGTGAAGGAGAAGATTTTGGTTGGCCCACACCAACCTTCGGACCTTGGTGTAAGTGGTATATCCGAAGACACTTCATAGCCCCTGTTTAGATCAGCTCCTGCTCTCCATATAGCGTCCACACCCAATCTGGATTTGAGGCCAAGTTCTACCATGTCTGTTGAAGGTAGGTGGGGGAATCGAATATATTCAATATCCGACGTGGTGAAAAATTGTACGTCAGGGGTTTCTTTCATGATTGATAAGATTGTACTTCTGTTCAAAGGACTCCTTCATACGTTCATAACATCAGATCTTAAAATAAAGACGTTTGATTGCTTCTTATAGTAGGGATCCTGCAGTTTATTTTTTCTTGCATCCGTGTTGGTTTATCGGAGGGTCCCACTGTACAGGAGTGGTGTGTACATTTGGGGGTTTTCCCCCCTTTTTGTATCCGCAATCAAGGTGTTCTCCCTGTGGTCGGCAGGGTTCTCGCCCCGCCTTGAGGGCTTCATGTTAGCATAGGCCTGTGCAGCTAGTGAAGGTTTGGTGAGTGAATTTGAATTAGCTGGGATTTGATCGTTACATTGACCCAATGAAACTCTGCCCTCCCTTTTGGTGGTTTGGTGCGTTGTTTGCCTCTAAGGAATATTGGAGCGATCTTCAAAGGCTCCCACAGGACCTCAGTTTGGCTCCCTGCTGTCTTTTTCATAGGTGCTGTGTTTGTGGTTTCTTTAATTATTGGCTGAGCTGTTTGTACCTTTTTCTTTCCTTTCCCCGTGGCCAACAATGAGGCAGGCACCTTCCTCTTTGGGGTTTCCAATGGATCCAAGTCGACTCGTATCATTTATTTGATAAAAATGGTTTGTATCCGTACTCCTGTTTTTATTTTTGTATTTTCTTTCTGATGTTTTGTTTTCCTATTTTCCACTGTATCAACTTGTGTCTCCAAGAGAGATTCCAGGAGACACTTTTTCCTTTTCTTTTTTGTTTTGCCATTGTGATTAGTAGATTTGTTACTAGGTGCTCTCGGCTTCTCGGATATAATTACAGGGGATATTACCAGCGTTTGCTGCATTAACATCTACTCCGTCTCACTAATAAAAATTGGGGGATTGCCCTGATCGAAGCCATACAGTTCAAAACTTTAGGATAATTTCTGAATATCCATACATTGCTGGAGCCAATGTTGATACTCATGTGGAGTGTATGCACTTAATTGTAGTAATGCTTAATTGTAGAGGTTGTAATACAGGGATCTGTTGCTATCCGAACAAAACCTCTATGACGAGGCTGTATGGAGCACTTTAGCACAATGCTGTTGTCATGACAGCTTCATAAATGATTACTTTCCAAATTAAAGGCATTCATAGAATGCTCACTTTTTCACCTTATCAGATCAGTCCATGCATGTGGTTGAACCCAGCTGGGAAAGTTGGTTAAAATATGGAAACTAATCTGCGGTGATAATACATTACCAATGGGATCGGGATTTTTCATGGCTGCCATTCTGAATTGCTTAATTTGCACATGATCTGGTTAAAAATGTATGTTTCATGGCTACATAAGTTCTCAAAAAATCTCATCCTAAACAATTAACACTGGTTACGTACATATATTGGCCAGTGGGGAGTAGTTGTGCGACATAATATGGCCCTGTGTATTGATTAGTGACCTCTTGTGTCAAGATGGAAGAACAAAGTATTCTCAAAGGTAGGAAACAATCTCACCATTAATTATGCTTCAGTTGGTGCGCGACTGACCTCTATAAATGCCATTGCTTCTCTTTGTGGCTCGATTTCAAGACTTAAAGATTAGTCATTGAATTGAATCAAATTAGAGTTCGACCAGCGGAAGTCTAATCTTTGTATTTCCAAGGTTGATTTAGCCAAGGAGAGTGTGTTTACTCCTTACCCCAGTGTCAATACTTTAAACCTTTATTAGGTACATCACAGACATAAACACTCTTCTCGATTAGCACTTGCGTCAGCTTTTTCGCTAGAGGTAGTCATTTGCAAATTAACCTCGTATGCAGTTCCTTTCCCATGTGACATGAGGGATCTGAATTCTAAAAGCTGACCGCTAATGCAGGAATAGTAGCACGACACAGGTGGAAATCAGTTATCTAAACACATTACAACTAAAGGTGCTGACTACATAAGGGGATGAATCCTTATATCAGCCAACACCAATAAAAGGAAGTACATTGCTTTAAATAATAGCCAATGGAGGACGACAAGGGAAATGCAACTCTTTAAACAACAGATACGTGAGAGAAGTAAAGTCAAATAAAGTAAGAAGCCACCTTTATAGAAACAGGTTGCCTACCGTATAAGTTATTTCTACAAATAAAATGCTTAACATTCAGAAAAGGAATTTTAGCAAACTGAGAAATGAACTCCAGGAAGAGTAGCAAGCATCAAGTATAAACATAACAAATGTCAATTTTTGTTTTTAATATCATTAGAAATTCATGATCTGAAAGAGATACTACCAATACATGCATGTTGAGGCATTGCAAGCAATGCAAATAATATGACAAATACCTGCTTTACTATTTTTTTTTAAACCCCTTTATTCATCTTCGACGGAAAAATACTGTTATTTTTTGTTGTCGGCCAGAAACAGAAAACAGAACAAACCACATTGCCCTTGAGGCAGAAGAAGTGTCCTCATTCTCTATAGGCAATGACTGGCAGAGACGATTTACCTGCCTTGTGACCACAGCCTTCTTTTGTTCTCATTGAGGTGAGTGTGTGAGAACAGTTACCATGTGGAGTGCAAAAGGGAAGAGAGGGTGAGGGGTTGCCCATGATTGATGCCCGTCTAGGAAAGAGATGAGTGGGGAAGAATTGCTGGTGCAGTGATTGGGAAAGGGTATGGAGTGGGAACAATGGACATGGGCTGACTCACCCTCTAAATGAACTCTGAGACAAATCAAAGTGTGAGGGAGGCATTGGGGTTTGGAGTGGGTTTATGAAGATGAGTCTCAGATGGTATCATGTAGGTGGTGTTCAATTAATGAATGTATTTAAAATGACAGTATATATTCACCAGGGTTTTGTTCAATGGTATTTTGTGCTAAAAAAAAAAAATACATTGGTGCTGGAAGATCTAAATACTTTTACTAATTAAAACAACGTTATTGTCACCTTTTGATATTACACTCACAAACAATAATAATCAAATTGGAATTAGAGGATATCATTAGGTACTGCACCAAAGCACCACCAACTTAACATGTCCGGTTCCTTGCCAAGCCTGATATATCTACTCTCTGCCATACTCCATTTAAGGAAATACAACAGAATTATTTGAGATCCATTCTCCTAATTTATCACTATTGGGGAGAAAAAACATGCAAACCTGTCCCATAAGAAAATATGGCCTCTGTCCTTGTAAATGACCTGCTCACTTAAGGTGCACAGCATCTGGGCAGTAGATTTTCTAGATATTCATAAATAGATACACTATCGTTTTGGCGAAAATCACTTCGTATATCATTTTGTGACCCACAATTTGGAACATTTGAAAGAATGATTACATTACATTTGTTAACATTGATTCTGTTAGGGTGCCTCTGGTTTTGTGGTAAATCAGTCAGTTATTGCTTCTGTCTATCTGATATCTAATATTAGTACCCGGTGAGGGGTGTGTGGCAGCCTCCCAGCCAATGGTGATGCTCAAAACACAGGCATTACTACACGGTAATCCCGCCGTCCTGAGCCTTCTCACGGCTGGCGGCCGCCATCTCTCCTTGCAGGAGAATCAGTTAAGTCTTTCTCCCACCCACCTCCCCATCCACAGAATTCCTTCCCCTCCCTCCCACACGCGCTTAACTTTTTTCTGTCCATTTTGAGATCGGACGCACTGCGAACACTTCTGTCCCCAGCACGTCGGCGCCCAATCTGCGAAAGGCCGTAACGTAGTCCCTTCTCTCCTTTCCATGGCGGGTATTTTTTTGTTTACGTCTTAAACTATTTTTTGAATAGCCACCAGTTTCTGAAGTTATTCCAGGCCATTTCAACTGCAGTTCTTAGATTGGGTGCAAATCATTTTGAACTTAATCTGCTGCACCAGTGGGACCCAGAGGAGTTATTTGAGATGGTTTAAAAAAAAACGTGTATCTGTGGACCAACATCTTGTCTTTATTTAACAGTTGAGGTTCAAGGGTGACTATTTTTATTGAAAAGTTGGAATATGTCGAGGTACACCAAGAGAAAATATTTCTGAGAAAATTATATGCTAGTGCACATCACCAAGGCGTTTACACCGAGATGAATATTATTGATATGATACAATATGATAAGATGTGGCATTTATAACGCGCCTGTACACAAGTGTTTCTAGGCGCGACAAGACAAGGAGGTGGAAATAAAGGGAGGACAAAATAACGTTCTTACAATGCCTTATGTCACTCAGATCGTGCAAGTGCGGGGAAGGGGAGAAGTTCCAGGGGGGAGGGGAAGGGGAAAGTGCAGTTAACTAACAAGTACAGCCAGCGGGTGGCTCATAAGTGCAGATAGAAGGGACTGTAGGGTTGCAGATACAGACCCTTAATGCTGGCAAGCCCAGAGGCAGTGCAAGGGCAACAGGACATGCCCGAGTTCAGAGGGTGACAGGTGACCAGGGCGCGGAGCAGTCAGGTGCATCAGCAGGCTAGAGGAAGAGAGAAAGCAGAAGCGAAAAGGAAGGTCTTGAGTTGCTTCCGGAACCGGAGGTGCTTCTGCTCAAGTTTGAGAGACGCAGGGAGGCTGTTCCATAGAGAGGCCCCAGCCGAGGAGATATTGGTGAACTGTATGTGTCATGTAATAAGTATCAATGTGTTTCTGAAGAGTGCTTCGCTCCTCTCCACCAGTGCCCCGTTGCTTTACTTTTCGTGCCCAAAGTACTTCACCTCTTTCGATTATTTCAAAAACCCTGCCTATGGTAACCTGGGCAGAATTTTTGAAGGTGTGTCTGCTTCATGAACAAGTGTTTACAGTTTTCAAAATTGGTTAACACTTTTTACATGCTCAGCTGACACATCAAGTAACATAAGCAGCGCCTTTTTTAATTTTCGCACGGAGCTCAGAAAAAGTAAGGAACTCGCGATTTGAAAGAAATGTACATGCAACCTGTGTAGAGCACGTGTTAGTATAAGCTTCCTGGCGTGCTTGCTTCTGTCGTGAGCAGAACAGTAACCTTCTTGCTAACAGCAGGCTCTTTCTCCCGTTCCACTTGCTCGACACTCAGACTTCTAGGTTTGTGCTATCTGTCCTGTGTGCCATTGTTAGGCTTCTCAGAAAGCATTTTGTATCATGCAACATGCGGTGCCAAGAACACGTGCCTCAGTGTGATGCCGAGTACTTTGCCCAGTGAATCTCGATTCAAGCTTGGCACACGCTATTCTGACCGCCAGTGCCTTTGTTTTCATCATGTCTGTGCGGTTTGGTATCTTTCGTGCCTGGAATTAATCGTGTGCATGTGACTCCCAACAGCACAGAGAAGACACAGGTTTCACACTGATGATAGGAAAGAAAGGTATTCCTGCAGCTTTGCACAATGAACGAGCTAACTAGGTTCTCATACCTGAACACGAGCACTAATATTTGTTAGCCTAAGGCAGTGTTATGGGGATTTCAGCTGTACAATTAGATGTGCTTTTAAGATAATGTTATTCAGATAACAGCAACTAGTGCATAATGGTAAAATGTACATACATGTTGATCACATAAAATGCATTTAAAACCTCTGGTACAGGATGCTGCACCATGCCCAATGTGCCTGCTGAATTTAGCACATAGTACTTTTCATGCAACATTGATTCAAGTTGCTTGTACTTTCTAAATAACTTTTTTTAAAAAAAAATGTTTCCAATGTCTCATAAATGAAAAAGGCATCGCATGGCGCCGAAAAGATGTTATACCCCCAATGCCTTTCTGTCGTAGAATGATCTGCCATCTTTTACCAACCACATTTACTGCTTATTGTGTGCATGTATTTTTAACATTTGAAGCCTCCTATTCTACTGTTTTTGCACCTGTTGGAAACATGGATGGACACGTTTGCCATCTTATAATGCGACTAGTTCAGCAAGCCAGTCTCAATTCACAAAAATGCCTTCGCTGTTGTGAGAGAGACGTGTGCATGTTGCACGGGCTCTGCAATCCTCCCTTCTTATGTAAGTCTCCAACCCGCACCTCGCACACAAAAATCGTGTCCCAGCACCGCGGTTGTTGGAAGTCTGGAATGGGGCCTGATGACATCATATGGTCCTAAGCCTTGCAACCGCATTGGTGCTGGAAACACATTTCAATGGAATAGCATTAAAGGGACTGTCAAGTGAAGTTTTTTGCTGTCATTACTACTTTGAATTTAATCATGGATATGATAAACTGTATAGAAACCGAAACACGCTCTTGAAAGAGGAAGAAAAAGAAGAAATAGTAGTAGACGCAGTTGTTGCCGTTGCTTGTAGAGATTTAATGCAACCAGGATTTGTCTTACTCGCCCATTTCCTTAGTCAGGTAAGAACAAGTACACAGGAAGGCTCTTAATGGGGATCACAGTTTTCAGCACATCTCTGTGAATTTAGGGAGTCCTCCGAATTTCAAGACCCCCCACCTCTCTCATACACCCTTGGTTCGCTTTACATGAAGTGAAGGCTAGTCGATTTTGAAATGTATGAACACATAACCCATTGTAAATTTCATTGACCACTTTGTGAATTCCTGCTGACAATGGCATAATGTTTGCAACTTCCCTGAGCGCCTTGCTCAAACAAAATCCCACTGTACATATTCTTTATAAAATGGCAACGTTTGTTTAAATGATTCCTTACAATGTTATAAAAGAAGGATGGCTTGCTATCGCATACTCCCAGGCAGTGAAACCTACAACCTATCCTATAAACCTACAACCTTACTAGCATCGTAGGTTAGAAGCCTCATCCAATCATGTTGGTCCAACCCTGGGTTTGGAGCAAGCCTTCCCCTGTCCTCATCCTTCCAGGCCCCCACCTTCCTTTTGGTGTTGTGTTGCCACCACATTGCACCATTCCATGCCTAGCCTTCTGCCATGGCTGACATGAAAACAAATGGAAGACCGCCAAGCACAGAGCCGTGCTTTCCATTTCCAGGGCAGCCATGTTGGGTGATGATTGTTTTGCCAGAAATAATGGGTCAAACATTTGCTGTGAGTTGTTGTCGGTGTTAAATTGCTCTTAGCACAATGCAGGTTTACCTCAGTGTGCTAATAGCAATAACCACTCATGGCACGGGGATGTTCGTCAGCCATTAGCAGCTGGAAAAGCAACTTCAACTATTAAATCACCTACGTGACATGCGTCATTGTACTATTTTGTAAGCAACGCCCGTGAAACTGAACCAAGTGGCCACACCTCAAAGAAGCCCACAGCTGTTTGGCATGTTTCTATCAATTCACATGGTATCTGACTATTTAAAAATTGACAAAATAATTAATTAATTATGATAATAAATCATATCAACTATATCCCTATGACAAAACACATTCTATTGTTTATGCAATGATATTCACCTTTTGAGATCCTTATTTTATTTTTGTCTAAATAATACAATATCCATCTATAAATCTTATCAATTGACCAACCTAAAAATATCGAATTCCAGTCATGCGAGTTCAGAATTGCACAGTTGTATGTTCTACAACATCTTTACACGGTCCATAGACCTTTTTTTTATGTTGTACAACTTTTGCACCTAGGAATCCTTAAGTATCAAACGCATTCACATGCCTGGTAATGACCTTTCAAAGCATCCTCGCGCATTGGCAATTGCATTTTGACCTGTGATTGGTTTCATTACATTTTTTTTTGTGGCTGTAGTCTCCCAAGTAAACACCACAGGCTACAAAGTAGAGAAAACATCAATGGTACATATCTGCTCTATTATTTCAGTAGCTTTAAATATAAGTATCATGTTGCCATGTTTGTGCTTGAAAGTGAAAATGACAAATGTTTTAGACCTATAACTGATGACTAAAATTCCCAAGTTGATAAGGGTCCCTCTGCCCCGTTGACAGTGTCATGACCCTGACCCTGTCACATAAGCTTGGTAATGGCTCCTTCAATGCATCTGTGAGCAAATTCCACAAAGTCCTAAGGGTAAAGATAATCCGATTCTACCATTTATCTGCAGAAAATGCAGATTTCTTATGAACACATACTTTCAAATATTGCTGCATATTTTCCAATGTTTTGACAGTTCCAGCAGATGTTCCCTCTGCAGAAATATTAAAAAGAGTGATGGAGATGTTCACAACATTTTCTATAGCTAGACTGCTTCAATGATTAACAAATTGAGTGGAAGATGTTAATCCTGCCAGGTCAGTGTGACATGGTCAGTGATCTGACCTTTCCAAAAGGTGGTCAGTGGCAGTAGGTTAGGACCCATTTCCTGTCCCCTCCTCAAGTGCCAGCCTTTACATGTGCAGTACCAATGTGCGTCTCCCTATGTTCCTAAACAGAAGTGATGGCCAAGTTATCTAATTTTTTTCCAGAAATTCCAAGGAAAACACAACCATGAGGGCAGACCACCCATAGGACAACAGCCCATCCGCACCCCTCACAAGCCAATGGCAAAACCCAGTTTATGAGAGAGACCCAGTGAAAAGAGAGCCAGATCATCGGCATGTCTGCTTTGAGACATACACAACCCACGCATCAACATGGTTGGGAGAGAGCAGAGCATGTGAATGAGGAGCCAGAGTTTCTACACAGCTGGGTCCAACACCGCAGATTGAAATTCAGCCTTGACCCGCATGGTGGCAGAACCAGTGAGCTGCACTTGACGGCAAGGGAATCAAAACAAAGCCACAACATCTGCTAAGAACAGAACATACCTTATTGGATCTCCTAATACAAACTTGGACACTTAGCAGTGCCAGCTGCCATTGTTGCAGGCTGGGTATCCCACACAGAGAAAAGGGGCAGAGCTTAACCAATTGTCTTCATACTTTGTGTAATATTGATTAGTCCAGGACATGGGAAAGGCAGGGCCACATAGGCCAAGTACAGAGAACCAATCTTAATATAGGGAGGGGGATAGGAATGACTACAGGAAACAGGAACTTGTGTTTCTTTCAGGTCAGGTCAGAGGAGAAGGCAGTAGACCAAGAGACCAGCAGGAGACGGACGGTGGAGAAGAAAGTGAAGGACAATTGCAGAGCAGGTGAGGCGTTGGTTAGTGATTGCAAGTGATACTGCATTTTGTGTGTGCATTCATGCAAGTCTAGCGAGCGGGAATATTAGATGGAGCATAAAACATGAATGCAAAGTGGTTGTGAGCGTGAAAATGTGTGTGACTGTGGAGAAGGTGAGTTAGAGTGGTAGTAGTAGTGTGGATGATGGAGTTGTAGTGTAGTGTAGGGAGCAGTAGAGTTGAGGAGGGAATAGTAGTTTGGAAGTGGAATTGCTAGAGTGTAGGCTAGAGTAGTACAATTGAAGAGTGGAGGAGGCAGTAGTACAAGAAGTGGGAGGCATTGAAGGGACTTGGGAGGAAAGACACACGGGGTGGAAGGAGTGATGGTGGGAGAAGTTGGGAGTTGGAGAGTAGAGAGAAGAATATATATATAGAGCGAGAGAAAAGAACAACAGGGTGCAAGAGGAAGATGACACTGAGTCTCGCGGTGTCTGAAGTCACATCCCTGCTCCTCTGGTAGCCACTAAGCAACCAATAGTGTAGGTAGAGTCTAGAAAATCCCTGATGGAGTTTAGATAGGAAAGATAAATGCCATTAGGTGATCGCAATCAGATATCTAGAAATTAGGTGGTATGGGACAATATTCTCAATCAACTAACCCAGGGTATAGCAATGCCTGGGGAAGGGTGGACAATGCTGCATCAAGATGAGAGAGAGAGAGAGAGAGAGAGAGAGAGAGAGAGAGAGAGAGAGAGAGAGAGAGAGAGAGAGAGAGAGAGAGAGAGAGAAAGGCCAGCCCTAGCACTCTGCTAAAAACCTGAATAGAAACTCTTGAACCATCACTGTGATTAGAGTATCATTGGAACCATCTGTGACACAAAGGTTCTCCCAGACCAGAATTCAATTGTTATTGTTAATGAACATTTACATAGCACCCTATACATCATTGGTATGATCTTAAAGCGCTTGTGGGTTGACCACCCTTGGGGACCACAGTCCAGGTCAGTCAAGAGAGTAGGGTACTATAGGGTGCTTGGGTGCACTCAATATGTGCCCAGCAAGTGTGATGGCCTGATGGTAGCTGTATCCTAACATAAGGTGGGGTGTTAATGAGAGATCAGTCGAATGTTTGTAGTCAGGTGTTTGGTCTCCGAGGCTGTGTTCTGGTGGCATTAGGGCTTTGTAGGACGTTTATCTGTGCAGCTAGGCCGATTTTTTCATGCATTATTCCTGTGTTCTAGCAGGATTTTGAGGTGCTCATTGAGTATTGTTCGTATGTGTGAAGCTAGGCAGAAATTGATCGAGGGGTATAGCTGCACTCTGTTCTGTGTTGGTGTTAAGTAGAGATTGAGCATTGCGGTAGGAGAGGTGAGTGTCTGGAGTGGATGATTTACTCTTAGGAGCCCACTGTTCCTGGATTACATTCTGGATCTGGACGAGCTGAGAGTGGTTGCCCTTGGGTTTTGAGGTAGCATCACTCGCAGGTAGATTCACAGGTATGACTTTGGTAAGTTATGTTTAGCTTGGTCAGAGGGTCATAATTCATAGTCATCACTCTGAGTTAGATTTAAAGGTAGTACAGTGGTAAATTATGTTTTGCTTGGTCAGAGGTCCTGACACCTCTGAACTATTTCCTAAAGGGTTCTATGTCCACACAGGACCCCACCTAGCAGAGCCTACTCAAAAGTAAACACCAAGGTGAAAAGCATAATCTTTTGATAAAACAGTTAAACCGACTTGTAATATTATTAGTGTGGGTATTTGTATTATATCAGCACACATCATCTCTTAAACAATGTATTTCTGTATTAAATATATCTGTTACAAAACATATAAAAATTCAATCATATTACACATACTTAATCAAATAAAGTGACTTGTGCAAAACCAACAAGGATATATAATTCTCTGACACTATTGTGTTTGTACCGAGAACATCAATGAAAGGAAAAATGATCCTAAAAGAATGACACTCTAATCTGCTAGCACTTGATTACGTAAACCATCCATATGTCTAGCACTAAAAAATTCATATGTTTGACGGATACCTTAATCTAGGACCTAAAATAGACAAAAATGTCTTATTCAACTGTCTACTAATTGTAACAATATTCACATGCCCAGCATGTTTCATTCTTGTTTGAGTCAGAAAGCAATATTAAGAACTTCATCAGGGGAAATTCCTGTGTCATAAATATTTGATTTTCGATTTTCAGTACATTGTCACCTGGTTTCCAAAATTGAGCGCTCCACAGGTGTTTTTTGTTTTGTTTTATGATTAAACAACACCTAAGTAATTGGGACGAATTGTTACTATTGAAAAAACATTTCATTAGGACTGAATTTCATGGGTCCATCATGATCGAATACCTTGGAGCTGGGACCCTTCCTAAGGGCCTAGTTGTTTGTAACGAGCCACGCGTGTTTTTAGATAACAAAGAGTTTGTTACATAATGGAGTTACATTGCTAACAAGTGTGGTAGGGAATGGATCATACTTATTATTGACGCAGCCAAAGATATGTCAATATAAATAATGGGTGACCTTCTGGCGATGAAGGAAGAGATTAGAAAGCTTGTAACGTTGGAGACCTTCAAGAGAAGGTCTGATGAAACATTTAAAGAAATGTGCGATTTCAAGGAGATCACTACTAGAGAACCTATTAAACATATGAAAAAAGATCTGACAAACTTCTCGCATGAAAAGGCTTTTAGACACAGTCAGAATGGGTATGACACTTTTAAGAATCAACTTGTTTTTTGTTTTTTTAAACGTAAGGTACGTTTTGGGAATACATTCTACATGTCAGGGAGTTCTAGTGATGATGGGGTGTCCAATATTAGGGGACAATTGAGTACTGGCAGGCGAAATCGGTCCCAAGGCAGGGGAAGTTCTAACAATGGTAATAGAAGAAATCTGAACTGTTCTAATCGCGGTAGGCAAGGTCCACCTCAACAGCAACAGCGTTTTTTAGAGCAAGACCCACTGAACGAGGATTGGGATTATGCCTCACTCCAGACCAGGAGCCACCATACCTATTAGTCAATCTGTCTGGATATGTACCCACCAAATGGAAGTGAATATACTGAATAAGGGACTGGGTTTCGTTTCTACACTATGTTATGATAAGTTCAGAGTACGGACAGAGGTCCAACAGTTGTTTCGAAAAAATACATTTGAAGCAATTTTTTCAAAATAAATCTTATTATGAGCAGTTAAATACCAGTCCTTCATCATTTTTCCCCCCGATTTCAAGTCACACACCAGAAGAGTAGTATTTGAGAAAATAATTTTACATGATTGGGCACTATTGGAAAAATCCTTTAAAGATACACCATTTCAGAACCTTAACAGACTGGAACGGTTAGCTGTCAAGAGTCTTAAAAATAATGAACAGATAGTACTGAGAAAGGCTGATAAGGGATGTGCAATCGTGATGATCGATCATGAATCTTACATTGAAGAATGTGATCGCCAAAAGAGAGATGCTGTATTTTATGAAATGATTGAAGAAGACTCAACTAGATGCTTACAAACATTGATTAACACTAAAGTGAGCAACACTTTGGGACGAGGATGGATATGTAAAAAAGAATATGCTTTCATGCTAGCTGTAAAACCCAACTTCTCAAAATGTTATACCTTACCACAAATTCACAGTCACTGACCAAACCACATGGTCGACCGATTGTGTTCGGTACAGGGTCCTTGATGGAAACTTTGTCCAAGTTTACAGACCGATATTTGAAGCCTTTCGTGTTGGAAATGTATTCTTACATCCAGGACACAACTGAGATTATTCATTTAATCAAATATTTCTATTTTGACAGTAAGAACCCATTGCTAGTTAGCCTGAACATAGCCTCACTTTATACGCATATCCCTCAGGATATTATGTTATCAGTATTTGAGGATGTGCTTTTGGTTAAGAGACACAATGTGACCACACCAAATAGTTTCATATTATTGTGCACAGAAATGGCCCTAACCAAGAATTATTTCAGTTTCAACAATAAACTTGTTCATCAAATTCATGGCACCGTGATGGGGTCATCAGTGGTCCCACCAGCGGAAACATTGTATGTTGAGTCTGTTGAATTGGCAGTAATTTACAATGAGTCCAACCCTTACCTACCTAATCTCCATTTATGGAGACGGTTTATAGATGATATTCTGGTAATTTGGGATGGAGATGTAACTACCTTTTTGAAGTTTGCACACTGGATTAATGAATAAAACAATGTTTTGAAGTTCACAGCAGTGAGCAGTCTGATGGAAATTAATGGTCTAGATATTACAATCTGGGCTGACAAACATGCCAATGTGCTAAAAGTTAGACCGTTTCATAAACCGACTGATAAGAACTTGTTACTCCTATTTGATAGTTGCCACCCCAGGCATACAAGAGAAAATCTTCCAATAGGACAATTCCTGCGGTTGAAACGCAATAGCTCCTTAAATGAGACTTTTGAGTCAGAAGCAAGAATTCTCAGTTCCAAATTAAAAAAGAGGGACTATCCCAATTCTATCATAAAGAAGGCACGAAAATGGGCTTGAAATAACAGGGAAGCCCTACTTGAATATAAGGGGAAGACAGAAAGTGGAAACAGAATTGTGTTTGTGAGCACATATAACTCAATTTCAAATAAGGTTGATGCAATTGTTAAAAAGAATTGGCATATTCTTAATAGAGGAGACTGTCCATTAGAATTACCTTTATGTGCATTTAAGTGTGGGGCGAACTTAGATTTAATTTAAAAAAATGATATTTCAAAGACCATTGCATCTCAAACAACCATTACTGAATCATGGAGATTACCAAAATCTGTCGGACACACACCATGTGGAATGTGCAGTTGTTGTGCTTCCATGAGTAGGTCAAAGGAATTGATCTAGTTCTAAAGAGACCCTGGGCGCAATGTCAATTTGCCAATTGCAAATCCAGAATGGTGGTTTATGCAATCTGGTGCCCATATAAGAAGTTGTATATTGGAAAGACCGAGAGGAAGTCCGTCTCTCACTATTCCCGTTATTAGGGACCAATCCACTGTCTACGTTCATTCTTCAAGTATACCTTTTGGATATGCACTAGCCGTTCTACTTCTACTGTTCGTCAGCTTGTTCCTACTTACATATCATCTATTGTCTTTTATGTCTCCTGTTGCTACAGTAATTAATCGCTCTCCAGTTGGAGGATCTTACCCGCGGAGGTTAATCACACTACCTGAATCACCATTCTCGATCTTTTCTGCACCTTGAGTTTGGAATACACTGCCTTTGTTGGTAATTAGACTTTTCCATAACTATCCCCCGCTGTCCTTATTGTGGGTTATATGGATCTCTAGGACAGACACACTCACCTTGAAACTCTTCTAGTCACTGGGTGTTCATGTTGCTTGTCTGTCAAATCGTCGTCTTGAGCGAATCCCTATTGTGGACATAAATAGATTAGCGCTATAAAATTTAACCAGCACCACTTAACCTTGAATCATGAGTCAATGTGCCCACCCAGTACAGGGTAAACTAAATTGATGTTCTTTTGTCTAATATATGACATACAAAAATTACATAGATATGTTAACTGATGACACTTGAATGTACAGCACATGCATTATAGCCTATGTTAAGGTAACAATCACAATTTTGTACAAATGTCCCTTTTTTAAAAAAAAATATTTTTATTGGTTTATACAAACCTTTAAAAAGAAGACAAATACAACACATATAAAACATTTTCCACAATCCATACATTCCATGTCTTCGCCCTACGATCAGTTCAATTTAGTTTAGGTACACAGGTTCGAAATCACACATGCATAAATTACATCACTTTGGAGTTTAACTTTCATTAGGCTTTGATTTTATAGGCGCATCATTCAGCGCGTCCTTTATCACACGAATAAATGCCATTAGAGCGTATAAGACAGGTCGATTAGAGCTGTCGAATAAGGCTCTCCACCAATCGTCCTTTGTCAAGGTTTGGTATTTAGCGGTTATTGAACCAAAAATGATAGATCTTTGCTGAACAAACCCAGAACATGACATTGTCAAGTGTTTTAAAGTCTCGATTTCAGACTGGCAGAAGCAGCACTTTGAATCCAGGTCGGCATGTTGTGCCCAAAAACTTAAACATTCCTTGGTTGCCAGAATGTTCAGCCTAAAGTGCAATGTCCCCTTTTTTCTTTTTGCATTAAGAATACAATTTTGGCCTTATGAAGAAGAGGAAAGTATCCTCGATACGCGTCGCCACTTGAATTGGATTCCACCATTTCTTCAAATTCGCTGTGACCTATTGATGCACTTTTTGCTTATTTACTTTCTTTGTGAATGAACATTGACTATTTTTTTTTTTAATGTATTTAATCAAAAATTTGATTTTTACAACATCGTTGCTTTTCTCTTTCTTTTGCCCGAATTTTGGACATCTTAATCATTTGATTATGTGGATTAGGATTTCTGGTCGCTTTACAAGGGGAGTCTTCATTTTCATTTTGTTTCGCAGTGAGTTTTTCTGTTAAAGCGTCAAGGATTTTGTATGTTGCTAGTTGCCAAGATGTGCGGTCACCACTTATCATCCTTTTCCACCATGTGTCTTCATCAGTTACTGTGGAGTATTGGCAGATGTATTTCATATAGGGACGGCGGATGTCTGTCAGGCTTGGGCAAGATAGTATAAGGTGTCGAATGGTCTCTTTCTCGTCGCCACAAAACCTGCAGGTGCTAGTCAGTGATTTCTTCCTTATGTGGCGGATTTCGTTGGTGTCCACAAGATTCAGTCTTGCTCTGATTATAGAATTACGTGCCGCTCGACTAGGAAATCTTTTGATGTAGTTCTGCAGTTCGTCACTTTTTTCCATAGCGGTGGTAAGTGAGAGACAAGCTTGTATTTTGAGGCTGCATCTAATGTGCGAATCCAGTCCATGTCTTTTGTTTTTTTTGTTATTCTTGTGGGATTGTTAATCAGATCTTCTTCTGTACATTCGATGATTTTCAGTAGAGCTTGGTTTTCGTTTTTCCATTGACTTAGCATGGTGCAGTTTCCCTCTAGAATTTCTTTGGATACCAAGCCGTGGAGAAAGGAACCATTTGGAAGAATGCATTTCCTATATAGCATCAGAGTGTTACAGTCTACAGTGCCTTGGAGAGAAAGCAGACTGAGTTCTCGCTGGATCAGTGTGATTGGCATTGAGTCCGGAAGAGCGAGGGTCGTTATCCAAAAATAGGCTTCCAATTTGGGCCAAAGAGACTTGGGTAAGCACGGCAGCACTTCTGATCCATATGTTACCATGGGGACCACTTTTTGCTTGTAGAAGTTCAGTAGTGGAATAGTGGACAATTTACCAAACTTTCTGTCTATTGCTTTGCCTTTTGTTGCCAGGCTTTGGATTTTGTCGAACAGGGATTCTTGCATAGACGTTTCTTTTGCTGAATTATCCAGAGTGACGCCAAGGTATTTGAAGCTCTTTACTCTTTCAATTTTTGTTTTTTCCAGGAACCAGATGTATTTGTCCCGCGCTCTGGCTTTGTGCTCCATCACCATGATTTTTGTTTTTTCGGTATTGATTTCCAAATTGTTCTCGTTACAAAATAAATGTAGGTTGGTGAGTTGGCGCTGGAGACCTATGGGCGTTAAATCCAGCAAAATAAGGTCGTCCGCGTAGAGTAGTCTACTGATGGGTGTTTGTGCTATTTTTGGTGGGAAGGATCTGATTGAGGTTTCGGAGTGTTGATAATCTCCCATGTAAGCGATAAAGAGGGCCGGGGCCAGAGGGCAGCCCTGTTTGACTCCCCTGTGCGTGTTGATCTGAGTGGATAAGATGCCTTGCTGATTTAGTCATACTTTGATGTTGGTGTCCGTATGGAGTGCCTTAATCGGATTTAGGATGTCGTTTGGGCAGCCCCAGAAAGATAGTTTCTGCCAGAGTCTGTTGAGATCGACTCTATCAAAGGCTTTAGAGAAGTCTATGAAGGCTGAGTACACTCTTGGATGGCCGTCTTTTATTTTGCTTTTCAAGATGGTTAGGAGGAAGATGTTGATCGTGGTTCCCAGTGTTTTTTTAAATCCGGCTTGGAAGTTGTCATTGCACGGGGCTTCTATGGCCCAAGATTGGAATTTTTTTAGGAGAAGGGACCTGAAAACCTTCCCTATCGGGTCTAATAACGCGATAGGGCGGTAGTTAGTGGGGTCTTGCTTGCCCCCTTTCTTGTAGATCGGGACCACTATTGCAGAAAGCCATGTAGGAGGGATTGATTGTGCAGCGACGCATCTTGTGAACACGGTTCTTATCAATTTGGCCCATTCGATTGGATGTGATTTCATGTCAAAGTTGGTGATACCGTCAGGTCCCGGGGCTCGGGATTTATTCAGTTTTTTAATGATGTTACAAATGTCATCTAGATCGTCCAGCTTTGTTTGGCTTAGGTGATTCAGGCCAGTCGACAATGGTTTCGGACGTTCGTATTTGGATAGATTGTTTGGCAGCTCGAAGAGTGATCTAAAGTGGGTGGCCCAAGTAGCTTCATCGATTGAGTTCGTGATTTCTGGTCCAGTAAACAAAGAAGTTTTGATAAGTAGAGACCAGAATTCCTTCGAATTATTGGTGCAGATGGCTTTTAGCATGGTTTAGGCATCTTGTTGATGTAATGTCCATCTGTGTCTTCTCACCCAGCATTTGTATTCTCTCGTTAGTTCTTTGATGGTTGGTTCTCTTTTAAGCACGAGAAGTGTTGCTGCAGATCTTTTTGCTTTCCTGAAGGTGCGGCGTCTGAGAACCAGGAGTTTGTCATATGTATGGATAGGTCTTTCAGTGGTTTTGCTTGGGTTGGTTCGCTGTGTCATATATGAGATAAGCAGAGGAACGTAATCCATGGTTTCGTGTTCAGATGTGTCTTTAGTTTTTGAGTAACGGTTTGTCAAATCTTTTATGCTTTGGGCTGTGAGAATTTGATTATTTTGTTCAAGTCCGTTCTCCATTTTGTCCCGGGTGATAAGAGGAGGTTTCCATGTGGTTACAAGGATGTTATGGTCGCTAGATGAAGTTAGCTGGACATCGAAAGAAGTTGCTAAGGATAGCATAGGTTCAGATACAAAAGTATAGTCAATGGTGGACACAAAGTTGTTGTTTGTCCATGTTGGATGACGGGTGTTGCTTTTATACACTGTATCCAAATTGTAAAGGTGTCTAGAATTCATCAGTTTGGTCCAAGATTCGCCTCGTCGTTCACTCTGTGTGATGGGTTTTGTGGAGGTTTGTTTGCAGTGGGCGTTTAAGTCGCCACATATTATAATGTGGTATGTGTTGTAGGTGGTGCATACTTCATCCACAGTGGATTCAATTAAGGTCAAAAAGTTTTTTTCATCAATTGCCGCGGGATTCCAGTAGACGTTTAGTATTGCCACCGGGATCGTCTGGTGGAGTGCTTCCGCGTTAGGGGGGAGTTCCCATGTTAGCAGTAATGCCTGTAGAGAGTAGTTTGAGAAGATGGTGTCTGTTATTACCAGACCACTGTTGATTCGGCATGCAGTTAGGAGGCCTGAGGATGGTCGGCCAACTGATTGTTTTGACGCTGGTGCCAAACGGAGGTCAAAGCCATCGAGTGAAGGGATTTTGGTCAACCAGGTTTCCTGGAGGCACCACAGATCTGCTGATCCTAGGTTGACATCGCTAGGTGAGGTGAGATGTTTGAATCCTCTGGTGTTCCATGATTGTAGTTTCAAGTCACAAGGTAGTCTTTCTTGGGTAGTTGTTGATTCTTGTAGGCTGGTTCGGTCCATGAGTTGCTATTTTGATCAATGCATTGCCAGTGCTTTTGGGAGCCAAGCCCAGAAGCTAGATGAGGTCGAGTTTTTGTTTTTTGGTGTAGAGGGTAGATTTTGAGGTAGGTGGATGGTTTTGGTAAGGTTCTTGTGTTGGTCGTGTCGTTTCTTTCGGAAGGTTATTTTCGCTTTTTGGTTGTCTTTAGTAGCAGCGTCTGGTGTGGATAGAATTCGCAGAGTTTGGGATGGAGGTTGAACCTGAATCGATGGTAGATTATCTGAGTTTTGTTGAGTGGTCGTAGTGGTGTTTCGGTATGAAGATCTCCGTTCATGTGCGCTACCATTTATGTTGTGTGTGGGTCTTGGATCATAGGCGTTTTCGCTGTTTCGTGATTTCTTTGCTGAGGGTATTGTGTGTTTAGGGCTTGGGTTCTCGTAGTTGCTTTGTTGTTGAGAGAGATGATATCCCAAACTGCGGAAGTCCCTTTCTTGGTCTAGCAGTTTGTTTTTGATTCTTCTCGAGATGATGTGAAGGAGACATGTAGCTCTTCCATGATAGTGACATGGTTCAACAATTCTTAGATCGTCTGATGTTATTTGGGACAATTTTGGAACAAGATGCATCAGCGTCAGGACTCCTCTTCTGTTTAATGTGACTTTGTCTCTGTTGTCTTTCGTTTGTTCAACTTTCAGAATCCACTTCTTCGCTTGACGTTCGAAGTGGCTAGAGTTATATTGGGTATTTGTTTTGGAGTTTTGTTGTTGAGTCGAGTAGATAATATTTTGTTTTTGACTATTTCTTCGTTCCCGATTTCTTCGCAATGAGTTGGGCGAAGGCTTTGGAGCAATCGACCGGTCTGGGTCGTTTCGGCTTATTGATTGGGTGTTGTTGTCTTTTTCAGCACTTGTTTTTTTCTTTTTTTTGATCGACCTTCATGCTGACAGATCTTAGATGCAAATTCATTTTATTTGAGTCTGTTCTTTGTTTGATTTCTGCCGACCGTTCTATTTTCGACGTTCTTCTAGGGTTAGGAAGATCGGTGGGCTACCTTGATCTTCGTAGTTATTGCTGATCCTAGGTGTATTGTTTTCCTTGTTTGGTTTAGAAGAGTTGATACTTTCTTCTAGTGGGTGAGATGTATTGCTCGTATCGAGTGTTGGGGCTAGGTGCTCTGAGAGGTTCATTAGGTCTGAGTTTTGTAGGAAGTCGTCCGTTGTTCTTGGTGAGCCCCTGGTAGGTTGAGTAGTAAATGAAGGTTGAGAGTTCATTAGGTTGTTCGATTGTTGGGGTGCGTTGTTTTGAGAGGGCTGCTGCCTCCCGGGTGGTGTGCCGGTGTTGGGTCTTTGATTTGTGGATTTTCTTTTTGTTGGAAGAGGCGTTTTGTTGATAGCATCTGAGGCTGTAGAATTATTTGAGTTTTTGGGTCTGGTTGCGTCAAAAATTGAATAGGGTTGCTCCATTTGATCTTTAGTCGCTTTGATTCTGTTTTCTTCATCGTCGATTACTAGGACGATGTTAGTGATAGATCCGTTTGAGGAAGTGGGGGGATGTTGTAGGTTTTTTTTGGAGATCAGGTTTGGTTGTTTAGCTGCAATATTTTTGTGTGGGTTTTCAGCTGTGAGATCAATAGGTAGGGCAGGTGTTTTAGGTTGGATTGCTGTTGAATCTAAGGTTGGTCGTCTTTCTAGAAGATTCAAAGTCGATTCTATTGTCTGTAGGCGTGCGTTGATTTCTGCCAGGTTTGTCCAGGGAATATTCTTTATGTCTTTTTGAGCTGTAACATGACCTTCCAGCAAAATGAGTTTCGTATGGATCATGGCTTGAAGTACTGTATGATCTTTTAATGTTTCATTTAGCGACTCGTATAGCTTGGTGAAGGGAATCAGGGCAATTGACAATGCCGACATATATGATAGTAAGTCTGGTTTCTTTGAGGGTGTTTCGTTTGTTATAGCAGACGCTTTTCTACCTGGCCCATGCGTGGGAGTGGATGGAGTATGGAAGCTTGTTCTATCCAGGCGAGGGTCGTATTCGTGATGTGATTTTCTTTTGTCTCTGGATTCCTGGGGTGGTCGCTTTGTGTGGTCAGTTTTATTGAGTTTGTTTTGATCTTCTGGTTCTTGATGTCTTGAATTCTTTTGTTCGATTGGTAGCAAGGATTGGGGGGTAGTTATATCCTGTGATATTGGGAAGAGCAGTGTTGATATTGGAGTAGATGGCGGGATGGTTATTTGCTTCTTGTTTACGGCAGCCGTTGGGACAATCTCGGAGTTTGTGTCGACTTGAGGTTCATTAGGTATTGGGCTTAACGGAATGATAGATGGAGAAGATGAAGAAGTTGGAGTTTGAGGTGTGAGCGGGGTTTGACCAAAAATGAAAGCGTCAGGAATCACTATGCTGATTATTTTGTCTGGCGTAGAATCGCCTTCTGGATTGACAGGATGGATATCTTTTTGTCCTGTGTGGAGTGACTTAGCTTTTGAGGGAAATGGTATGCCCTTTTCGCTTCCTTCAATTTTTCTGTGCTTACTGAGAGGTTGTAGGTCGTGCACTGCATCCAGTAGTTCAGCGTCTGTGAGCTCATATCGCATATCTGTGTGATTTCTCCCATTTTGTTTTTTTTTTTAAAGAATTTTGTCAGTGTTGCCAATGGCGAACGTTTTGATCGTGTATTTGGGATTTTAGTTATTACTTTCTCCGCTTTCATATTGGTGGTGTTTTTTTGTGTTATGTTGTTTTCACGAATATATTTGGCTTTGTATTGCCGGTTTCCTTTTCTTTTCATCGTCGTTCGCGCTTGGCGCAGACGTTTTTTTGGGTTGATTGAGCTTGTTTTACTGTTTTCAGTGGGCTGAGTCTCTGGGTGGTGTGGCTCAAGATCTTCATAGATCTCACAGAGCTCCTGCTCTGATGACATGGCTGTCAGGGCGTGCAATCGGCGGCTTGCAGCAGCAGCGGGGCCAGGGCCAGCCGCCTCTGCATCTTCACCGCGGCGTTCTCCCGGCTCCCACCCTCAGCATGGACGAGTGCAAGAGTCAGATACGGGGCCGCGGGAGCATCATCGGCCGCAGAGTCTGCAGTGGCCAGGGCGACATCAGAGCTTGCGGTCATTTTCCTTGCTGGGTCCAGCGGCACCTCTGTGTCTTGGAAGGCGCGGGGGCCCCGCGAGGTCGGGTGGGTCTCCAGATTCTCCACCACCATCCGTGCGGGCCAGCACACAGACCCGGACCCACCAGGGGTCCTTCCCTCGACTGCAAACACAGCACCCCCTCAGGGGCAAGCCGGTAAACGAGCGAGGAGAGGCATGGTGGGGGGGGGTCGTGTTTGGTGAACTTGAAGCGATATTAGAATTTGGTTGTTGGCATTGGGTAGTAAATGTCTCACGCTCCTCGGGCTCCTCTGGTGGTTTCAAGAGAGGCTCTGTTGAAAGCTGTAGATCATTTGGCGACGGCCACAGGCTTTTGCTTAAAGTCCTTGTGGGTGGTTTAAATACTTTTTTTCCCACTTTCTTTCCCGCAATTTTAGAAAGTTTGGTGGTTAGTGCTGAAGTGTTTGGTGAATTTTGCTGATCTTCTAAAGGAAGTTTTTCGAAGGGTGGACGGGGCCGCAGAGTTTTTAAGCGCCCGGTATCTTCTTCCAGAGGAGTGTTTGCTGGGGCAGTGGGACCAGTCATGCCAGCCATGACTGCAGGACTGCCACTCGCCGCCAATCCGCGTCTGCACCGCGGTAGGTCTGAGTCTTTATGGTGAGCAGGGTAGGTTTGACTCCTCCTTCAGGTAAGGGTGGCCAGGGAAAACAGACCAACAGAAAGTAGACTGCAGGATTGCCACTCGCCGCCACGCCGCATCCGCTCTGCGGTAGGTCTGAGTCTTTATGGTGAGCAGGATAGGTTTGACTCCTCCTTCAGGTAAGGGTGGCCAGGGAAAACAGACCAACAGAAAGTAGACTGCAGGACTGCCACTCGCCGCCACTCCGATATAATATAATTTATGATATAAATTCTCATTTTATTTTACAGAACTGGATCCTCTGGTTTATATTCTTTCTTGATATTAATACCTAAATTGATTAGTGGACCCAGTCCAAACATTTGAAAGTGTGCAGGGGACGGGAGGGTTCCTAGACTGAATCCTCTGCTTTTTTGTTTTTTAAACCTTCAGGGGTCCACACTGTCTCCTTAGCCTTCTCCCCAGAGGAAGAAGTACCTATGGCAAGTGGAAACTTTCACCTACTGCCTGATGAACCTACGAGAGTCTCAGCTAGTGTTTCTTTAGTGTCCCTGGGCTTGTGGGAACAACAAAATTTAGATGTCTATAATTCCATCCCAGATAATACTAAAGAGTATTATAAAGATAGTGTTCTTGTGAAAGGCCAGGAAACCCCTGCCATCAGAGACACTGGAGCTAGCATAACTGTGGTGGATGAATAATTTTTCAAGGTGGAGGATGTTGCTAAGGCATCCAAACACCTCACCAAGTTAGCTGGAGCCCCTGTGCAAATGCTTCCTCAGTTGCTAGCTCTCATCCAGTATAATGACATGACTGTCAAAATACCTGTTAGTGTGCAGAGTGAAGTGCCTGGGAGAGTCCTGTTGGGCAATGACCTGAAAACACTTGGAGTTGTGTCAAGCACCCCGAGGCCTCCCAGTAAAAGGAAACAGGAGCTCACTAGATCTGCAAGGGAGAGACCCTTGAGAGGCTCTCCAGAGGTGTTGATAATGAAATGATATGATATGGCATTTGTAACGCGCCTATACACAAGTGTTTCAAGGCGCGACGAGGCAGGGAGGGGGGAACAAGGGGAAGACAGACAACGATCCTACTAGGCCAGGTGTCATTCAGATCGCGCAAGTGCAGGGGTAGGGGGGAAGGGTAAAAGTGCCAGGGGAAGGGGAGGGGGGAAGTGCTGAACAGGGTAAGTAGAATAAAAATAAATAAATAAATAAATAAATAGGGCCAGCTGGTGGCAAGTGCAGACAAGTGCTGGGAGGGGGGAGCTGTAGGGATGCAGAGACAGTCCCGCAGTGCAGGGGTTGCCAGGGAGGCAGTGCAAGTGGAGAGTGGCTGGGCCAAGGACCGAGGTCGGTGAGAGTGGCGCAGGTGCAGTTTCAGTGCAGTTTCAGTGAAGAATTTAGCAGGGGAGAGGGAGAGAGAAAGCAGAAGCAAAGAGGAAAGTTTTGAGGTGCTTCCGGAACCGAATATGGTTCTCCTCAAGTTTCAGGGAGGCAGGAAGGCTGTTCCGGAGGGAGGCCCCTGCCGCAGAGAGAGATCTACCCCCAGCTCGTTGCTTCGAGAAACGGCTGACCCTGAGGGAGTTGGAGACAGATGACCGAAGGGCTCGGGAAGGAAGATATTTAGGAAGAGAGAGTTGAAGGTATTTAGGCCCCAGGCCCCAGAAGGCCTTGTGGACAATGCAGAGGGTTTTGAACATAATCCTTGCAGCCACTGGGAGCCAGTGTAGAGATTTCAGTCCCGGAGAGATATGGTCCCTGGGCTTGAGGCCAAGGACAAGTCTCGCAGTCCTGTTCTGGATGAGTTGCAGAGGGCGCAGAGTTGAGGCAGGCAGATTAAGATAGAGGCTGTTACAGTAGTCCAGCTTCGAGAGAACCAGGGCTCTGGAGACCGTGAGCTTCTGGGGGAAGGAGAGGCAGGGAAGAATACCTCTGAGGAGGTGCAGCTGGTAGTGTGACTTCTTGGAGATGTCAGATATATGAGGAGAGAAGGAGAGTGTTGAGTCGAAGATGACCCCAAGGTTTTTTGCCTTGCAAGTACAAGCAGGAGGCGGGCCAAGAGAGGATGGCCAGAGCGCTGCAGGGAAGGAGGGAGTGGGTGTGCCGATGAGTAGAATCTCAGTCTTACTGGCATTAAGGCAGAGGTCATTGGCGGCACACCATTCCTGGATATCAGACAGACAGTCGGAGATGAGGGAAGGAGAGGAGGAGGCAGAGGGTAGCCTGAAAATGAGCTGGGTATCGTCCGCATAGCACTGAAAGTTGGGGCAGAGAGTGGCGATGCGGTGGGCAAGGAGTGCCAGATACTCCTTGAACAGCCAGGGAGAGAGATTAGATCCCTGGGGGACACCATAGGTAGAGAAAAAGATGTCAGAGAGGAAAGACCCCAGTTGGACCTGGGAGGGTCGATTGGAAAGGAAAGAGGTCAGCCACACCAGAGCCTGACCAGTGATACCCAGGTTATCACGGAGACGGTTGAGCAGGATGGCATGGTTGACAGTGTCAAAGGCAGAAGAGAGATCGAGCAGAATGAGAACACACGGAGTGTTGGAGTCGAGGTTTGAGAGCAGGTCCACACGGATGTTCAGGAGAGCAGTTTCCGTGCTTCTGGCAGCTCTGAAGCCAGATTGATGGTCATGAAGACTACCAACAGATTCAGCATGGAGGTTAAGCTGGGAGATGGCCAGTTTCTCCAGGAGCTTGCCCAGGAAGGGAGTGATGGAGATTGGGCGATAGTTAGCCGGGCAGGAGGGGTCGGACGAAGGTTTCTTAAGAAGAGGGTGCACAAGGGAGTGCTTAAGGGGGATGGGAAACTATCACTCCCACTCTACAGGAGTTGTTCACTGCCATTTCTAAGAAAAAAGAGGCAAGGGGGAAACCCAAGACCTCCAGGAAAAAGTCAGACTGCACCCCTGTGCTACCAACAAGGACATCTCCAAGATTGTCCAAAGTCACATGCGTGACTACTCCACCTGCTGAGGCAGAGTGTGAGGTGCAACCTTGTGCGGTTGAGCCAGCATCTGAAGAATCCGATCTGGAAGAAGATACTGTCTTAGTTGGAGATCTTGACCCTGTTGGACATCCTGAGCTGCAGTATTTACTGGCAGAAGGTGGACCCAACAGGGCAGAATTCAGCAAAGGACAGAGAGAGTGTCCTACTCTTGAAGGTCTTTGACAACAGGCTGCTAAACAAGTTGATGGGCAAGAAATTGGAAAGCACAGGTTAAGCTGGGAAGATGGCCTCTTCTTCAGTGGACCGACTGAGTCTATCCCTGGGGACTGCAAAATAATTGTAGTGTCCTTTGCCAACAGACTTCAGTTCCTACGGTTAGCCCATGAGATACTTTTGGCTGGTCACTTGAGTTTCAAGAAGATCAAGGAAAGGCTATCTCTCTACTTCTACTGGCCTAAGATGGGTGCAGAGTTTCACACATTTTGTAGGAGCTGTCACACTTGCCAAACCTCTGGCAAGAGTGGAGCCAAGAATGTGGCACCCCTGGTGCCTCTCCCAATGGTGGGAGTTCCATTTGAGAGTGTGGGCATTGACATTGTCGGTCCCCTAGACCCTCCCACATCTATAGGGAACAGGTATATCCTTGTTGTAGTAGACCATGCTACAAGATACCCAGAAGCCATACCTATGAGAACTGTTACGGCTCAGGCTGTGGCTAAGGTTCTACTTGGTATTTTTACCAGGGTAGGGTTTCCTAAGGAAGTAATATCCAACAGGGGATCCAACTTTATGTCCCACTACATGCAAACCATGTGGAAAAACTGTGGTGTCACTTACAAGTTATCTACAGCCTAGCATCCACAGACAAATGGACTGGTAGAGAGGTTTAATCATACCATGAAGAGCATGATAGGTGCTTTGGAAGAACCCCTTAGAAGAAAGTGGGACCTTCTACTGCCATGCCTTCTCTTTGCATGTAGGGAAGTCCCTCAGGAGGGAGTTGGTTACAGTCCCTCTGAACTTCTCTATGACCACCCAGTCGGAGGTCCATTGGCCCTGATCAAGGAGGGGTTGGAGAGTGTTCCTTCCCCCAAGCCAGTCAGAGTGACTGACTATGTGATAGGTCTCTGGAGGAGAATGTCACACATGGTGGCAGAAGCAAGTGATAACTTGAAAGCAGGTCAGGCTCTTGTCAAACATTGGCATGACCAGAAGGCCAGCATGGTTGAGTTAACTCAAGACCAGCTTGTATTAGTTATGGTGCCAACAAGGCAGAGGGCCTTGCAGGACAAATGGATAGGACCCTTCAAGGTTTGTGCAAACTTGGAGGAGTGAACTTTTTTGTGGACTTAGGCAAACCTAAGGAGGCTCCCAGAGTCTTTCGCACCAACCGTTTGAAGGCTTATGTCTCGAGACCAGAAGTGGGAGCTTTACTTCTAGCTTCAGCTCAAGAGGGAGAGGAGAGTGAACCTCTACCTGACCTACTCAGAGACCAACCTTTAGATGAACAAATAGAAGGAGGTAATCTCTCTTCTCAGCTGACCTCTGAACAACAGGACGAGAGCAAAGTTCTGTTGAATCAGTTTGCCTCCCTGTTTTCAACAACACCAGGTTTGACCCCTTGGGGACAGCATGATATTCTCATTGGTGACTGGTTACCTGTGAAAAGCAGATGTTACAGAATGTCAGAACATGTGAGATCCCACATCAAATGAGAGGTCAACAAGATGATTGATCTCGGGTTTATAGAGCAATCTACAAGTCCATGGTCCAGTCCAGTTGTTCTAGAACCAAAGGCAGGATCCAAGGAGTGGAGATTCTGTGTGAACTATCAAGCTCTAAATGCAGTCACTAAGACTGATGCCCATCCGTTGCCAAGGACAGATGAACTGGTGGATAGACTTGGTTCAGCCAAGTACCTCAGTACATTTGATCTAACCTCAGACTATTGGCAAATAGCACTGACAGACCATGCCAAGGAGAAACTGCATTTTCTACCACAGCAGGCCTTTACCAGTTTAAGATTATGCCTTTTGGACTAAATAATGTACCTGCTACATTTCAAAAGATGGTTAATCAAGTTCTGAATGGGATGGAGGACTTCTGCATGACATACTTGGATGACACTGCAGTGTTCAGCGCTACCTGGAAAGAACATATTGATCACCTGGGATATGTTTTGCAGGCTCTTGAGCAGACCCAGCTGACCATAAAGGCAAGCAAATGTCAAATTGGTCAGAGTAAAGTGGTCTACCTTGGTCATGAGGTAGGAGGAGGTGACATAAGGCCATTGACCAGCGAAGTACAAGCTGTGCAAAACTGGGCCACCCCTTCTACTCAAACCCAAGTGAGAGCTTTCCTAGGTCTCACTGGGTGCTACAGGAATTTCATAGAGAACTATGGGCCCACAGCTTCTCCCTCGAATGTGATCTCCTCTCCAAAATTCCCTAAACAGGTTAAATGGAATGAGGAGTGCAATCAAGACTTTGAAAATCTGAAGAAAGCCCTTTGTCAAGCTCCAGTCTTAAGAGCTCCTGATTATCACCAACCCTTCATTGTGCATACAGATGCCTCCAATTTAGGTATATGTGCAGTCCTTAATCAACTGGATGAGAAAGGTAGGTAGCACCCCATTTGCTTCATCAGTAGGAAACTGAAGGAACCAGAAACAAGGTGGGCAACCATAGAGTGTGAATGTTTTGCCATTGTGTGGTGTCTGAAGAGGTTTAGACCATACTTGTATGGATCCACCTTTGTGATTCAGACAGACCACAAACCCTTGAGATGGTTAATGCAAATGAAAGGGGAGAACCCAAAACGTCTAAGATGGTCAATCTGCCTGCATGATTTCACCATTGAGCACAGAGCAGGATGTCACCACCAAAATGCTGATGGTCTTTCTAGGATGTTTTTAACCAACTAGAGGTAGAGATTCATCCAGGAGTGGATTAAATCCTCCTGTCCCTTAGTCTGGGGAGGGGGCGAGTATTAGGGAGAATTCTCATAAATGGCTAATTTCCCTTACCTAATGAGTCCCTCAGCAGCTTTGCTGGATTTATAGGATTTATATTTTTCACCTGGTAAGAGTGTGAGCCTTTTTCCCACTCTTACATGTGTTTTGCTGTGTGTTTTTATCATTTGTGTGATCTTGGGCTCTGGAGCCTTCCCTACTCCATGCGCACCATTTTGTGTGTGTGTGTGTGTTACACAGCACCTTCAGTGCAGTAACACAGGGCTGTCTTTAAGACTTCCCTCTGATTCCATTTTTCTGGGACTGACTACTGTCTCCCAGAAACATGTAAAGTTGACATTAACTTTATGTAGTCTCTTTAAACTACAGACCCAGTACACCCCATTTTACATGGAGTATTGGAAATTCCTATCCCTTTTTGTCTGTGTCTCTTGGAGCACTGTTTTACTCCCTTTACAGCAAGATTTGGCTGGTGGCAGTGTTAACTACCCTATTTTTTCTACCACGGTTATCTTATATAAACCCTCGAACATAAACCTGCTTGACCAAATACATTTTATTTTGGCTCCAACTGGCTTTATTGGCCATTTCTTTTTGTTAAAGTCTTTCTCGTGCTTTTCTCTGCGCGCCAAACTGGGGTTGATTCCTTTGTTCGCCGTCTTTTCACAGGCTTCTGTACAGAAGCTCTCCTTAAGGCGCTTGAAAGTCTGGGTAGGCAGGATGTGAAGGAGGCATTTTAGGACCCCTGCCATGGGTTCCCTTTTTAACCCAAGACGCTCTCCTGTTTGATTGGCTGGGTGACTGTCCTTGCCAGGACAGTGACGCTGCTGTGTTATTGACTGCCAGGCTGAATGAATGGTGGAAAACTGCATAAAACGCAGGTCTCTGGGACTGGAAAGGCATAGTCGCCACTGGAACGAAAGAACCAACGAGGAGCTGATGGAAGAGGACCCCTTCAACGACTGAACCTCTCCGTGAAGCCCTGCTGCAGTTCTGAATCGTCAGAATCCGCCGACAGAGAAGATCCTCCAGGAAACGTCTTCCCTTGAACTGGTGGCACCAACCAGTTCACCCAAACTGCAGGCCAGGACCCCTCCCCTGGTCGAATTCGCTGTACAGAGCTACAGTGGGCTGGATAGCCAGGAGGACCGGACCCTGCTTGGGTTTTAAGGAGCGCCCCTTTTATTTGTTGCTTTGCTCTACTCCTAGTGTCCTCCTTGGGTAGTGCATGACCCTCCTACTTCGTGTCAGTCCGACAGTCGCTTCAGGAACCGTGAGCCTGCTGGAACTACTAGGAACGTCCGCCTCAGCTACAGCTTCCTCTCTGTTTTAAGGTACTGTGCAAACCCGGTTGCTCGTTTCGTTCATCCGCGGGGAAAGTGTGTGAAATCTTTCTCCAATCCAAGGGCTTGTCGTTCTCTTCTCTTTGAACTAACTAACTTTTCTACCACCCAACCTCATCCAAAATCCGTGGCACGAACATTACCGCAAATTATATCACTGTAGTTCCTCTTGCTCTATTGCCCTGAGTACTTACCTGTTGGTGTGGTTCAATTTCTGTTTAACTTTGTCTTTCCCTCCCTTTTAATTTGCTTGTGTGCCATTTTGCTCCCACTTCATCTTGTGAGCTTAACTTGTCTGAGATTTAAGGGAAGTGGTGTGGTGTATTAAGAGTGTGCTTTGTAAGCTGCTTATAATGGTGTAATGTTATACAACTGAAGAGTGAAATAAATGTATATTCTTTTACTTGAAAACCTTGAGTCAGTGTTTGCCTGAATCATAGTAATTGCTGTCCTTTGTGTAACTATTTGATGCTGCTCACTTACTCTTGAGGTAAATCTGGCTGCTCAGCCATCACTACCACTTTAACTGTGTAGTACAGGCTTGTATCAAAGGTGAATTATACTGTCACTTGTAGTCTTAATTGTGTGTGGTGTTCCCAAAGGGTACTGCATATAATTATTTATAAACGCACATTACAGTGAGTTTTTATATGTGTAAAATGCATATAGTACTTTTACATGTTGTATATGTACGCAATTTACATCTATATATAAAAGGCAAGTACTCAGTTCGAACTTCGATTTGAGATTTCGTACTGTACATGTACAAAATGCATATCTCCTACACAGGTATTTGTTAAGTTGGTATAGAAAATGCACATTCTTTTTGTGCATGTGTGATGTATAGATAAGTCTTAAAACATGAATATCTCAGAATTGGCCAGCCTTATTTTTTTTTCAGTGCAACAAATCTTGATAAGATAAAGATGCATGCCAAAAGTCTCGAAGGTAGCCAATTTTGAGATAGTTTGTCCAAATTAAATGTTTAGTTTCCCGATGGGAAAGCCCCATGTTTAATGAGGTTCAATACACTAGTAAAAAAACTTTTTTTTTCAAATTATGAAGCTGTCCATTAAAAATTCTAAAATGTTCTATGCACGAGCAGATGCCTTCAAAAGTTGCTTAGCTAATTGTTTAGCGTTTTCCATGGAGGGAGTCAGAAGTTATTGAGACATTTTTGAAACTACGTAGATAATTTGTCTTGACCTTAACTGTGTATGGCTTACACAATAGCATGATCTATGTATGATACATCTAACATTTTACAAAGCATCTTTAAATGTGGTGTTCAATGAAATGCAAAAAAGCATACTGTGTCTGTCATTTATTTTAAAAAATGTGGTTTATTTTAAATAAATAATTTTGAGCCTTGCTAGACCCTTGTTTTCATATAACACGTTTTAATCATGTGTATTATCTTGATTAGTATTATCTCTACTCATTTTGAATTATGTGTCACTGTAGTATTTTTTTTATGAATAAATACATTTCTTTTCAGTTCAATTAATATTATTGTGGATCAATAATATTTCTGTCACTGACATGTTATGTGAATTACTAAACTGTTATTAATCTTGATTGCTCTTATGACCAATATTTGTTTTGTCACTGTGGAACATTTTGTAAAACATGTTTTGAGTATTTATAGTCAAAGCAGCTTAATATACAACAATTCAATCCATAAAAATCATCTAATACGATATCCCCTCTGTTTACATGATAAAAACACCACCACGTCACATAGTATTTTAGTACCATGTTCCCATTCCAAATTAACCATTACAATACCCCAATGGATAGATCTCAGGAGGATAGCTCAGGGGCAACACGCTCGCCTTGGAAGCAAGACAACATGGAGCAACACAGGTTTGATGCCTGGCTCCGCGCTGAGAAACCTCTAGGTATTCAGTGCGTTAAAAATAACCTATCATATCACATCTCTGCCCTATTCTGGATTAGCTGGGGAGGTCGCACAGTGGAAGAAGTTAAATTCAGGAGGAGGCTATTGCAATGTATTTATTTATTTATTTTACATTTTTAAAGCGCTTAGTTGCATATTTATAACGCAGGGATCGAACCTGTGTTGCTTTGTGTCGTCTTCCTTCCAAGGCACGCATGTTGCAGCTGACCTATCCTCTAGTCAAGTCTAGACAGAACCAGGGCTCGGGTAATGTTGAGCATCTGGGGGAAAGTGAGAAAAGGCAGAATTCCTTTGATAAGCAATAGCTAAAAGTGGGACATCTTTGCAATGTCCTGTGTGTGAGGAAGGAAGGAGAGAGAGGAGTCGAAGATGACTCCACGTTTTCTGGCTTCAGAAGAAGGAGCCGGGGAGAGTCCATGGAGGAAGGCCAGAGTGAACGGGAGAAAGAGTGTGCAGGGGTCACAATGAGAAGAATCTCAGTTTTACAGGCATTGAGGCAGAGATTGTTGGAGGTGCATCAGGACTGAATGGCAAATAGGCAGTCAGGGATGATGGAAGGTGCAAGCGGGTCAGCAGGAAGTTTGAGAAAGAGTTGAGTGTTGTCTGCATAACACTGGAAGTTGGGGGGAAAGGAGGAGATGAGGCGTGCCAGCAGAGCAGGGTAGATGTTAAAGAGCCAAGGGAAGAGGGTAGAACCTTGCAGGATTCACAGGCACTATATGTGTAGCTACATGTTTAGCCTCAATCCAACTCCGCAACTCTTCCAAAAGAACATGTGCAAGCAATTTAGCCTGAATCTCCAACATCGCTAATAAGCGATAATTGCTTGGGCTTTTCCAGCAACCTTATTATACATAGGCAGGCTATTACTATCTTTCCATGTTTTCGTTAGCCTCCGCGTGTTTCTAATATATGTGAACAATGTATGCAATGCAAACGCCCATTACCAAGGATTCACAGCTCTGGATGAATTTAAGTTTTTTAAAATATATTTTACTAAATTCCCTACCGTTAACTTGCAAACCTAAGCAGCATTTTTATCTATCACATATGTTGATTCCTGTGGGCCAGCACCCAATGTTTTTTCTATGTGCTTTTTTCCAATCGTTATTTGCTTCGTTTGGGCCGATAAATTGTGCTACGTGGCTGTTAACCCCAGTTCCAGCCCTTGGAATGGGGGCTTAACGCCATATTAACATTTCACTCTGCACTGTTATAATGGTGCCCCCTTTCACGTTTTATATCCAACATAACACATATGGACAAATTGTCACTTTCCTAGTAAAATAATATAGCCAAATATTTAACCAGTCATATAGCTGCCATATTCCCAAATACGTAGTCAATGGTGCTAGCGCTTTTCCCACAAAGCCTTGTGAGCGCACTATGTACTTCATCATTACAATGCCCATTAAGCATTTTAAAATTATTCAAGTAGAGGATCTTCACTCACTCAATCCCCTTTCGATCAATAAATTCCTTTTCTTTTGGAGAGGAGGTCATATTGTCTGTGAATCCACTTGTATCATGGGGACTCCTGCATTAAATTACCGTGCCAAAAAATCGAGACGTTCTCGAAGTTTTCACTCAATAGGTCCCCTACAACATTCATGTTGCTAACATGTGCTTTCGAATCTAGAGGATCATAGACATGATCTGACATGAAATCTTCCAGCCTATCCTTTTCTCTAATCATCCAGCCTACCAACACCGTTTTTCTGTACTTCTTGTGGACTTCAATATAGTCTAAGGTAGGAGGATTTATATAGTGAGCCTTCCTTTAGGTCTGCCCTTTTTATCCTTCACTGTCACGGCATGAATCATAGAACTTCCATCCAACTATAAGAGTTCTACTGCCCAGGTTTCCTGCAGTCATAATATACTGAAGAGGTCAAGGCACTCAAACAGCTCCACCTCTGCCTTATAGTGCGATGAGCCCCTCCTGTTCCAAGAGAACAGCATTTCCATTAAATCAGAGCCTTTTTACAAAATGCTGCCGAAAGGCCTTAGGCAGCCATTGCCAATATCCTTCTTCATCCAGATCACCCTTGCTTAGTCCCCTATTACTCCATCCATCCTCATCCCTCCACTGTCTAATAACATTGATACCATCCTGCTTTTTATATTTGAACTGTTCACCATTGCTGCCTTCTATATAGGCAAATTGACAATGGAGCCTATGACTCTTTTCCAATGTGAAACTCGCCAGTGCTCACATTGGTATACTTATGACAGGGTATCGTAATATGTGCGTAGCTGTAACCTCTCTTAAGTTAATTCATCCTCATAGCTAAGAATGAAGTCCGGAGCGGTGTCAGAGGTAAACCAAATATTGGATGTAATCTGCGTTGCATCCTCAACCTGATCCGCTATTATTATGTCATTAGTAATGGATAGCACGCAAAGGCACTACACTCTGTAATGTTTGTAGCACTATAATTTTATTAAGAGAGGGATGTTTAGCCAAGGTCGAAATCACCTGTATTTTCAAAGCATTCTGTCATTCCTTTGTGATGCCCTTACCCTCATCTTTCACTATGCCTAGCACCTTTTCAGTATCTTGGGAGGCTCTTATGCTATCATCAGTAGTGCTACTCATGCTTGTTTGTGTTGCTTCATCTTCATACGTTTTTGAAAGGCTGTATCCACTAGTTGGAGGAGTACGACCAGATCTTCTAATACCTCCTCATCTCGCTCTGCTCTTGACTTATTTTTTCTTTTTTACCATACTTTTTTTCAGCCTATCTTCGATCCTCCTCTTTTCTTACCCTGCACTCAGAAATGAAGCCCTAAAGAATGTTTGAATATCTGTGTTAGTCTGTGTCCCTAAAGATGTACCATTCAGACTCTCAATTTCTAACTCCGGGGCGTATATCACTCCATTCCCTCTTATTCAGTTGTTCTTCTTACTGCCTGTGTTATCCGTTCCACTTTTCCTCCTTTTCCGTGGCATCACATGTGTCCCCTCTTCAATTCTAACTGGGTTATCACAAACCTTGTCATTTTGAATCTGACCTATCATATTTGCTTCAGGTATGTTTGCCTCCTTTTCAATCTCGTTCTGCTTATTATTACTATAGATCAATGTTTGATAGACTACTCTCTCCTTTCTTTTCCCCACTTTTCTTTTCCTCTCGTTACCCTTATCCTCAATAGTCTACTTAATTCATATTAATCATATTGTGTGTCGAGACTGCAGCCTCGTTGCTACCCATCTGGCTTTGATCTAACATCAGATGATCACGTGCCTCTTTCCGCGTATCCTCAGCATTAATTCTCCAATTGTCCTGATCATCCCCCCCACACGCATTTTGTCTCATTAGGCCTGCTGCCTCTAACCCTATGCTCCGCAGTACAACACGCACCATTTATTACCCACATGTTTAGTATCAACATTAGTTCATCTAATTTGGCTTCCACACTCACATTTCATCAATAAAGATACGAGGCAATTCCCCAATATCATGGATATAGTGGTCAATCTCTACTGTGAACAGAATTATCTAACACCCCAACCTCGTCATGCTCCCCAGTGCCCCTCCCTCATTTTGTGGGATGTACATGTGAGGAGAAGGCATCCGCAGAAAAAGTTGCAAAGCCTCCTGGAGTGAGCCGTCTTGGTAGGTAAAAACACAGGGTTGGAACCCCAATACACATTCAAGTTTTTAAAACAACACTTTGGAAAACTATACATATTTGAGATAGGAAAATCACATATTTTTTAAAGCAGCAAATTATCTGTCTTATATGTTAGAACATTGTTAAATGTTGCACCAATATGTTTAGGTATATGTGTTACTATACTTTTGATGATTTCCTTGGCGTTTAGATAGACATTTGGTAAAATATGTACTTCAGCATTGCCTTTCTAGCTTAAAAAAATGCATAATTACATGAAATTGCATACCACATTCAAAAGAAGAAATGTGCAGCTCATTATATTCAGAAAGGTAATCTCATTGGCTGTGAGATTTGGGCTGAGACTTTCAATTACTTTTAAATGCAAGAACCACATTGAAAGTGATGGACCAAAAGTCACCCTCCATGTTTACTCAGCAACAAAATGGGAGTAAGATGGGTGTTGTTGGACTTTTCATATGTAGATGCCACGTGCATGTCCAGCACTTAGACAGAGGGTGGATTGTGCAGTAGGTCATTTTCCCCTGCAGCCAGTCCTTCCCCTTGCACACACATACTTTCTTTAATTCCGTTGTTTTCTGTGCTGGAAACTGTAGCAGTATCGTGTGAGAAATATTTTGCACCTCGCATTCCATGCTTCATTATTTGTCAATTGTCCCTCGTGATTTTATAATGCATTTTACGATAGATTCAACCCCTTTTAAGTGCAGCAATGATCCATTGACTAACATACTTCCAGCACTGATATGCAAATGTTTCAAAGGTTTGACCACCTTTCTTTGCAAGCTCGCTAAAGCTCCTGAGGTACTGCTCAGGGGTTTTCAGAAATTCATCCATATGGCAACTTTCATTTTCTCATCAATGGGCCTCTTCTCAGCGGACAAATTAATAATTATATCAGTTCCAGTCATTGGTAGATGACTCATAAGGGCTGCTCCCCACAACTCTTCTTTTCCCTCCTAGAGGCAGTCGGTGAGTTCCATTTCCTCAATCTGATAATGGTTGTCATTCCCACCTCATATGGTTGAACCAAGTCCTTGGTGATGTGGTGCCTATGCTTTCCATAGGTGCTACCACTCTAAATACTTCCCACCCCACTGAGGAGCCTACTGGTCTCCTTTTGGTTTTCAGTTTTTATCTTGCACAACATGACATAATCTTGTCTTTTCTTCTTCTTCAGCCTTTTGCTTCCTCTCAGCGAGGGTCACCCTCCTCTCATCTAAAGGCTAATACTTATCAGCTATCCCATCCTTACCAAGGCAAACTTGGACTCTAGCATAATCTTTGCACCTCACAGAAGTGTGAGATCTAAGGAAGCCGAGACATACGGAATATTTGGTACATCTGGGAAAAACGGTTGGACCACCTATCACTGTGACTGTTTCTCTCCACTTTTCTGCTCCCCCAGTGAATCGGTGCCTGCTCTGGTGGAGCCAGAACACAGCCTGTTCCCTCGTCTCAATACACAACCATAGATTCCTCAAAAGCATGGAGGCTCTTAAGCAGCTCAGCATTTTTAACTTTTCTGCTGCAGGGGCAACCCCTTTCCTCACATAGCTTGTGCACGGTGTTAGGCAGAAACCTGTGCAGTTCCCTCTGGGACCACTGCAAAAGATTTAAGACTACAGGTGTTTGGCAGTAAACCCACTTGGTAGCAGTCTGTACCACACAGATTCACTTGGTAGCTGTGGCTGAGCAGTCAGACTTCCCTCAAGAAGAGTTAGGCAGTATACAAAGTATTCACAATAGGTCAAACGAGCACAGTAGAACAAGTAAACACTGACCAGAGCTTGGTGTAAAAGAGATATAATTATTTATTTAAAACCACATCTAGACAAACACACAGGCACTAATAGTAAGCAATTCAAAAACATGGTCACTAAAAGATATACACTCCCTTAAAAGAATATTAGATAATTCTTTAGTAAAGCCCCACTTATATTCAGACAGCGGTGAGCGCTTAACGCAGATGGCACTCTAATAATTCGTTTTAAAAGGGAGAGAAAAGCAGAGTATAAATTGAAACAGATCCCAACACTTTTTTAAGAACACAACAAGAGAGGAAGGCAAAGTAAAACCGTGAGTTTAGAGTTCAGTAGGCCGGATCCACTTTAAGAGGATCAAAACGAAATGTGTCCAAGGTCACACGGTTGCAGTGCACAAGAGTCTTGCAAAGGTTCAAAAAGAGTTGGACCAAAAGAAAGGGACCAGTTAGAGGGTCAAGGCGGCCAGCCCAGTCCAGAAGGTTAAGGGGTTATTATTACCTTGTAGCAATCTTTAGAAAGGGAGGCCTGGCGGACACGGTACCTTAAAGTGGTGAGAATACTCCACCGGGGGCAGTTGTTCCTGGCAGCGGATGCAAGTCGGTGCTTCGTCCAGGGGAAGAGAGGATCTCGTCGGGGAGGAAGACAGGAGTCCGTTGCACTGCCAGGGAAGAAACCAGCCGCGGAGTTCTCAGGTAAAAGGAGCGGTCCTTTTATTCGCGGTCCAGTGGTAAATGGCTATCCGGGTCCGCGGTGCTTGGCACGGGCAATTCGACCACAAGACGGCCTTGGATGCGAAGAGAAGAAGGTAAACTGGTTGTGCCCACCAGTCAGGGGAAGAAGCCTCTCCAGCGGGAGATCTTCTCTGTCGTCGGGAAGTGGTGAGTCAGTTCCGCAGGGCTCCACCGGTGGTGTTGTCGTGGTAGGTCGGCTCAGCTTCTCCCTCATCGGATTCTCAGGTCCTGTGGCGACTTCTGAAGTTCCAGTCCCCAAAGCCCTGCTTTTATGCAGCACACCCCCATTCACTCAGCCTAGCTGTCAATCAAACATGCTAAGTGGTGAGCGGGCCGGCTCACCACTTGGCCAATCAAACAAGAGTGCGACTTGAGTTACCAAGGTAACTCAGTCCAGGGTGACTAAACCCCCTCCCACACCCCCTGTGGTACCCAGACAGAGTGGCACCACTTTTGGAGGCTTCTGTGGAGAAGCCTGCCAAAAAGTGGAACAAAGGGCTCGACTTAGGTTGGAGTCACAGAAGAGAACACAAACGCCATTTTAGAATCGAGTCCTGGCAAAAAATACAAACCGACGAATTAATATTAAATAAATAAACCGGCGGTATGTTCGAGGCTATGAGAATTAAATAATTAAAGTTGGTAGCCTCGAACAATGGGAAAATCCCATAGGGATATATTCGTGGTCGAATATAAAAAGTAGTATCCACTGCCACCAGCCAAAACTCGATCAGGGGGGACGGAGACGTGCCCCCTCGACTCACAGACCCCGGGGCAATCGAATTGCCCCGAGCAGTACGTCCACAATATGATGGTTTGTGCTGGTTTCTGTTAATAATTTAGGACTAGTAAAGCCAATGGTGACTTTACATGCCCTGGGAGACAGTAGTCAGTCCCAGGGTATGGAGTCTATGGTGGGGTGTCACTATGACACCCCTGTGTTACTGCACGGAGGGTGCTGTGTAACACACATAGTAAAAACACATGAGACCCTATGTAGTAAAGGACCCCATAGCCCATAAAACACATTAACAGTCAAAGGAACACCATAAATCATGTCCTAGAGTGGGAGAAAAAGAGTATCACTCTTGGCAGGAGAAAAAACAAACTCCAGAAATCCAGCAAAGCTGCTGGGGGACTCACTAGGTTAGGACATTCAGCCTAAAGAGAGAATTCTCCCTAACACACGGCAGCCGATTTAATATTCTGCATGATGCTCCTATCAAGGTCCATTGTAGCAATTAAAACATTGCTGCCAGTGCCGCTAACATTAACTTTCCACTTTGTTATAAGACAAAATGACAGCTGTCCCACAGGAGTACAAGGCGAGTGGTGGCTAACTTGCATGCTCTGCCCTCACACTCCTACATACCAAATGTTATCGCAATCTTAAAGGTGAAACAGGCACAGATAATAGATACACCCCTTTCCCTTTTGTCAAGGTCAGACCATATACACTTCAGATAGTTGTGAATGTGATTCCGAAGCAACCCAAACAGTAACAGTGTAACATTCCACAATAAAGGAATGTCCAATCAAGGTTCTCTAAAAATATAGGCTTGCATGTGGTTCGATGGGTTAAAGGTGCTGAAAAACAGGGTTTTGGCTGCATTGGCTCTCAGTATGCTGTGAGTTCCAATCTGGGGGATTTGGGACACAATGAGTCCTTGTTCTCAACCTTCCAATCTGGGTACCAGTGTAGCTAACAGAGAGGCAGTTCTTGCTCAAGCAGCAGTTCACCAATATTGTGCCTTGGAAATGGTTAGGGAAGAGAGCTTGCCATTGCCTTGGAGCACTCCTTTACCTCAATGGATGAGGGATTTGGAAAGATTGACTCTCCCGAAAGTGGTCCAGATAAATGATTTATTCAGCCCAGGAATGAATCAAATAAAGAGGGGGAGGTCCATGGGGATTGGCTTAAGGGATTGCTTTAATGGGTGGTGTCCATTTTATGATACCATGCAAGTTGTGCCTTATTTCATCATGCCAAAAGTGCTTTGCTGCGCAGGAAGTATGTGATACAGATGGAGAGAATGGCCCACTGAAAACTAAGATGTAGGAATGCTTCCTCCCTTTGGTTTTGCCCTACCTGCTTGTGTAAACCCATCCTTCCTCTAGTCCTGCACTTCAAAGGACTGTTGGTATCCAAAACCATGGTGTGAAGCTGGCTTTTTTGCTTAGTATGAGCACTTTAGAGCCTGTTTCCCAGAACAGGTCCTGCTGAGGTTTTTCTGCTTGGCAGCTGTGTAATCTGACCTCACAAAGGATCAAACAGAGGCTTGGGCCCTTATTATAAGTGAGCCGGTCTGAAAATAAGCTCCTGTAACAACTTTACCGGCACCTTTTTCCAGACTGGCTCACTCCGAGTCTGCCGATAGGGGCTGTGAACTACCAGCAGGCCTGACCTGCCAGTAGTTCATGCCCCTAATGGTAGATAAATCACTGAAACACCAGCACCATTAACAATGGTGCCGGTGATTCAGTGTTCCTATTCCCATGGTGTCTTATGGGACTCGAGGGGAATAGGAACTTACCGTTCAGCTGCCTGCAATATCCTGGTTTTACCGGGATATCAGACGGCAGAAATGGCAACCTTGTAATGAGGGCCTTAGTCTTTACTGATCTTTGTAAAGCTGGTGACTAGAATACACACAGCATTTCTATGACTGGCAAGGCTCACAGGGTTGAAAAGAGAATCATTTTGTGACCTACCAACCATAATATCACATCCTAGGTGCGGCTTAGCTGTTACTTTTGCCCTGCCACCGGTATGGTATTTTATCACAATATCATGGTTTTCAAACGGGGGTGCAGATTTAAATTGAGCCCCTGTACTGGAGTAACTTTGCTGTCACAACAGCTGTCAAACAGGTCAACTGTGACCTATGAACCTGCTCTGGCCACTGGAGAGCAGGGCCTGCTGATCAGGGGACCGATGATGCTGGGCACAGGGGAACACTATGCTTTGGCATGGTGTTTTCTGAAAGCAGTGTCTGGTTAGGAGGCCACCCTTTCGGGGATGGAATTACCTGCATTGATTTATCAAGAGTCTCATAGCCTAAAGACTATGATTCTAAGGAATTTGAAATGTTTGACTGTGATCCTCAAATATCTAGCAGTCCTTTCTCTGAAAACAAAAGTTGTTGCTCCCAATGCCCCCCTAGAATGTAGATTATCGTAATGAGCAGCGTTTCCACAGTGACACCTTTCCCTCAACTGTCAACTCACAGATGCTTGTTTTCTTGCACATTTGGTACAATGTTTCTATAAGAGAAAGAGGGAGAGGCAGAGAGAGAACATTCTTAAGATAACCACAACACAGCTCAAAAAGAAGGGTTTAGTGTTTGGACAATAAACGGCAAACCTTATTCAACAAGAATGCGGTTACTCAGAGGAATGTTTTATAATGTCATATGCATAGCTGATATGCTACAGTGAGAGTAAACATCAAAGAGGTGTATGTATTTGTTTTTTTTTAACGTAGGGGATGCTGATATATTCTCACTGCAAATGCTGCATCACCTCCTGTGGTTGCCACTGCAGGTGCCTGAGGGGTGATGCGGTGCCACCTCTGCAGCCTGAACTTATTGGGATCTTGGGTTCCCCAACGAATGAATAACTGGTTTTCTACAATTTGTTTTCCAAAATCACACACACCACTTAAAACCACTGTATGTTAGACAACGACCAAACCCCTATTTTTACCTCAACATCCAGCAATGTAGCAATACAGCCTTCGTTTCGAATTGGTGGTTTAAGATGATTTCTTGGGCAAATCTGGATGTTTATTAAAATGCTTTGCCACTCACTTTTCATGTGCGTGTCTGAGTATGGGATGAGTGTCGAGCAAACGTTGCAAAATGTCGAGTTGCTTGGAAAAACCGTCCCCATCTTTATTAGATACCTTTTAGTTTGATGGCAGGGCGTCTGCTGTGCATGGTGATAACAGCACCCAGTGAAAGGGACTTAACTGTCAAATATGTGAATGAAAATATAGTATAAAAATGTAATTCCTTTTTCTATAATTTACATTTTTTTAAAAACAAGGCGGAAAGAATGAAAAGTGTGCCCTTTTCATTGCGGGTCCTATGCAAGGTATGTTTAGACAGCCAATAAGGCAATTAGGGCATCATCAGCAGGGTGTTACCAAATTAGAGTTGCACACATCAAATACCTCCCAATTGCAAATGAAGGGGACTCCATAATGACATTTGCATGTTCTGAGTTGGAAAGGAACTGGGACTTCCCTGATTGAACTGTAAATCTAAAAACTATGTAGGTAGCAAGGATACGCATTCTTGAAGAATATCGATTAGCCGGATTTCCGCTTTACAAGCTGACTCTGAATTTGAGCATCCCACTCTAAATATTTCCAAAGAGTATTCATGAGACACGGAGATAAGAGTGATACAATTCTCAATTCTACCTACACGTGATGGGCTGGCGCATTTGGGCCACACGATGAGGCCATGGGCATCTCTGTTATTGATATCTTGCATCATTATTGCGGCCAGTCGCATCAGGCCGCTCTCACATCGATTTGAATGATTAGAAGAAATGTTGGTCCCATGCCGTAAGGAAGGGTCCGATATAAAATGCCCCTTTTTTACTTTCATGTTTCAACACTTTTTGAAACCGTAAATAAAATTCATAGTGTGTGCTTGACAGCCCCATTGTATGTTAAGCCTGCGGAGGTTCCAGCAAGGGATCTGCGGTAGGATGGGTGACATTACTCTTGAAGCAATGCTGCAACGTACACGAGACCGAGGGACGACAAGGAGGGGAGGGAGAGCTGTCATCTGTGACAGGGAGGCTGACTGAGACATATAATGCAGGCCACTTCCATCGTTAAATCCATCTTCTCTAGTGAATGCGAGTGTAGGAGGGTTACTGTAGAAAAAGAAAAATCTGCTGCCATAGCTACCGCTGTCTGTTGTCATGACACTGCAATAGGCAGTAGCACTGCTAAACCCATTCATAGTATTTCTTATAAGAAACGCATAAATACTAGAGAAAAAAAAAAACAATGTAAAATACATTCTGAGAGGTGAAGAGGCTGAAGTTGGAATGCAATGTAGGATTATACGTAAATGCCGCATTCCCGAAAGGAGGGGCTGTTGCAGGAGTAGTTGGAGTATAATGAGAAACTAGGGTCTCATTATCTTTTGGCTTGACCCTATCAGGGGGACCTGGGACCCCTTCGACCTGGGACAGGGGGGCTTCCTGGGTAAAAGCCAGAGCCAACTGTGTCCCAGAGGCAAAAAGTGGAAGATGTGGGAGAGGGCTCAGTCCTTAAACCCCATCATGTGCCATGAATATTATTAACGGTGTCACTCTTTGCCACGTGATGCCTCCTAGAACTGTTTCTAGCCAGTCTTCTCTCTTTTCTGCTTCACAACCACAACTCCCAGAATGGACGTGAGAGCAACCCAGAATTCCGGACTAGAACCAAGGGAATGGAATCAAGAACTGAAAGGGAAAGGAGTGGAATATTTCCTGTCAAATCACAACGAGGTACCTAACACCCAACCTATCCACCCTAGATGAAACCTAGGCAAATGGTGGGGAAAACCTGAGGTGAGCAGGAGGGAGCCAAAAGCCCTCCCCAAACTGCACTGGCAACAAAACCCACTGGCACCTGATGAAAGGGACATGGAAAAGCACCTGTTTGCTACCCTACAAACATAAACTGAAAAGGGGCAGGTCTGAGGTTGGTTTTTAAAGCCTAGTTCTCGTGTAACCCACCACTGGTGAAAAGATAGGCACATATGGTCGCACAGAGTCAGATGAGTCAGATGAGCACCTGATGTTTAGAATGGAAAAATTATAGCAATGTATTAGGGGATTGATGGATGGCAGAGTGTGGGCTGTAGGGGAAAGGTAAGGAGGTGTAGTCCAAGAGATCAGGTGGAACTCGGATGGCTCAGAGTAGTTCTGAAAGGTTTATGGCAAAGTTGGTGTAGATTACAGGTGAGATATCTGTGACAGAGAGTGGTACCGGTAGTTGTGTGTAATGTAGTGTGAGAAGGTAGGTAAAAGAAGGAAGGAAAACAAGAGAGAAAGAAAGAAATAGAGAAAGATAGGACGGTGTAGAGGGGCATTGGAGAGAAAGTGAGAGTATGTAGTGTATGGTAGTATGGTGTGGAGAGAGTGCAAGGCAGTAATGGGAGTAGTGGTGAGGGCAGAGTGAAGCAGCAGTGATTTAGTTTGAAGAATGAGGCAGACAAATTGTGGTAAGATTAGTACATAGAGGCATAAATGGGGGATATGTGTGGTGGAAGTTGAGCATAAGGGTGTATAGAAAGGTGAGGAAAGGGTACATAAGATAGCTGAAGTTAAGGGATTATTGAGGGGAGAGGTGAAGAGAGTGCAGCTATTGGAGGGATGGAAGAGGAGAGAGTGATAGGAGAGGAAGAAGATTGGAGGGTCTGAGAGAAGTCGAAGAAAGTAAAGGGAAAAAGAGAGTAGGGAAGTGAGTGAGTCGGATGGATTAGTGAAAGCAAAGAAAAGTGAGAGAGTGGTCAAGACAGAACGGTCCAGGCTGTATGTTCGTGGCACAAGAAAACATGTAATGTAGTGAAAACTTGGTGGTTGTAGTTTAGGGCACCCCTCAAAGAACCCAAAGGGAGACAGATAAGGCTGTTGCCTTTGGGCCATCACCAAAAGCTAGCCCTAGACAAAAGGTGTGACTGATTGTGAGCTGGGAAATCTGAGGATTGCGGATGCCTGAGGGTGGCGGGAAGCTTGCAAGAGACGAGAATCCTATTAATTTACACGGCCAGCACCTCGAACAAGAAAAGAATAAACTTGATTTTTAATGCATTTATAATAAAAACCCTTGATCCACCTTTCTGGATCTATCCATCTGTGACATGCCATAAACACGTGTTTGCAGTGTTGTGTGCATTTCCAGGACAGTACTGTACCACAGGAATGTGGGTACCCTTCTGTATTATTGAATTTTGTGATACTCTACCTCTCTCTTTTACCCCACCCCAGAGGTCTTTCAAAAGTGGCCACCTAGTCCACGTAGCTACTCTCAATGCTTGCTCTGTTGTCAAACACTCCTGACATCTGCCACCTCCCCAAGAACTTGATTTGGATGTTCTCGCTCTCACTGAAACTTGCTCCATGACCAGCTCTTTCACAAGTTTTGACACTCTCCTCGCTGAGCGCCACAACATCCTCTCCAAACCCAGGACCATTTGGTCCGGAGGTGGAGTGGACCTGATCTTTACTGAGTGGGTCCCTACCTCTTTTATTCCCACATAGGCCTACTCCTTTGAATGACTGGTCTGCAGGCTCTCTATCTATCCTGCCCTCTCTCTGACTCTGGTCACCATCTACAGGTGAAACTGGCCAGGCCACCCTCTTCCCCTGTGAATGGGCTGATCTCTCCTCCTCCATCCTTGCCTCTACCTCTAAACTTCTCATCCTCTGGGATTTCAACATCCACTTGGACACCTCAGGCCACTCTGAGCTTTTCTGCAACCATTGCAACTCTCTTTCCCTCTCTATAGTTCCCTCTGGTACAACACACTCAGCCGGACACAACTTGGATGTTCTCATCTCCTCAGACATCCCCCTCTCTAACCCTATCACTACTCCACTCTTCCAGACTGACCAATGTCTACTTTCCTCTCCCCATAAACTGTCTGTCCCCCTGGCAAAACCAACCCCAGCACTGCTACCTTCCTTTCGCATCATTCGACCTATGATGCGGGTGTCAGTTGCCACTTTTGCCTCTACTTTCTTTCCTCCTCCTTCCCCTGTGCCTGACTCCCACTCTGACACAGTCCTCTCCAACCTCCATCTCTCCATCTCCAATGCTCTCAATATCCTTGCCCCTGTCATGGGGTTCCATCTGAAGACTGCCTCCAAGTGCAATTCTTGGTAGGTTTCCTCTCTGGCTGCTCTGAAATGCAAGTGCAGAGTGGCCGAGCGGTAGTGGAGGGTGTTGGGCTCATACTCTATCAAACTGGCCTGCTGCCTGCTCCAAAAGCAATACAGACTCTGTCTTCTCCAAGAAGAGGGTCTACATCCAAGCCCAAATCTCTGCGGCCTCTAACAGCACGGCCACACTTTTGAGTATCTGCAAGGTGCTAGCCAATCCGATTGCAGTCACTAATTCTCCTGTTCCTTCCTAAGCCCTCTGCAAGGCCCTGGCCTCTCATTTCACCACTAAAACTCAGGCCATCCTGTCCATGCTATCCTCCTCTCTGCATCTCTCTCTGGCCTCCTGCGGCCATCCTTCTGTCTCCTCTCCTTCTCTCCTCTCTCTCTCCTATAACACCAATAACACCTGGTGATGTTTCTAGACAAGTACGGTCTAGGAATGTTTCATCCAAACAGGTGCTCCCCTGCTTCTCCAGAAACATTAAGGACAACATTGTTTCCCTCGCTCCAGCCTTGGCCAATTTCTGCAATAATTCCTTTGTCACTGGATCTTTCTGCTCCCCTCTCTTCTCAAGCACTTCCTTGCACACACGCTCCTGAAAAAGCCTTATGCTGATCCTTCCTGCCTGTCCAACTATTGTCCGATCTCTATTACTCCTTTCTTGGGAAAAGTCTTTGAGAAACTGTCCATTTCTCAGCTGAACCTCTATACTGAATCTGCTGGTTATCTCCATGACCATCAGTCTGGCTTCAGATTGTTCCGAGGCAAGGAAACTGCTCTCCTGAACTCCCGTGAAGGTCTGCTCCCCAACCTTGACTCCAGCTCTCGCTCTGTCCTCATCCTGCTTGACCTCTCATCTGCCTTTGACATGGTCAATCATGCCACCCTGATCAACTTTCTCAGTGTGAACCCTGGCATCACTGGTCAAACTCTGTCGTGGCTGACCTCCTTCTTCTCCACCACCTATCTTTCCACATATGGTGTTCCTCAGGTATCTATCCTCCAACCCTGGCTCTTCACTGTCTATCTTGCCCCCCTTGCCCACCTGATCTCTACTTTCTCCTCTAACTTTCAGTGTTATGCATACGACAACAGCTCTCCTTCAGGCTACCCTTTGCCTCCTCTCCCTCCTCGCTCATTCCTGACAGTGTATCCTCTATTCAGGGATGGTGCGCCTCTAAAGACTTCTGCCTTAATGTCAGTAAGACAGAGATTCTTCTCATTGGGACCCCTGGTCCCGCTTTACATCTCTCTCTCTGCCTGCCATCCTTGGCCCCCCTCCACCTCCCTACTGTGAGGCAAACATTCTCGGTGTCATCTTCAACTCCACTCTCTCCTTCTCTCCACACATCACAGACCTTGCCAAGAAGTCCCACTTCCACCTGCACCTCCTCAGAGGTATCCTACCTTTTCTCACCTTCTCCCAGAAGCTCACTCTACAGAGCTCTGGTTCTCTCCAGGGTGGAATACTGCAACAGCCACTTTCTCAATCTTCCTAACGCTACCCTTTGCCCTCTACAACTAATCCAGAACAGGACTGCAAGACTTATCCTTGGCCTCAAGCACAGGGAACACACGCTCCAGCTCTGAAATCTCTCCACTGGCTCCCTGTCACTGCAAGGATACAGTTCAAGACCCTCTGCATCATTCACAAGGCTTTCTGGGGCCATGGTCCTCTCTATATCCAACACTCCCTTCCTAAATACCTTCCTTCTAGAGCCCTCCGCTCAGCTACCTCAAATGCTCTGTGGGTCAGGCGCTTCTCCAAACAGAGAGATCTCTCTACTCACCAGGTGTCTCCCTTTGGAAATGGCTTCCCAGCCCCTCTCAGACTTGAGTTGGATCTTCTGAAGATCTGGAAGCTGATGAAGATCTTCCTCTTCTCCTCTTACTTCTTTCTCCCTCTCCCCTGCAAATGTACCTGTCTGCTTGTCCTGACAGTGGTGTGGCTGCCCTCAAAGTCACACAGGGTACCACCGCCAAGCCCCTGCACTGCCTTCTGGCCTACCCTGCACTTCTGGTCTGGGACTGTGTCCGTGTAGTCCTCTGCCGTCTTCACACTTACTCAGAGCCCTGTTGCCCTGAATGGACTTCCCCTCGTACCCCTTTCTTGCACTTCCCATTGCACTTTTAATTAATTCTCATTTCTGCTGGTTCATTTATCATCACCACACAATTAATAAGGTATACTCCTTGCTATAAATGGCAAAAAAGGGGTCTTACATTGTGTGCTCTGCCCCCAGACATAGAACCTTGAGAAAGGCATCATAAGTGTTCAATAGACAGTCCTCCCTGCATCAGCGGGTTGAAGTCAAAGATCTGCTCTGATGACTTCTAACAGAAGGTCGTGGAGTATTAGCGCAGACAATTTAGCACTGTTTAATTTTGCATTGGCATAGCCCCATCCGGGCCAGGCAAGAAAGGAGGGACAGACGGACCTTGAAATGTGTTGGAATGAGGAAACACTCACCATCCTATCACAAAGCTTATTTGCACTATTCATCAGACAGACAATGAGAGAGGGGCAAGAGATGCAAACTTTATTGACTGTAGACTGGCACCTGGAAACACACTTCAGCAAGGTGGTTTGCAGTTGCAAAATAGGGCATGTGATGAGAGTCTGAGCAGGGCAATTTGGCCAGCAGCAGGTGGCGATCTGGTAGGTGCATAATATGGGTGAATTAACGGTTTGCCAACACTAGAATATTATCAGATAATGTAATAAAAAAACACTGAGCATGGTTCATATATCTAATCAAATTTAAATGTTGTATTTGTGTTTTATGTAACACAAACCTAGCTTGATAGAAACAACCTACTGTACTAAAATTCAAGGAACAGGAGAGCAGTTTACAATAGATCCTGAGTAGTGGTATAACCGAGATAGAGTTACCTAACTCATTAACAGAAAGTTCTCGAACACGCAGGTTTTCCCTTTTTTTCCTGGACTACAGTACTGATGGAACAGTCCTTATTGTCACGGGAATGGTGTTCCATTTTTTGAGGCAACCCAAGGTTTTTTATGAGACTTTGGTGGTGTTACGCTCACCTTGCTCCCACAGGGGCGTCGATCTGAACTGGACAGCTGCGGTCTCCACCAATGTGACGCGTAGTGCCGAGATGAAAGACTGGACTGGCCCACCTAGCTTCGTTTGCTTGGCCCGTAGGAATATTCTTCTGCAAATGGAGAAAGGGAATTAACCACCCGTGGAGTTGAGCGTTAACCCCCACCCCACTCTCGCTGTTCTCCCCACTGATCAACTTTGATGTCCCCTCTTATAGTCTCAGCTGATGGTTTGGAAAGATGATCTCTCCATGCTGCATTGGGCGCAGGGGCACGTAGATAACCAGTTGCTTCACTGGCTCGAAGGAATTGGTGAGTTCCAGAACAATATTGACTCTGAGATTCCTGGCAAGACGCCGTAAGTATGTAGTTCGTAAGAGTTCAAATGTCTGACTTTCACTCTTGTCCTATTCCTTGCAGGTTGCAGCTTGACCCTAGCGAAGAGTTCCTCGTGGCAACCAGTAATATTCAGGTAAGGATTTGTATTATCCAACACAGTTCGATCAAATAATGTCAATAGGTAACCTGTTGCTTTCTCTCTTATTCAGGCGCTGAGAGAAAGTATGAAGTCTCGGGGAATAATGGCTCCGGCGGTAAAATCAGGTAAGTCTATTGTGGGGAGGAGGTTTCCCCTTGTTTGTCCCTTTGTTTCACCTTGCTGTCCTTTTGTTTTCCCTTAGGGGCCGGGGTTCGGCGAGGATGCAATGGAAGCTGCGCCGACCCGTGAAGAGGAATAGTACCCCCGGTGGTAAAATCAGGTAAGTCTATGGGGGGTAACTAATATTGCCTCTGTGTATTCCCTTGGCTCACCTTGCTGTTCTTGTCTTCCCCTTAGGTGCCGGAGTGCGGCGGGAACATGCAGAAGGATGCGGTGGAATGTGAAGATGCTGCAAAGGCCGGTGAGTTCAGCACGGCACTGCAGCAGGCGAGGCGATGCACATAAAATAACTTCTTTCTTCCAGCTCGAAGGTGCGATGGATGGGAATTCAGGTAAGTATCAAAGGTATTGCTCTTGTTCTAACCTTTTCTCCTTTCTCCCTTTTTCTAGGAGCTCCAGACTCGAGGCGGGCGTGGCAGAAGACTGGATGCAGACGTGCAGGCACAGTGAGCGTTATGCTACTGGATGCAGAATAACGCGAAGCGTGTGCTGCTCTTCGGGCGTGGTTTAAATAGCCTCCAAAGGAGTCCCAGGTAAGTATTCCTCCCCAGCCCCATCCGAGTAAAAAATAGTCCCTAGGTAAAGTAGTCCCTTCCAAGCCTCTTTTGGCTTGGAGCTCTTGCAGCATGGTCTGCATCGGGTAAGTTTGCAGCATGGTCTGCATCAGGTAAGCTTTAATCTATGAGCCTGGACTGACTCTCCATATGAGCCTGGCGCCATAGACGCCAGGACTGCATCCAAATAGCCCCTAGCAGGGGTTGTTGGGCTTGCTTGGAATAACGTGATGCCTGCTTCCGGGGTTGCTGGACTTGGTCTGGGTCCCCGGGGGTAGGCATCATGACAGGCGGCAGTGGTGAGCTTGTTTCTGACTTGGGGTCAAATTCCTAATAAATTAAAAGAGGCTTTGGTAATACCACCACTGAAGAAGCCATCCCTTGATGCTTCAGTCCTGGCAAGTTACCGCCCCATTTCACTGCTTCCCTTCCTTATGAAGGTATTAGAAGCAGTGGTTACGCTGCAATTACGGAGGTTTCTTGAAGGACAGAATATCCTGGATAGATGCCAAATGGGCTTTCACCCATTGATGGGTACCAAATCGGTCCTGGTATCAGTACTTGATGACCTTACCATGATCAGAGACGAGGGGGGCTCAGCAGGCCTTATTTTACTGGACCTGTCATCCGCCTTCGACAGGATTGATCATGAGATTCTGATATCCAGGTTACAGGAAGCAGGGTTCACAGGGGTGCTTCTTGATTGGTTTTGCAAACAGTTCCTCTTTATCCCTATCGAGCGACCTCGGTGGAAGTTACTTGTGGGGTTTCATTGGGCTCTGCCTTGCCCCCCTTACTTTTTAATTTATATATCAGGACACCGATGGCACTTATTCACTCATTTGGGTTCAGGGTGTACTCTTATGCTGATGACACCCAGATTTTGTTCAGACTGAATCCTAAACAGGCTGACGTGAACAAAAGTAAATGAACTTGCCTGGATTCTGTCTGGACTTGGAAGGAGGCAAATGGGCTTAAATTAAATGGCGAGAAGACAAAGGTCCTAATCATCGGCCCTCCTGAGTCGGCTAGAGGTTGGACCGACAATTGTGGTTCGTAACCTGGTTGGAAAAGTATTGGAAGCCTTGTCTAGGGAGTCCCCAGTGGCGTAACACAAGCTCTGGGGGCCCCCTGCAAGCCATGCTGAGCCCCCCCCCAACTCGGCAACAAATCATGAGTCGCACCACATTCTGGGCCGCCCTAGTTTACCACGCTTGCGCAATACGCACAAACGTGTTATTGAAGGGGTATGCCACACACTGTACTAGGAGAAAGATATAAATATGTGTTTCAATGCAATATACAGCACACGTTCTGAGAAAAATTTACTAAAAAGCCAGTGTTTGCTATTGTTGTGTAGGGTAACAGCAATCCAAAACATGCAAGTCACCAACAGTGCACATGAACATGAATGCTTTGCTGTTAAAAATGCCATGCCACAATGAAAACATGTCCAACTGGCTGCAAAATGTAGACCAGTGTAGACACATAATAACATTACAGTAAAGCATGCCAGGTCACATTAAGACATACCTAGACTGGTTGCACCAAAATGCGAGTCGAAGCAATAAGACTCATCAAGAAGAGGGCACACATTCAAGCCTGGGTCTCTGCAGCCTCTAACAACACAGCCAAACGTTTTAAAATCTGTAAGGAACTGGCCAATCCTGTTTCGGTTTCTACCTCTCCTGTTCCCTCTACAGGCCCTCTATATGGCTTTGGCCTCTCGCTTCTACGGTAAAACTCAGGACATCCTGTCCACTATCTCCTCTTCCTCTCCCTCTTCCTCTTGCTGCCCCCTTTGGCCATCTCTCCCTCTCCTCCTCCTTTCTACTCTTTCTCTCTAACACCTGACAAGGTTTCTAGACCAGTCCCATCTATGGAAGTGTTGTCAAAACAGGTGCTCGCCTGCTCCTCCAGAACCATCAAGGACACATTGACACCCTTGATCCAGTCTTGCCCGATTTCTGTATTCATTCTTTTGCCACTGGAACTTTCCCCTCTCCCAAATTCTTGGAAAAACTGGCCAACTGCCAGCTTACTCTCCATTCTGAATTTGTTGGTTGTCTCTATGACCATCAGTCTGGTTTAAGAGCTGCCAGATGCATGGAAACTGCTCTCCTAAACACCTGTCAAGATCTGATCTCTAACCTTGATTCCAGCATTCCTTCTGTCCTCATCATCCTGGAACTTTCCCCTGCTTTCGACACGGTCAACCACGCCATCCTGATCAATTGACTCTGTGAGAACCTGGGCATCATGGATGAGGCCCTGGAGTGGCTGACCTCCTTCCTCTTGGACAGCCCCTCCCAGGTCCAACTTTGTCCCTTTCACTCCACCACCTCTCTCTACATGTGGCGTTCCTCAGGGCTCTATCCTCTCACCTTGGATTTTCAACCTCTACTTGGCCTCTTTGACCCACCTGATCTCTACTTTCTCCTCTAACTTACAGTGTTATGCGGATGACACTCAGCTTTCCTTCAGGCTCCCCTCAGCCTACTCTCCTCTCTCGCTCATTCCTGGTGTCATCTTCAACTCCACTCTCTCTTTCTCTCCTCACATCTCGGACATTGCCAAGAAATCCCACTACCAGCTGCACCTCCTCAAAGGGACTCTTCCATTTCTCACTTTCCCTCAGAAGCTCACTGTTTCCAGAGCTCTGGTTCTCTCTAAGCTGGACTACTGAAACAGCCACTTTCTCAATCTTCCTTCCTCTGCTCTCCACCCTCTGCAACTAATCCAGAACAGGACTGCAAGACTTATCCTTGGCCTCAAGTCCAGGGACTGTATCTCTCCAGCCATGAAATCTCTCCACTGGCTCTCGGTGGCTGCAAGGATCAAGTTCAAGACCTTTTTCATTGTCCACAAGGCATTCTGGGCCTGGGATCCGCACTACATCCAACGCTAGCTTCCAAAATACCTTCCTTCTCGAGCCCTAAGGGTTAGATGCTTCTCCAGATAGAGAGTGGGGGGGTTAGATCCTTCTCCCCTGCAGGTGCCTCCCTCTGAAATGGCCTCCCTGACCCTTACAAACTTGAGTCGGACCATTTGAAGTTCTGGAAGCAGCTCAAAACATTCCTCTTCTCCTCTGCTTTCTCTCCCTCCCCTGCTGACCTACCTAACCTACCTGCCCACTGTACCAACTGGTTGCATGGCTACCCTCTGTCTCACTGAATCCAGTCTCTTTCTTGATCAGTCACCCTTGCACTGCCTCCAGGCCTACCACGCAGTTAGGGGCTATAACTGTAACGCTACAGTCCCTTGTTCTCCTTGCACTACTCAGAGCCGTGCTGCCCTGGCAGCACTTACTCAGAGCATTGCTGCCCTGTTTTTCCCTCCCCTCTCCCTTGCACTTCCCCCCTCCCTTTCCCCTTGCACCTCTCGTTCTCGCACTTGCATGATCTGAATGACACAAGGCTTAGTAAGATAATGTGTCTTGTCCTCCCTCAGTTTTCCGTCTCTTGTCTTGTCATGCCTAAAAACACTTGTGTACAGGTGCGTTATATATGACTTATCATATCATAAAGTATCATTTTATCACAGATGCCCAGAAAAAATATACAGTCCCGCACAAAAGAAATGGCTAGACTGGCAGAACCCAAATGCCAGTCTAGCCAGGTAATTACACATAGCGGGACTGCTTTATCAGAAATGCCCAGTTAAAAAAAGTCATAGCAAACTGAGGAATGACTAGACTGGCTGCACCAAAATGCCTCCCTAGCCACTAATAGCACATATCATGCCTGCTTAGCCTGTACATGGACAACCATTATGATTTATCGCACAATCCTACCCTCCCTCCCCCCACACATCCCTTCTCCGTCCCATCCCCTACCCCAACCTCCAAAATCAGCTCACTGGCCCAGAATTACCTTTGTCCATCTTCCTTGTCCCAGTGCTTACGTATGAGGCTCCTTGCCTCACTGGTAAGTACTGGAGGAAGAGTGGGACTAGGAGTAAAGAAGATTACAGGTAGCTAAGTCAGGCATTACCTTCATGTACCTTTACCTTATCCCAGTACTTGTGTATTAGGCATAGTGCCTCATACACAAGTACTGCCTCATACACAAGTACTGGGATGAGGGACAATAGGGCTAGGTGTAAAGAATATTACCAATAATTAATCAAGGCATTAAAAACAAGTAGTGGTGCAACACCATTGAGTTGACTGGGCTGCAGCACTCCCCCCACACCCCCACTGAAATTGTGGGCTATGTTGACTTGACCTGGCTGACCTAAAGAGAAGTTGTGGGACAGAAAAGGACACAGATGTTAAACGGCACCTGGGTTTGGCTGTTAACAAGGGCCCGGCCCAGCAATTACTAATGTACAGCATTTCACTGTTTGTACCTGTGTTCAAATGCCACATTTTTTTAGCAATTGAAATTGTGATGTGGGTTTAGTACTTGCATGCCATGAAAGTGATTGGAAGGGTAGAGCGGAAACAGGAGACCAGTTATTCTCACAGCAGCCCATAAGTGGGTGCTTTCAGACCTAAAGGAGAGAGTTAACTGCTTGTAACATTGAAGCTGCACTAGAATAGTCTCATTAAAATGCGTAAAGAAGTTAGATGCCCCCACACAAATAAATTTGTCCGCCCCACCACACGTGAAGTTAGCACCTCTCCCAACATTTGAAAAGTTAGCCCCCTGAAATGTAGGTTTTGTTGCACCCCTGAACACAAGCACACACACCATTCACCATCTATACACACGCACACCCAGCCATCTATATATTTAAGAGTGCACTCTTTCACCATACAGGAACACCCAGGTAGCCACCCGTACATTCAAGTGTGTAACCTTTCACCAAACAGGCACACATACCCCCCAGGCACCTACCCATACATTTAAGTGTGCACCCTTTCACCATACACACACACCCAGGCAGCCACCCATACATTTAAGTGTGCATCCTTTCACCATACACGCACACCAAGCCACCCATACATTTGTGTGCACCCTTTCACCATACCCTCACACAGACAATCACCTACACATTTAAGTGTGGACACTTTCACCATACAGGCACACCCAGGCAGCCACCCGAACATTTAAGTGTGCATCCTTTCACCGTACACGCACACATGCATACCTAGCCACCGATATATTTTTGTGTACTCTTTCACCATACACTCACACACGCACCCGTTATGGGTTGAGGGGAGCCATAATACTTCAGAAATACATTGGGCCTCATTAGGACCCTGGCGGTGACTGTATGAATGGTGCCGGTAAGGCACCAGCACTGTTCATACCGTCCCGCCGCATTACGAGTTCTGCCCGCGGGTTCCTGACAGCCCGCCAGGTCTTACTGGGTGGGCGGTGCGGCACCCGCAAGCATAACTCATAATTGCGCTGGCACCGTTATCAACGGTGCCGGCAATTAGGAAAGGGAGCCCAGCAATACCACCACCTGCGAATTGACAATTACCGCCCCATTCATCTCGTAATGGACCAGTATTGCCCAATCGCGGGAGGTGGTGCCGGCAGCAAGCATGGAGGTAGCCGTGCCTGCCATACAGGCACAGCTACCGCCATGCTCGTAATGAGGCCCATTGTTTCTTTTTGAAGTCACTCTAACTTCATAAAGAAATTATTTCCATCAAAGACTGAACCATAACCGAAATAATTTCTTTATGAAGGTAGAGTGACTTCAAAAATAAACTATTTATTTTTGAAGTCATAGGGCTTCCCCCACCCCATGACATGGAGGCCTCTAGCCTAGCGTGTTCATGTCATGGGGTGGGGGTAACCACCGGACTTTTTGTCTTCACCCTGCCTTCATAAAGAAATTATTTTGTTACAAAAATAATTTCTTTGGAAATGCAGAGTGAATTCAAAAAGAAAATGTAAAAAAGATTTTTTTTTCTCCAAGTGGGGGCCCCTTCCAAAACATGTGGTTGCAGGGCCACCTGCACCGCGGGGGTGCAGGGGCCCCTGTTACGCCAGTGCGAGGCCCAGGTCAACAAAGTATGCAGACTAGGTTTCCTTAAACTTAAGCAATTGAAGAAGGTCCTCCCTTTTGTGCGCAAAATTGTTCACACACAGATAGTAGCAGCATGTGACAGTGGTAGCATTGATTATTGCAATGCTGTTTACCTAGCACAACCATCGTATCTCACCCAGCAACTGTAAGTACTGTAAAATGGTTCAGTGCGCCTGGTGAAACATATCCCGTTTGGAGCAGGAGTTACCAAGGCCCGGCAATTTCTTCATTGGTTGCCTATTGAGGCCATGGTAAAATGTAAAGCCCTGTGCTTGATTCATCAGGCCCTGAGTGGCAAAGGATGTCTAGCTATTCAGGAGACGCTTCAAATCTGTATCCCAGGCCGGTCTTTAAGACCCTCTAATGCAGCTCTTCTGTGTGTACCTAAATATAGGAAGGAGCGACTGGGGGGCTGTGCTTTCTCTGTGGTGGGCCCTAAGCTCTGGAACACCCTGCCTTACCAGTTAAGGACTACGGTTGACTTCCTATCTTTCAAACAAAAGCTCAAGACCAGTCTCTTCTTGTGAGGTGATCTTCTTGGTCTCTCTATCCGGTATCTGTGATAAGCACCATGATGCCTTTGGTGACAGTGTGCTATACAAATAACTGATTGATTGATTGATACCTCTGAGGAGGTGCAGCTGATAGTGGGACTTCTGTGAGAGGTCTGTGGTGTGAGGAGAGAAGGAAAGAGAAGAGTTGAAGATGACACCAATGTTTTTTTACTCAAAGGAAGGTACAGGGAGAAGGCCCAAGGAGGGCTGCCAGAGTGAAAGAGGGAAAGCGGGAGCAGGGGTCCCAATGAGGAGGATCTCGGTCTTGCAGGGATTGAGGCAGAGATCATTGCAGGTGCATCATTCCTGAATAGTGGATAGATAGTCAGGAATTAGCAAAAGAGGAGAGGAGGCAGAGAGGAGCCTGAAGGAGAGCAGAGTGTCATCTACATAACATTGAAAGCTAGAGGAGAAGTTAGAGATGAGGTGGACCAAAGGCCAACGTAGGTGTTGAAAAGCCAGGGTGAGAGGCTGGAGCCCAGGGGAACACCATATGTGGTGAGAGAGGTAGTGGAGAGAAGGACCCCAGTTGGAACTCAGAGGGATGGTCTAGGAGGAAGGAGGTCAGCCAGGTGAGGGCCTGATCCATGATACCCAGGTTCTCACAGAGATGATTGATCAGGATGGCATGGTTGACCGTGTCAAAAGCAAAGGAAAGATTAAGGAGAATGAGGACAGAAGGCAGGCTAGGGTGTTCAGGAGAACAGTTTCCATATCTTTCACTGCACTGATTCCAGACTGATGGTTATGGAGACAACCAACAGATTCAGTGTGGCGAATGAGCTAGGAGATGGCCAGTTTTTACAAGAGTTTATCCAAGAAAAGAATGAAAGAAATTGTGCAGTAGTTTGCTGGACTGAAAGGATCGGCGGAAGGTTTCTTCAGGAGGGGGTGTACAAGAGAGTGCTTAAGGGGGGAGGGGAAAGTTACAGTGGTGAAAGAGTAATTACAGAAATTGGGCAGGGTTGGACCAAGGGAGTCAATGTGGTCCTTGATGGTTCTAGAGGAGCAGGGGAGCACCTCCTTGGATGACACTTACATAGATCAGACTTGTCTAGAAACATCGTCAGGAGTGATCAGAGAAAAAACGGAGAAGGGAGGAGGAGGGGGAGAGGCAGCAAGAAGTGGGCCACGAGAGGTAGACAGAGAGGAAGAAGAAAGAGAGGAGGAGAGAGAGGACAGGATGTCCTGTGTTTTAGTGGAGAAGGCCGGAGCTGTACAAAGAGTCTGGGAGGGAACAGGAGATGTGGAGGCTGCAGCAGGATTAGCCAGATCCTTGCATATTTGGGCCGTGTTATTAAGTGCCAAAGAGCTGCGGTCTTGGGTGTGAGCTCTCCTCTTGGACAGGACAGAGTCTGTATTGCCTTTGGAGCAGGTGACAGGTCAGTTTGTCAGAGGATGTGCTAGATGCCCATCACTTCTTCTCAGTCACTCTAGACTTGCGTTTTAGAGTGGCAAGGTCAGAGTCCTATGGAGAGTTACACTTCAAGGTAGGCTTCAGGCAAATTCTCATGACAGGGGCAAGAAGGTCAAGAGTGTTAGTGATAGAACAATGTACACTAGAGAGGGCTGTGTCAGAGTGTGAATCAGCCACAAGAATAGGAGAAGGAGAGAAAGTTGCGGAAGAGGCCTCCACTGACACACGCTTCATGGGCCAGATGACCGAGAAGGTTGGTGGCAGTGCTGGGGTAGGCTTCACCTGAGGACTGAGAGTTTCAGGTGGGAGGAGAGCAGACAGTAGTCAGTCCAAGAGAGAGGAGTGGTTTGAGGGTGAGAGAGGGGGATGTCTGAAGAGATGAGGACATCCAAGGTGTCCCCGTCAGAGTGTGTACAGCCAGAGGGTAGTATGGAAAGAGAGATAGTGTCACAGAGATTGCAGAAGAGCCCTGAAGAGGGATTAGAAGCATCCAGATGGATGTTGAGATCTCCAAGTAGGAGAAGTTGATAGATAGAGGCAAGGAGAGAAGAGGAGAGGCCAGCCCATTCAGAGGAGAAAAAGGTGCCCTGGCCCATTGGCCTGTAAATGGTGGCCACACTTAGTGGGGGTCTATGAGAAATAGAAAGCCTGCAGGCCAGGCATTCGAAGGAGGAGTTGAGCTGCTTAGGGATAATAGAGGGAGGGACCCATGCCAGAAGGATATGGGCGACTCCCCCTGCAAGTCAGTTGGTTCTAGGTTCAGAAAGGATTGTGCAGACCTTTGGTAGGAGAGTGTCAAAACTTGTGCCAGAGCTGGCTGTGAACCATGTCTCTGCGAGAGTGAGGATATCAAGGTCAAATTCTTTAAGCAGATGACAGATGTCAGAGAAGTGTTTGACAGAAGAATCGGAGTTGAGAGTAGCAACGTGGAGCAGGGCAACATTTGAAAGACTTAGGAGGATGGGTACAGGCTTGAGGTATGCGCTGCAGAGGTGATAGAGGGGCCTATCGAAAAAGAGGAGAATGGGATGAGGGCCCTGGACCAAGACAGTGTCATTCAGGTAGACATTAATGATGGTCTTGGAGGAGTGTAAGTAGGCCAGGAGGACCTCCCAACGCATGCCACCATTAATGGGAGAGGAGGAGATAGGAGAGAGAGCCGAGGAGGGAAGAAGCAATGATGTAGGTATCTGCATTAGGGTAGCCAGCGTTAGCAACCAGGATGTCCCTCTTGAATTTCTTTCTTCCAGACTTAGTGAGAATCATAGGATAGGAGATAGAGTAGCAATTAGAGAAGATGGGAGAATCAGGGGGAGCACCATAGAGGGTGCATAGGAGGTAGGTGGAAGGGGAATGGCCTGAGAGAAGAGAGAAAGACGCACAGCCATGTGCTACACAACTCGGAAAGTGCAGAGTGGGCAGGGTAGCAACACGGAAGACAAGGGAGGCAAACAAGTAACTCACAACAATGAACAGCATGCCTTGCAAGGGGGTATAGGGTGGGAGGAAGCCTAAAGCGACCCAAAAACAATGCAACAGTAACCAGAATTCAAAACCCCCAGATTCAACTTTCCTAGAAGGGGGAAAAAGGCTCAGATTCTTTTGAACACAGTGTTAGGCAGAATTCTCCAGAATGGCTAATTTCCCTTACCTTTTGAATCCCTCAGCAGCCTTGCTGGATTTCTAGGGTTTAATTTTTTATCTGGTAAGATTGTGAGCCTTTTTTCCCACTCTTACATATGTTTTTGCTGTGTGTTGTTCATTTTTGTGCTCACAGACTATGGAGTCTCCCTCACTCCATAGGCATCATCGTTTTACTGCGTGTCACACAGCTCCTTTAGTGCAGTGACATAGGGTTGTCTTTTTAGACTTCACACTTCAAACTCCATTTTCTGGGACTAACTACTGTCTCCCAGAACCTGTGAAGTTGTCATTGACTTTACTAGTCTTTTTAAATCTACAGACCCAGTACACCCTATCTTCCCATAGAGTACTGGAAGGATTAATAGTTATCCGTTTTTATCTGATTCTCATGGAACATTATTTCGTTCCCCTTTCTCTAAGATTTGGATGGTGGCAGTGGTATCTACCATTTTTATTCTACCGCAGACTATGAAAATAGCCTTGGTATTGTTAGAGGCTATGGTGGTAGCCTCACACTCTAATCCCCTGGACCCCTTTTATTTTTATTTGGTTCCGCTCAGGTTTATTCGCCATTTCTTTTTGAAAAGGTCTTTCTCGTGTTTTACTCTGCTCGCCAAACAAGGTTTGGTCCCTTTGTTCACTGTCCTTTGGTGGGCTTCTGCACAGAAGCCCTCCTTAGGTGCCTGAATGTCTGGGTGGACAGGATGTGAGGGAGGGGTTTGAGGTTCCCTGCACAGGGTCTCCTTGCAGACCCAAGTCGCACTCTAGTTTGATTGGCTGCTGTGTGATTGAAAGCCAGGCTGTGTGAATGGGGGAAATCTTCTTAAAAGTGGGTCTCTGGGACTTAGAAGGCAGAGTCACCACTGGAACGAGAGAACCAACGAGGAGCAGAAGGAAGAGGACTGCTGCAACTACTAGACATCCCGGTGAAGCCCTGCTGCAGGTCTGAATCACCCGAAACTCCGATGACAGAAAAGATCTGCAAGTAATCTTCTTCCCTTGAGATTGGTGGGAACAACCAGCTCGCCAAACACCAAACACCGCCCTCCCTCTCCTGGTCAAATTTACTATGCATCGCTGCAGTGAACCGGATAGCCAGGAGGAAAGGAACCTGTTTGGGTTTTAAGGAGCGCACCTTTTATTCAACTTTTTGCTCTGCTGCTGGCTTCTTCCCTGGGCAGTGCAGGACCCTCCAGACGTCCTCCTTCTCGTCACCTCGACTGAAGCTTCGGGAACCGTGAGCCTGTAGGAACTGCCAGGAACAACTGCTTCAGCTACAGCATTCTCCTCCATTTAAGGTACCGTGCAAATCCGGTCATTCTTTCCGTCTGACCGCGGTGAAAGTGCTTGAAATCTTTCGCCTATCCGAAAGCTTGTCCTTCCCTTCTCCTCTGAGTAACTTTTCTTCTGACCAACTTCGTTTTGAACTCTTGGAAAAGACTTAACCACGAACCACTCTGAACTGTGTGATCCTCTGCAAAGACTCTGAACCATTAACATTGGCCCAGGCACATTGACTTGAATCCTCATTGTAGTAGCCTTTTTCGAGATTGCCCTGCCTATAGCTTGTTGGTGCTGATTGATTTTTGATAACCTTGGGCCTCATTATGAGTATGGAGGCAGCCATGCCCTTAATAGGGGCATGGCTGCCTCCATACCAGGTTCCAGTACCAGGTTCCTCCAATGAGGATTTACCAGGCTATTCCAACTATGGAGGACCTGGTAAGTCCCCATTGGAAAAACCCATCCCCATTTGAGCCCTGAAAGGGCTCAAATGGGAATGGGGAGGGAGCTAATAACGGGCCCGTTAATAACGGGCCCGTTATTAGCTCCTTGGTCTCCTCGCGGGACCCGGAAAGGACGTCTGGTTTTACCAGATGTCTGTTCCGGGTCGCGCTAGGGGACCTCGTAATCAGGCATCCCGTAATGAACGGTGCAGGTCCTGTACCAGAACCCTTCAGTACGGGAGCGCCATGGCCGTAATGAGGCCCCTTGTCTTTCTCTTTTTTAAATTGCTGGAGTGCCATTTTGCTCACACTTCATTTTGAGCTTAACTTGTCCAGAATTGATTGGGGGTTATTGTAGTATATTAAGATTGTGATTTCTGCTGCTTTATAATAGTGAACTGTTTTATAACTGACGGTGTAAATAAATGTATATTCTTTTACTCAGAAACCTTGAATCAGTGTTTGTTTGAACCATAGTAATTGTTGTCCTTTGTATAACCTCTTGTACTGCTCACTTTACTCTTGAGATAAGTCTGGCTGCTAGCCATCGCTACCACTTTACTGTGTAGCACAGGCGTGTACCAAAGGTGGAATTGTACTTACACTTGTAGTCTTAATTGTGTGTGGTGTTCCCAAAGGGTGATGCATATGATTCTGCCTAACACACAGTACAATGCAAAACACCCAGATTCAACTCACCTGATAAGTCGCAGCAAGTTGACTGCTACAGGCATTACTACCATGGCAGACACCGGCAGACACCACTGGAGCTGCAAACACTGGAGCTGTCCATAGCCTCAGGCCCTTCGCCGGGGGCTGCCTAGGGTGGCCACTAAAAAGGGACAGGCAGCCAATAGGAGCACCGGGGAGTGAGAGGGGATACACATGCTGCGGCGTGGTAAGAAATACCTTTTTAAACAAGTTCCTTATGGTGCTTCAGAGAACCAAGCCTCACCAAGCCTCAACCCAGCTCCGGTGAAGTAGAAATGGTGATGGGGTTACTAGGTAAGTAAAACTACAAACCACCAATCAATAGGAGTTCAGGGGAGGGAGGGCAGGACACACAATGGAACAAACAAGGACAGGGGAGGTGGAGCAGCGACAGTGTGGCAGAGTGGTAAAAAATAACTTTTTGAAACAATTTCCTTATGGTGCTTCAGAGCACAAAGCCTCACCCAGCCTCACTCCAGTACCAGCGAAGTAGATAATGTAGTATAGCAAACATCTCCATACCCCTGAAGGAAAAACTTTGAATACCAACAGGTTTGTGGCTTTCTCTTCTACCTGGGGTCCATATTAGGCTGGCAACTAAATCTGCACTAGCCTGGTGATACACACTAGAAGTTTCCACCGGGCTAGCAGATCATGATTATAGAGGGGAGGTGAAGGTGATACTCCATAAGCATGAGACCTCTGATTATTTAGTTACAGAGGGGGAGGCCATAGCCCAGGGATTCCTCGGGAAAGCCCTCACCTCAGTACCTGTGGGAATAGAAAACGTACCTGAAACTGAGAGGGGGGTCAATGGGCTTTGGAGAGGCCGATCTGGTTAGAGAAGAACCTGAGATGAGAGAGGCAGTAGAGATTGTCCCTCTACCTGACATAGATTTCACCCAAATGAACAACCCTGACCTAATGATAGCCTTTTGGAGGGTAAACTCTGGAGAGCAGGGTCGGGCCCAAGCCGGTCTTGTTTTCTTCTTGAAAAAGGTAGTACTATTTCAAGGAGCCGTGGTAAGGGTTGGAGTTAACTGAACACAACAGTCATGTCATCGAAGGGTAGTTTTGGAACTGGTCCTCTCACATCTCACGATCACCCACCAAGGTAAAGGAAAAGACACAAAACCAGGTGATACCATGATTTTTTTGGCCTGCAATGTACGCAGATGTGAAGAATGATGTTGGCACATGCAAAACCTGCCAGAAAACTGCAGTTTCACTGGCCCCATTAAAACCACTTCTCATTATTGTAGTACCCTTTTTTCCAGAATAGTAATGGACATTGTGGGCTTACTAGAAAAATCAAAATTCTGTAATAAGTACATCTTACTGATCGTTGACTACGCTACCCGCTACCCCGAGGCATTTTCTCTCTGGTATAATGCTAGTCAACAGCTCCTAAAACACCTGTTTTCTCACAGACCAGGGTACTACATTCATGTCAAAGATTATGAATGAAGTAAAAGAGGTACTATAGATTAATACCCTCACGACCTCTGTTTATCAACCCCAACAGATGACCTTGTGGAGAGGTTTAATGAAACCCTAAAAAAGAATCCTCCACAAGTTGGTAGAGACGCATCAGAGGAATTGTGATTTTATGATGTCATGGGCTATCTTTGCAGTCAGAAAAACCACTCAGGCGTCTCTAGATTATTCACCCTTTGAGCTACTATATGGACGAGAACCACGAGAAGTAATAGATATGTTGAATGAGACCTGGGAGGAGAGAGACAAAGCCATCTTACTCATTTCCCAGACAGCCCAGAAACTCCAATTACATATGGCTGTAATGGAAATTGTAAAACATCACCTTGGTATGGCACAAGAACATTAAAAAACCCTACAGGTTCGACAAGTGGTAGCCAGGTGAACAAGATTATTTCAAAGTGGTAAGGTCCCTACATAATACTTGAAAAAAGATTTATTGAACTATGTAGTGGCCCAACCAGAAAGACAGCAGAAAACCCAGATTTATCATATAAACCTGTTGAAAGAGTGAAAGATCGACCCTGTGGAGGAGAAGAAGCTGAGGCAAGGAGGGAAATTATTGTGATCGAACTCCATGAGATGCTCAAGGCCAACATCATTTAGCCCTCAGAGAGTCCATGGTCATCCCCCATTGTGCTGGTAGCCAAAACAGATATGTCCTGGGTTTTTAGATAGATTTGGGGAAATTAAATTCAATTTCCACTTTTGGATAATTACCTCATGCCCAGAATTGACAAGCTCATTGGGAAACTAGGTTCGTCCAAATACACCTCCACTCTGCACCTAACAAAAGGTTATCGGCAAATGACCCTAAACCCCACCGATGGGGAAAAAACAGCCTTTTCCACTCCACAAGGAATCCTCCAATTTACAGTATTGGCTTTTGGGTTACACAGTACTCCTGCACATTGCAGCAGTTGATGGATAAAATTCTAAGACTATTGTCTAGCTTCTCCAGAGCCTATTTAGATAATCATACATAGTAAGATCTGGTCTGAACACATACACCATTTTTATGTGATTGCAAAAGCCCTCTGGATAGCTAGTTTGACAGCAAAACCCGAAAGAATGTCACCTAGCTACTCGGCTGTAAAATACCAAGGATTGTTTGTGAGTAATGGACTCATTAAACCACAAACTGAAAAGGTCAAAGCAGTACAAGCATCACTGGTACCAAAAACAAAAAGAAAGCTTCACACTTTCCTTGGATTGACAGGCTATTACAGAAGATTTATACCAGGCATTCTGCCTTGGCTGCCAATCTTACCAACAAACTCACAAGCTTGTCTGGGAGAGTGAATATCAACTAAGCATTGAACACCTCAAACAAATACTATGCCATGAGCCTGTCTTAAAGATGCCTGATTTCAACTGGAAATGTATTCTTCAGCAAGATGCTTGTACGATCAGATTTTGAGCTGTATTGTCACAAGAACATTATGGTTTGGAACATCCCGTCTTATACTTAAGCCAGAAATTGTTCCCCACAGACCGGTAGTATGCCACAGTGGAACATAAAGCCCTACCCATCAAATGAGCAATCCTAAACTGGTGATATTATCTCACAGGAAGAGGTTCTGACCTGTGAATGACCACTTTCCCCTAACCTAGATGAGTCTTGGAAAAGATTTGATTGCCCGAGTCATGAGTCATGAAGTGTTTTGTATAGCTGCAAACATTATGTTTCAATTTAGAGCATGAAAAGAGAAAAGAACAAGGCATGGTGGACTTTTTAAGTGATTACACACTTCCTATTAAAGGAAGAGCCTCTCTGGAGGTGTATGTGACAAATCTGGGCAATGTGTCCCTTCTTCCCATAAGGGAGCAACCACCTTTGAGGCTAGGGAGGTGAGCGCACTATGGAAGACCCTCGCTAGAGGTCTGTGTAAGTGGGACCTCACTGGGAGAGACTCCCCTCTTGGGGGCAAACATCCCATTCCAAGATGTAACTCTCAGTACGAACCACCTTGTCTGCTTATATGGATGCTGGAAAAATGTTGGCACCTCCTGTAAAGACTATGTTCATCAAAGATCTTTCTTTGTCTCTGTTGGCTTCAGTAATGCTGAATGTCATTTGAATACACTAATCAAGAAAGAGGGACACAATTCATGTGGTTAGAGTGATGTGTATAAAGAGAGAGTGAACTGTGAAAGGAGCAGAGACTCCCACACAGGGATGGAGAACAACCACTACACAGAGGGGAGCCTCTGTAGCAACGATGCCGTAGAGTGGCGCATCCACGTTAAGCCACAGAGCCAACAGTAATGTGTAAGGAGAGAGACCCTGGAGACTAGACACTAAGTTCTTTGACTGAGCAAGTGGCTCTGGTCAGGGACCAAGACTCAAGAGGAAGACAATTGTCTTCTCTGGTGGAGCGACCACTGATGAACAGTGGTGAACCTGGGGCCCAGCAACGGACGCTGAGACCAGAGAATGGATAAGAGCACAGATCAGCGAGCTTGCCCTGAGAAGTACCTTTTCTGGAGGAAGCAGCACTGTCTAGAACATAGCTGCTTTTGATTTGGGATGCCAGTAAAAGCCTGGAACAGTTGGTATCACAGAGTTGGTATCACAGAGTACCGAAACTGATTCAGGTACGGAAAACAATGTGAAAAAGTCATGAACATTGTATGTCACAGTTGGATGGGCCTTCAAAAGAATGAGAACTTTGAAGGACTTTGCGAGGCACACAGTTCCACGAGAGCAGACGGGAAAAGTTACAAACTCTGAATGTCACCGCTGGAGTAGCCACAAGAAGTACAAGAAAGTGAGAGAAGCTAATAAGCACACTTCCCCACAAAAACAAAATGGAAGTGAAGTGAACATTACATGCCAAGGCATTAATAGCCGATCAGGCTAGTGAATATTGCAATTCTGGAATAAATACATCCATTAAAGAACCAGAGGACTTTCAGAAATCCCAATACCCCGTGGGTGGGAGACTGAGAGGTGTATTGCCAAGTAATCCTAATAGGATTTGAACATCTGAATGTATAACCTGAGAAAAGTATCAGAAGAAACTGTTTTCTTTATAAATGGGGAGATTGAAAACTGTAGAGAAGATAATTATAATTTCTACAAAGAGTCTCTATCTGAAGATTATGAATGCTATACCATTGTACACTAAAGAACTTTGAGATTGTGAGCAAGTCTACTACAAGTTGGGCCAGGCAGAAGCACACACCGAAGCTGTTGTGCAAACCTTCCCCTTTTCCTTTAGGCCGGTGTTTTCAAAAGTGGTAGGGCTGGTTAGTGGATAGGTTTCAGGCAGAATATTTTACTTTGGACTTGACATGCATCCTTAGTTTTAGTTTTGCGAGGTAGGGAACTTCCATCATAGCGATAGGGTTAGTTAGGCGTTTTTATTTTCAATTAAATAAAACCTTTGAACATGCCAATAACTTGTCAGACTCCTTCTTCTGGTTTCCCATAGGAGCCAGGTGCACAACAGGGAGCCTGGCTAGGTGGGCGTTACCCCATCAATGTGTAAAATCACAAGAGCCTGCTCCATGGTTCCCAAGTCGTGAGATGGGAGGAAGTTCTTATTTTTGCAGAATAACATGATCTGATACCATGCAGTCCAGACTTTCTTGTTGATGTCCTGCTGAAAGTCGATGCTCTGTCCTTGATGAACCTGATGGATATGGAGAACAGGGAATTTTGAGGGGTGAATTCATTCAGGTGTATCTCTCTCAGCCATCCATGGATGGTTTCCTGTTTGGAAGGGAGACGAGGAACACTGTGATGATGCTGTGGATCCCTCACTAAACTCTGCCTAAAGCCTCCTCTCAGGTACCCAGGGAAAGACAGACACTTCCTGATCCAGACCTTGGGGGTGGTGTACAGCGGTAGGATCACCTGGGATAGATAAGGCCCAGGGTGGTGAGGAGATCCCATGGGATAAAATGCAGTATTTTTCCTTTTAAAGTTGCCAAAAGCAACCTATTGTTGTTATGATGTATGTGAAACACAAATAAGACCTGTCACACTGGGCATAACTACCATAGCACCTGAATAAGCCTTAACAACAGAAATACCCTTCAAGGTCCTTCAGGATAAAAATCCTCCTTACTCCCAAAGGTATAATGGAAAGAAATTTAGAAACATTGCCTTAAATACATTGTCTTCCTCTGTAACAACTAATTCTAATGGCTCTGCCTTAAATAGCTCTAAGGGAGATACGTCTACCCTTAAAATCAAAAAGTTACAAAAAATGACAGACTTTGTTTTTGTGGACTACAAATCCCATAATCCCATAAGCACTGGGACGAAGAAGAGGGCTGAAGAGTCAAGCTGTAAGAGTATTCAGGAAATTAAGCTTGATAGTCCACACCTGAGAGAAGCTGAGCGGCTTAAAAGCCACCCTTAAGGGCAGGCAATTAGAAGGAGCAGGAACTGTGACTGTAGTGTATGCAGTAGTAGCAGAATCAGAAGGAAGAAGGCATGGTGTTGGCAATCCAGGGAGAAGTGGGAGAACCAAAGGGGCGCTGGGACTCTGATGCAGCAGATTTCACCAGCTTGCCCTGTGAGGATCTTGTTCCCCCAAAACTCTGGTGTGCAGAGGCTGCACAGCGGAAGGCATGCAGGAAGGTTGCCTTTCCCCATGTGAGCCTAATTACAGAGATTGCACAGAAGGAAGTGTGTCAGAGACCGCAGTGAACAGCTATTTTGAAGTCATGGGTATCGGGATTCAGAGGGGCTCCGTACTTGAGTGGCCAGACCGCAGACCCCTTCAGCGAGGAAGAATGTGAGTCCCAAGTGAAGCCAGAAGTTGTAAAAGTGGTGCAGCACACGGAGAAAGGAACACAAAAGCTGGTGAGTTAAACCTGGCATTTTGATTCCTTGGACTAGCAATGCTGGCAACAGTATCCATCTTAATAACCACTTTAATAACCACTCACATAAGAACAGAAGTGATGTGAAGTTGTTAGTTTAGTATTTAACAATAGGACACTTGAATTATAGCACTCGTGTGTGATCGGATAATTTCTCTTTCACTCGTGTAAAGAGCAAACGTTATGAAAAGCAATTGTTAAACTTTAAACTCTGTAAAGCACACAAAGCAGTGGTCGCATGTGCCAAATGAATATTCTAGAACGAAGAGTAACCTCTAAATCTTTATGAACGCAGTAAACAGTTTCTACCAAAGAGAAGTCACGTGTTTAAACATTGCATTTGAAGTTGAACAGCACAAGCATTGCCTAAGGCAAGAGTGAACATGGTATTCCCCAATTCAGACTGACACCAGCCTTTCCCAAACCCAGAGACCAGTCTATCAGCACTCAGAGTCAAAAATAACTTCAGCATTGCCTAAGATACAAGTGTGCAAGCATTACCTGAAGCCAAGAGAGTGGCAACAAAACTTCTGGGTAATTATTCTGGCTGACAGTTGGCAGAGGGATAAGGGCAAGGTTGGGGAAGGGAAACTTGCTAATTACAAACATTCTTTAACAATTATTATAACCTACAAAGACCAATAGGAAGAAGAAAGGAGGGTGTCCTAAAGGGAATACTAGGATATTTTTAGTTGCAGAAAGACATGAGGTCTCTTTGCTGCCCCTCAGAAAAGGAAGGTTAGGAGGAAGAGTGCCTTGTCTACTTGACGGTGTTCAAGTATATGAAAGGGAATCTTGTCATTACCAAAACATGTTTGAAGTCAGAAAATACTGATGCTGTGGTGGTGTATTTGGTTGTCAGTAGATTATAGACTTCAGTAGCTCAAATGAATGTGGAATACTATGAGGCAAAAGGAGTAGGTCCTTATAGTAAACTCTTGTAGATGTTGAAGTTTTTGAAGTAGAAGTAGAAGTGCTGTGTAGTCATCCTGACAAAAGATACTTACTGTGACTCCTAATCTTGTAAAGAGAAAACTAACAACCGTTAACCAAGAACTATTTCATTAACATTTACAGAAGTTGTATTTCCTTTGAATTGTTATAATTCTTCTTGGACAACTGGAAGTTGTTGAAAAGTAACTTGGCTGTGAATGACATTGATGCTACTGTGTTGAAGAGGGAAGTTTTATCACCAAGAGGAGAAGCGTTTCTGTTATTGGAACATTGGTTAACAAAACTCAGACCCAGAGCATCAAATGATTTTTTATTTGCAACACCTTAGTGTGAGGCTAGCTCTTTTATCTAGGGTGCACCCTTTAATTCCTGTTTTCTAGGACTTGTCCTGCTGAGTGGATCTCTTGGTAAAGTGAGGTATTACCTGACCTCACAAAGGATCAAAGAGAGACAATTTCCCACTGGTTCTTGCATTGTTGGTTGTGTCAGAGACAGACAGTCTTTGGAGAATACAAATAGCCTGTCTATGGATGCCCTGGCCTATGGATGGCCTGGCTCATTGCGTTGACACTTTTATGATACAGATTCAGAAGTGAAATATATATATATATATATATATATATATATATATATATATATATACTCAAACATCGTCACCATACCACTAACTCAGGAATAGACTATGTTTAAAGATTATAACTGTCAACAGGATGGTCATTTCTTATAATGATGTAGTTCAGGAACAGATGTGCATATATTAAATGCAGCTGCAGTGCAGAGGTGAATTGGCTGTCACTGCAAAATGTCAAGAGAGCACCTGTTACCTCTGAATCTGCTCTGTGCCACTAGATAGCAGACACTGCAGATCAGGACACTGATGGAGTAGAGAACAGGTGTCCACTATGCTTTTGCATGGGGTTTGCTGAAAGGGGTGTCTGGTTAGCAGGCCACCCTTTCTGCAACGGAATTATCTGCATTATTTTATTATTTATATGATATTTTAAAAAGGTCGGTGCTTCGACGCCCATGCTGGATGGCAATCCATCACAATGATCAACTCCTTTATAGTTTGATTCCCTCTTACTACATTCACTTCTAAACCCTCCCCTTCATAGCCTTGGGTTACACCTAACAACCCCATCCTGAAAACAACAATGAAGAAAAACCTTCACACTTGGCAAAGATCTAGACACTTCTCAGATCTCCAGCTCTACCTGACTGCTCTTCAGAAATACTCACTTGTTCACCATTCTGCCAAATGTGACTTCTATCTCTCATTTCATCTCAATCATCTCTACCTGGGTGCCTCCAAAAATCTCTAGACTCTCACCTCTTAAACCCGCCTCAATCCCCTCTACACTTTCTTCTAATGACCTAGCTCTCTACTTTGCTTCAAACATTTACAACATTCAAAATACCCTCACAAATTACCCTCTTCCGCCAACCTGCTCACTTTTCTCCACCACCTCTCCTGTGACAATATCATCCTTTGCACCCACTAATCCTGATGAGAGTCTTGACTTTCCCTCGGCGCTAAACCTTCATGTGCCCCCATTGGCCCTTTATCTCCACACATAGTGAAACTCATATTTCCCAGTGTTTCTCCATATCTTTCATCCCTCTTCAACTCCTCTTGTGACAGTGCTTCTTTTCCATCATCCTACAAGTCATCTACTGTCATCCTTATCCTTAGATAGAAAAGGAGATAATTGTGAAACTGCATGCAAAACACAGGAAATGGTGTGGGTGTGCATTATTTTATTTTAGGATGTCATTCCAAATGAAGAATCACAAAGAGTTTGTTTTGTGGGAATCTAAGGCATTTATGAGAGGGAATTATAGGCATTTTAATGGAAAAGCGGGATGAACCAAAAGTGACCTTTACATTTCAAGCAGCCCTTTCTCTGAACGAAAAAGAAATCTTGCCTTTTATATCCTTTTGCATGTATTTTATGCTAATCCGTGGAGGTTCCAGACTGCTCCCTTACCAATGATTGTTTTGTTGCACATGTGGTTTGATGTACCGATTTAAGACCATGAAAAAGAAAGATACAGAGGTAGATAGAGGGAGGTGTTAACAGACCAGTGTGAGCTGGTGACATGGGACCTGTCTACAAGAGGCAAATATGTTCATAGCTTTTGTAACCAGATTCAAAGCTATGCAAAAACAAATATTTGACTTTCAGCTCAGAAAGTATAATAATTTGTGTAAACGTTGAAAATACTAGAGCACAAATTAGTTAACCCCACCCTAGTCCAGAAAGTAAGCGCCCCCCCATCCTCTCCTTTGTAATATAAAAAGCTGCTATTGGGTGTGACAAAAATAAGCTCCAGGAGACTCCCCTGTGAAAGCATATCCTACTTTGTGCTAATGATAATCCCTGACAGTCACTCTATACTCATTGAAGGACAATTCTTAAGATCAGGATACATAAAACATACCCATTTTGCCGTAGTTATATCATTTAGCTTTTGCTGAAACTGGTCTTAAAGATCCTTATTTAACAAGTGGCCAAAGAAACTTAACACAACATATGTCCCTTAGGGGATATCTAGCTGTATAAGCTTCTACCCCTCGCAATTCCGTTGGTATCTCTAACACAGTTTCCGTGTGCTTCTGGCCTACGGGCCTTCATACATTGAACTCAGAGCAGTTTATTGTTCATTGAAAAAAAACATTGTTGGCCTAAAAAAAATACTTTGGCTTCAGCACTATGTGTGTTTGGTCCCATGCACCCATCTTTTTAAAGTTATAATTAATTGTATTGTTGGAGCCATTTCCACATATCATTCTTGAAAGAGTGCACACACTCTGTCCATTGGCATGAATTAGTCCCACAATCACACTTTCCAAGGCCTCTTTCTGATTTGTGTGTGTGGAGGGAGCTTTATTCCTCACGATACGTGTTCTGTCTGCATGCGTGTGACACATCTCCTTGCTTGTAGTTTGCTTACGTGTGACATTTTATTATAACTGTGCAAAGCACTTATCTCTATATACTATTGTTCATTTGGGAACCTCTTTTTTTATGCAGTTTGAAGACAGGGCTGATCAGTAAAATAATTGCTTGGTGCTGTGAACTGTGCTCCAACAACATCCCATCACAGTAAATCATAAGTTCCAATACATATGTTTTTTTATATTTTCAGAGTGTTTTAAAATTATGTTTGGTTCTTGAATTTAAATATTCAATTTGTCTGCGGAAACAAATATATGGTTTCACAGCGCTTATCTAAACAATCAGCAGAATAAATAATGGATAATTTGGCAAGAAGTGGTCAGATGGATCAAAACAAGATGGTTTTCTCTCTTGTCATGAACTTCGAGGATTATGTTTCCAATACTTGATACAAAGCTCTATGCAGGATCTACTGTATATTCCTGCTCTATGGACTGGAAGAGGAAAGCATAGGGAAGATCTAAGAGGCTGAGTAGATCTGTATCAAGCAAAACGCTGCCTCCTTTGTGGGGCCATATAATGTCTTATGTATCAGTGTCAAGAGTTTACATTTAATTCTGGCCTGAATAAGGAACTGATGAAGCCTTTTCAGAACGGGGGCTATATGAGCCCGCCTGCTACTGTTTGTAACAATATGAGGCAAAACATGTTAAAGAATCTGTAAGTGCTGGACAAGCTGTTTAGTTGAGCCTGAATATATACAATTACTATATTCCAATTTCGATCCAATATTAGCCCTAGCTAAAGTGGCACAATCGACACCTGATAAAAACATTTTACAAATTGTAAGTTGTTACAAAACCATAGGATGGAAATGTGTAGAGCTCACAAGGATGCTAAAATGTGATGCCACTGACAATGATGATTCAAGAATAATGGTAAGGTATTTTGGGTCGTATAAGACTTGGATGGTGCCATTTGGGAGGGAGAGGTGTACACACCTAGGTATCTCTTTCATCATTTCAGATAAATCAGTACAAATACTGTTGTTTCCCTGTTTGCCTGGTTTAAGCCCAACCAGTTCTAAGACATCCAATTTGAGACTTCCAGAAAGATGGATTGAATGACATTATCATAAAAATTGTCCTTCAGATTACTAATGATTTGTATATCATCAGCATAGTTCTGGAAAGTAACTCCTAGATTAACTAACTGCAATATGAACCAGGAGATGGTGCAACAGCTTTGTTACATGGCAAAGGTGAGATGCAGGATCCCTGTGGCACCCCATTTGTCAAGACCTCAGTTTCTGACAATAAATACGTAATCTTCGCTAGATAGTCTGTTGATGAAGAAATATTCGACCCAAATTACCACTGCATCAGAAACCAAAGATGTATCCCTAAATTGATTCAATAGAATGGTATGGTCAAGGGTAGTCAATGCCCTCATCAAAGATCTTCAAAAGGGTGTCCTTCACATCCATCAGTAACATGTCTGTGCTGCATTGTGGCCGAAAGACAGACGGCATATCCGCCAAAAGGTAGCCCTTTTTCCAAATGCTCCTGAAGCTGAGTCTTGGCAGCTTTCTCTAATATTCTCAGGACGGATTGCACATTGAAAATGGCCCTGTAGTTGGGGAGGTTGTCATGCTCTTCACATGTCCACTATATTAGAAACAAACAATGGGTTCTGCCCATGAAAGAAAAAACTGCAGAAAACTTCAGATGTTGGGGTTAAACTAAACATTGGATGACAGGATATGTGGTCAATTGGATACATTGGAACCAATGATAGAGGTCACCTCTGCACAAATGCTGTCGTATCACCTGGCTTCTCCACTTGACCAACATGTGGGATCCTATAGAACTCCCTTTACCTCACAGGGCTTAATCTTTATCAATGTCTCACACTGAAATTACCTATAAGTGATTAAGTTCAGTTGGCAACATACAAAAATTATCGAATTCATGCATCAACCATATCAGGTTTTACCTGTCATAGGATGACACTACTTGAGCGGTTGAGGAGGTACTTGGCATGCTCGCATCACTTGGGCTTGTGAGCCTTTTGCTTACATCTGATGACTATACATGGCAAATCAAAATCAACTTACATCCATAAATTCATCACATTTTACACATTTCATAAAGCCAGAAGATTAAAATACAATCATAAAAACACATCAAAAACACACAAAGTTGTAAAATGACGTCTGCATCATATAACAGCGCCCTCAGTTTTGCGGATTTTGAGTATATCTTCTCTTACGTTGTTTGTTTCCACATAAATGGCAAATATGGGTCAATCTGGCATAATATGGCACTTATGGTGAACCAGAAGGAGGATGCAGACTACATTGGGTCTAACAAAATGTTACTTAAATAAAAAGAAAACATGCCTAACCTGCCCTATAGTTATAAGGGAGTTTCACTGCCCAGCTAAGGGTGCTCGTCAAGTCCAAAGCAAACGGTCTTCAGTCCAAATCCTAAACAACTAACTGGCCCTACCACTTTAGAAAACACCTAACTAAAAGGAAAAGGGAGAGGCTTGCACACGAGCCTCGGTAGGGCTTATGCCTGGTCCAAGCTCTGTTAGACTTGTTTTCAGTCTTCAAAGTTCCTTTTTCACTGCAGGATATGCTTCACAGTCTTGACTTTCAGTTGATCCTTTAAAAAAAGAAAACTGTCTCTTGGTGCAAACATGTCCATCCATGTAGGATTCCTTGGAAATAAACACTTTCACCTTTGAAGCATTGGGAATCTCTGAAAGTCTCAAAGTCCTCAGATAGGTTGTTTTCTTTCATCCAAGTTATATAACATAGGGTGGCTGTCCACCATGGCTTGTCAGGCTTTGATTGTTTTCATTGCTTTCTCAGCTTTAATTTGAAAGTGTTCATGTCCCTTTTCTTTTCCCTTTACATAGGGTATTCATGAACTCAGGTTTCTCAGGCTCCCGTAAACTTGATAGCTCCCACAAACGTTATTCACAATGTTCACATCCCTATCAATTCCACTTTCATAAGTATTTGTACATTCTGGTTTCTCAGGCTCCTGTAACCTGGATAACTTTCACAGCCTTTATTCAGAATGTCTGTATCTCTCTAAATCCCCCTTGCTAGGGTATGTGTATGTTTAGGTTTCTCCGGCTCCCGTAACCCAGATATCTTTCATAGCCATCACTCACAATGTTTGTATCTCTCTCAATACCCTTTGGATAGGATATTTATATGTTCGGGTTTATCATGCCCCTGTAACCTGGATAGCTTTTATAGCAATCACTCGCAATGTTCATATTTTTCACAATCCCCTTTGCATAGGATATTTGAATATCCGGGTTTATCAGGCTCCAGTAACCTGGATAGCTTGCATAGGCATCACTCACAATGTTCATGCATTGAGGCAATGTCCCGTAAGCTCGTGGGAGATCCCTGTGGCTACTTGGCTCTGAATCTGCTGTACGACATGTGTGGAGCTGGAAGACTCAGTCTCCCTCATACATTCTGGTCTCGCATCTGGTCTCAGCCTAGTGGCCCACCACTGCTCGCTAGTGGTCATGCCACCAGATGAGAAGCTGGGATTCGCATCTTGGCTCCCTCCATGATCTCGGTTCTTGGGGAACGGCAACTCTTAGGCATTCGGCACACCACCTCCAGGACGACAACAATGCGGTGGCTTGCCTCTGTATATAGTGGTTTTCTCTTCGCTTCTCTGTAGGAGTTTCTTCTTTTATACACAACACATGAATAAACAGAACTGTGTACTTCTTTGCTGATCATAGCGTTCACGCTGTGTTCAACATTGCCTGTAGCCAATACATGGAAAAAAGGATCTTTGTAAAATGTAGACATTGCAGGAGATAGTACAGTCTTTTCCACATCCACAAATGCAGACAAGGTGGTTTGCGCAGGGAGGTCCACTCTGGAATGGGAGACATTGCCCCAGAGAGGGGAGTCACTCCTATTGAGGTCAAACTTGCCCACACCGCTAGGGACGGTCTTGCTTAGTGGGCTCACCTCTGTAGCCTCACAGAGGGTGGCTCTCCTCTATGTAGAAGGGACACATTGTCCATATTCATCACACACTACTTGGGTAAAGAGGCTGTGCTTAGTATATTATAGCAGGGAAGAGTATGTGAGCCAGTATTTCGCAGATTTTGACTATACCCGGCATGTGTGGTTTTGACAGATATGGAATTCTCAAGCATATCATGACAGCATGTATACATATTGAGCCGGCACTTTAAGTGACATATAGTTGTGTCTGCTTTTGTACTCTTTATTATTTTATTAATCTTACACTTATTGTGTTTTCTTGTAGTGATGTCACATCCTTTGATGTTACCAGGGTCAATGATCATATGACATCGCATTTGGTCATGTTATCTCACTTCCAGTGATTTATGATGTATATAGATTTTGCCTCCCTTGCCATTTTGGTGAATTGACGTCCATGGTTCAAATTCAACATTGCAATGTTCTTGGACTGTCCATCATTTTCCCCAAATACACATTCTTAAACTGTTAGTATGTTTCCCTTTGCCTTTTTGCAGCCTCTGCACCCTTTTAAGCCAATGGCCAGTGCACATAGCTTTGTTGGGCACTTCAATTAATCCAAACTCCATCATCTATGTTTCTGGCTCTAGCATCTCTCTGAAACCAAATTTCTGGTGAGCCCTCACAACTTGGTGACTTGCAGTCATTGGGGGTGAGGGACATTTTATTTGTGGCTGTGGCTGTGCCTTGTGAGAGAAGAGTTTAGGGCTTGTGTGTGACACAGTGGACCTCTGGGAAAAATGAGGAGGGATTCTAGCCCGTTGCACCTTAAATTACACACAGAAATGTCCCAAAGTTTCCACAGGCCAAGCCAAAAGCACATCAACAGTAATCAAGCCATGACTAAGCTCTCCTCCTTAGTCCTATCACCTTTTCTCACATCTGCAGATTCCCAGACCCAAATAGGGCTTATGTTTCCAAACCGGCAGGTGAAGCTGGTGGTCCCCTCCAAAGGGCCACTCAAAATGGCCTCACCTGTCCAGACCTTTCTGGGGTGGATAGGGCCCAGGGTTCCTACCTCCTTCAAGGTATGCTCTCTGGCATCACATTAGCTACAGTTGTAACACATTCCTGCCCAGTCTCAATTATTATGTCTCAATGCAAAAGAGTCACTACTCGCCCCGTACCTCTGCTTCCCGGACCAACCCCATGCACAACGCTAGTGCTCATAACACCAACCCACAATCGACACCATAACGAAACTCGCCTAAGCTGCCGCACACACGACTCAATGGGGAAACACCACATGCATCCATACGGGAGATGCCCCACATACCACATCTCACTGGTTACATAGCACTCGCCTTGCCCTTAAACTCATTCCTCCCTTATCCCCACACTCTTACAAATCACCTGTGACCACCACAGCCACAACACCAGTCCTGCCCTGCCACTAGACCCAACAGTCCCTGTACTACGCTGTCCTTGACTGCCACTACACCCAGCAGTCCCTGTACTACACTGTCCTGCCCTGCCACCGCACCCAGCGGTCCCTGTACTATGCTTCCCTTCCCTGCCACTACACCCAGCAGTCCCTGTACCACACTACCCTGCTCTGCCACCACACCGAGTAGTCCCGGTCCTACCTTGTCTTGCCCTGTCACCACACCAAGCAGCCCCCCTGCCAACAACACCCCTACACCCAACGTTAATCAATGCTCGCTCCATCCCCCTGGTATCCACAACCTCATATCATCCAATGACCTAGACTACTGGCAGTCACAGAAACATGGATCAAAGCCACATCAGGCCATTTCCTCCCAATCGCCATCCCTTCAGGCTACTCCATTGCACACTGTGACAGACCAGATGCAAGAGGCAGAGGAGTCACACTAATAGCCAGAGACACCATCACCTTCAGGAAGCTCAAATCAGCACAAGCAGAAAACTATGCCATCCTATCCACCAAGGTTCACATTTCCCAACAAACACCATTACCCTACACCTCATCTATCAGCGTCTGGCCCCCTGCACTCTTTCAAAGAGGACATCACACACCTGCTATCCTCTAATACCACACCCACCTCTACAATCATCCTACTAGGCAACCTCAATGTAGGATTACCTGACCCCAACAACACCAATGCAACCTCGATTGCAGACAGCCTCAACACCTTGGGTTTTCCCCAAAGCATTGGACTGGCTAGTTGACCTAAACTGTCAAGTCACAATTCTCTCATACCTAACCTGCCCCTAGACAGGCCATCACATTATCACCTCGTCAATCCCTCGCAACAGGTAACCAGTCCCCTCCAGGCCACCCCTCCCTCCTACGCTTGCAAGTAGCTCTCGCAAACTGACAATGGACCGCATCCTGCCTCTGCTCACCCCTCTATAGGTAGAACACCCCTGGCTCACTGACCCAGACTCTCTGGCCAAACCTGTACACCAAAATACTCCAGTTAGCAGTTGACACCATTGCACCCCTAACACCCTCGCAAAACCAAACCTTCCCTACACCAGAACACATGGTTTACACCAGACCTCCTGGCCCTCCGTGCCTCTAAATGCACTGCTGATGCCTCCCAAAGAAAGGCACCCTCCTCAGTCCACAAAGCCAAATTTGCCAGCACCACGAAAACTTAAAAGCAAGCAATCCTCCAAGCCAAAGCCACCACATACAACTCCAGAATCACCAATGCCAGCTCCAAACCTAAACATATTTTCACTATCCAACGTGAGCTGGAAACACCCACCACAACCACCCCCGACTTCAGAAAAGATGAATTGTGGTGCACTGAGATTCAAGAGGCCCTCTTAAGGAAAAATGCCACACTCCATGCCAAAATACAGCAAATGAAAAGCACCAATGCCACCTCCAACCTTCCACCCACCCCTCTCGCCACCCACCCGAACTACTTAACTTCCCCCCTTGTTGCCTTTAAAATGGTCACAGGAGACAAATGCTCACCCTCTCTTATCAAGGGCTGGGCTGATGCGCTGACTCCCTTCATGACCTCCTTCATCAATGCCTCCTTTGCATCATTGGTGCCTTCCAGCCTTACAGAAGCCTGGGTTCTCCCACAGTTAAAGAAGCCCACACTGGACCCCACAACCCCCTCCAACTACTGACCCTTGACAAAAGTCTCCTTTCTCCTCAAAATCCTTGACCGGGCTGCCTGCATCCAGATCCAGCAATACATTTAAACCTACCACATCCTGGGCACCCACCAATCCGGTTTGTGCCCAGGTCATGGCACGGAATCAGCCCTACTGGACCTGAACAACAACCTAGACAAAATCAAAGACTCTTGGAAATCTGCCCTCCTGCTCCTCCTCAAACTCTCAGCAGCTTTTGACCTGTTCTGCCATGGCATTCACTTCAAACACCTCTTCACAGCTGCCATCTTCTACCCGGAAGCCTCTAAATCAGTTGATTCCTTCCTGAAAAGACAGACTCTTTTGAGTGTTTGCAGACAACGCGAGCTTCCCTCCAACTCCCATCACCTGCGGCATCCCCAAGCCTCCAAATTATGTCGATGACACCCAGATCCTCCTCCCACTATCTGGCAACTACACCATAGTCTCCCACAAACTCAGCTCTGTTTATCAGATCATGCAGGCGTAGATGGCAACTCCCTATGTCTAAACGATGGCAAGACTGAGTTTCTAATAGTCAACTTAGCCTCGACCCTAAAAAAATCTCAAACCCTATATGCCTCCTTCTCTAAAGATGGCATCACCATCCCAATTTCACAATCTGTAAAAACTCTAGGAGTCTTCTTGTATGCCTCTCTCTCCTTCTCTCTCTCTCTCTCTCACTCTCTCTCACTCAGCAAGTCAATGCAATCTCCTCCTCTTGCTCACACATCATCAAACTGATCAACGATTGCAGCCCCTTCCTCTCCACTGACAGCTACCTTACCATTGCACGGGCAGTCATCGAAGCACGATGCAAAAGGTACGTTCATTATAGAGTGTGCTAACAAACTGACCCCCTTCATTACCTCACTTATCAATAGCTCCTTTGCCTCATGCAAAGTACCTGATGACCTAAAAGAAGCTTGGGTATTACCATTGGTAAAAAAAATGCTGGATCAAAACATCCCAACCAACTTCCGACCCATCACTACAATGCCGTTTCTTTTAATAATTCTTGACCGAGTAGCTTATCTACACATTCAAAAGTTTCTTGAATCAAACAATATCTTAGGCCTTAGACAGTCTGGCTTCTGCCCAGGTCATGGAACAGAAACAGCACTCTTGGATCTAAAAACAGAAATGGATCAGATTAAGGACAAAGAGGACCTATGCATCCTCTTTCTGTTTGACCTGACCGGAGCATTCAATCTGGTCAACCACAAAATCCTTTGTCATCATCTATGAAGGGATGCCCATTTCTCAGCGGAAGCCATACATTGGATCGAATTGTTTCTCTCCAACTGCACCATTAGGGGTTTCTCAGCCTCCTCAGCTTCTACCCCAGCCTTAATCTTGTGTGGTGTACCACAAAGCTCTTGTTTGTCACTCACACTATATAATGCTTTCACCAAACTTCTCTTCGAAAAACTAGACAAACTGGGTGTCACGTATACAAATTATTTACCCTCATACTCCTCCCCATCACAGGCTCCTATGACACTGACTCAGATCATCAAAAAAATCTACCTCATCATCCAGGCTTGGATGGCACAAAATGAACTATGTCTGAAATATGAGAAGACTGAAATGCTCATTATAGGTATTAGGTCAAAACTAAACAACCTATCACAACAATATAAATCCTTCAACATTGATGGCAACACTATTAATGTTGCTAAAAAAGTAAAAACTTTGGGTGTCTACATTGACGCAATTCTGTCCTTAACAAGACAGGTCAATGGCATTGTTTCCTCATCAGCATATACTTCCAAACTAATCAGAGCTAGCAGACCTTTTCTCTCATTGGACAATTGCATTACCCTGGCCAGAGCTCTTATCCTCTCGAGGATCGACTATTGCAACTCATTCTTTGCAGGATCCAATAACAGAAACATCAGCAAACTTCAAGTTGTGCAACATGACGCTATCAGAGCTGTGCTAGACATACCCAGGCACAATCACATTTCATCAACAAAACACAACATCCATTGGCTCCCAGTACGAGACAGAATTAAATTCAAAGTCCTCTCACTGACTCATAAATGCCTTTCAAACAATGCTCCAGCATACCTTTGCAATCAAATTATAAAAACCTAATCCAACAGACCTACCCACACCTCCTAAACCAGACTAATTGCCACACTGAGATTCAGGAGACAGAAAGTCTGCAGATCTAGCCCACCTCCTAAGCCAGCCTAATTGCCACACCGAGATTCAGGAGACAGAACGCCTGCAGATCTAGCCCAACTTTGGACCACCCTGCCTCCATCACTAAGAATGGACACGTCTCTATGGTCTTTCCATAAAAATCTAACAACTATGATGTTCAAACAAGATGCCCACTAATCTAGCAAATATACTACTGCCTGTGCATTCAAACTCTACAATAATGTTTACTATATGTCAAGATTGGAAATTATGTGGGCTCGCCACTTGTTCACTTGGTACCCTGCTCTGTATCCTCTGCACTGTGCTTCATTGACTAAGTGATATCTATGGCGGTAACCAATCTTTTAAGCGCCTATATACCCGTCGGTTTTGTGCGCTATATATATAAATGCTCAAATAAATAAATACATAAATAAATACTGTTAGGCAGAATCACATGCAGTACCCTTTGGGAACACTACATGCAATTAAGACTACACGTGTCAGTACAATTTCACCTTTGGTACAAGCCTGTACTACACTGTTATGTGGTAGCAGTGGCTGAGCAGCCAGACTTATCTCAAGTGTTTAATGAGCAGTAGAACAAGTTACCCAAAGGACCAACAAAAACAATGATTCAAATATACACTTACTCAAGGTTTCTTGGAAAAAGAATATACATTTATTTACTCAGTCAATTCCAAAACATTACACTAGCAAGAGCAGATAGCTATCTGGCTCTCAACACCCCACAATGAGTACCAGCCCGTCAGAGATAGAGTGCTGGACACCTGAACATTCATACTTTTATACATTTCTAACAATATTGTCCAGCCCCTCTATATGTTAATAATCTGCGGTCTAGAGTTTGTGCCGAGTTCACATACAGCTTATATAATAATATGCAGAAGGATTACATGAGTTTGTATTTCCATCAATTTACAATGGCGATGTATATTCTCGGGTCCCACAGTAAGCCTTAGTCTATATCCCAACACAGTGTAGTTCAGCCTGTGTCCACGCTTGGTGTTCATCTTTCATTGTCGCCGATGTGTATTCATGGAAGAGGCTTGTTAGCGGCAACAATACAGAGACGACAGTTCATTGGTAGTACAAGGTCTCTTTACCTAGTCTAAACAGTCGGCCGGTGGACAGTCTAACCATTGACAGAACTCAAAGGTCGGGAGGCCTGGTTGCAAGTTAGAAACACAGTATGCCATTTTAGAACAGAGAATCATACAAACAGAAATCAAAATGGCGGATGATTCTAAAATGGTGGTGAAGTTGATCAAAAATCGGAACTTTGCAACGCGGTTTTCTTCGCAGAGCAACTAGGCTTAGGCCAATATAAGTCAAAAGGAGGCCTAATATGATTTCCGTTTAACAAACCCTCCAGTAACTCCATGTCTCAATGTCCATACAACCTGAATCACATTCATCAGATATTTCACTCGCCATAAGATCTGCAGCAGAAATTTCCTTCATCACAAATTCATTGGTCATTCTTTCCGGTGCGTGTACCCTTGGTCCTAACGTTCCCACAGTCTGTGCACAACATTCCCCTAACATTGAACATATGGCAGGAAGACATTGTATACAGCAACAACAGAACAACAAAATACGCAGAATAATCAATAAGACTGAGAGAAGCTTCCATCCCCAAGATCGTAAGAAGTCCTGAAACCAAGCACTAAGATCCCAATTTCCCTCGGGAACATGCACTTCAGAGCTTAGGACATGCAGATTTTGTATTGCCTTATAGATGGTTGGGGAGGAATCTGGTTCAAAAATGCAGCATGCGGACCCCACTAATTTGCATACTCCCCCACGCTCAGCCAAGATGACGTCTAATACCATCTGGTTTTGTAGCACCACTAATCTGATTGCTTTCTGCTCTAGAGTCATCTTATAGAGTATGTCAGTGGTCCGAATGATGGTTTTCTCCAGTACTCTTGCTAGTCTTCTAATATCCTCAGAATTCATAATTTGACCCAAAATGGTACAAAAGATTTCACTACGTCACCCATAATTTGTGGAGGAGTATCACCGCTCTCGTCCCGCCTTGGACGAGCCCTAGACATTTATGTGGTACTAGCTATAAATACCCCTGGTAGCAGAATTCCCAAATAACCGGTTCCCTGCCAATCCCTATGTAGCCATGGGAAAGCTTCATTCCCGCAAACAAAGTAGACAGGTTCGCCTACATACAAAGGTCTGTCCTCACTAGTTAAGTTTGCAACATTAGTACAACCCTCGGAATCGCCCATTGACTGAGTACCATTACTTTGTATGCAGAAAGAAACAGAGTTGGGGCTATGATTGACAGCATAGGAAAGTGGCGTGGCATCCCTATTGCCTATAGGAGCCATCTTAAAAGACATCAAAGATTGAAATGGTCGAGACAGTCTATCAGAAGGCCTAATAGAAGCAACATTAAGCTCGCTCCTATTTGCGAAGAGTGAGCATCCCAAAGGTGTAAGAACTCTCCTTTCAAACTCGTTCAAATTCGTTCCATCAAAATTCCCCGAGATGCTATCATTCCATCGGCCAAAGAATAGTGCCCGTAGAGAAGCATAACATGCAGTAGTTAGAGGCAAAGGATGAATATACCAGCCCAACCCTTTTTCTCCATGTTGCGGTAGATGAGAGCAAACCCAGCAGTCTGTCTTATTTAAAATGGCATGGGTTGCGTTCATTATTAACAGTAATGTGTTATTGTGCTAGACCTGTCTTTGTTGAGAGTCTCTAGGAGATAAAGTGTGCAGGTGCACGAAAGGTGTAGATACAGTTGGAACATTCTCAGTAAGCAAGAATGTTTGACGTGGGCGTATTTTTTCCATATACCAAAATCCTAAGGCCACTAATACTACGAAACCAGTTAACATTATTACAAGAAAACAATACGTCTTGAAAGACCATGTATTTGATCGTCCATTGTCATTGTTGGCCACACAGTCACTTATTTGTTCCGTACGAGTAGAGGCGATGACAGGCATTGTTCCTTTGAAACGAAAACTCCGTAGTTCGTTTGCTGGTGATCTCGTGATCACACATTTTCTTAGTCTTTCCCTATCCCCAGCCACCTACTTTCCTTCAAATGCAAAATATGGGGCGAAGGACAAGCCCTATGATTACTTTCCTTGGGGGCACAGCCGAACCGTGCAGTAAGTCTAGCTCCGTGGACGCAGATTGTACCTTGTGACTCCTGGTACAGTGTGATCTGTGAACAGTGTGTTGTTGCTTCCTGATGGAAGTGATGAATTTACAGCAGAACCAGGCAAAGATGCAAGACAATCTGTAGGAGAGTGTGGAGATGAAGTAGCTGTTTCCCCAGACCCCGCGGGCTGAGGGAGTGTCTCTGAAGCACTCTCAGTACTGCTCAATGCTGAATGATCGTTGGAAACAGAGCAAGTAAGTTTCTCCTTATCTTCTCCGTCGTGTGGCAAAGGGAAAGGTATCCTCTTGACATGCAAAGCGTGTATTCAGTGTTTCTTTCCAACTACTCGTACTGGCATCTGTGTGGCCAATAGGACCTGATAGGCCCTCGCCACCTTGGTGCGAGACAGGATGCTCTCTCAAAAGCTTTAGTCAGCACCCACATGCCAGGTCAGATACTATGACCTGGCCCCTTGTATTTAGCTGGGAGGGCTTCTAGCACCTGTTGATGAATCAAATACAGATTTTTAGTTAACTGTTCGCAATATTCAGAAAGTAATGCATGCTCTATATCCCACAAAGCTCTAGGTTTAGGAAGATTCCAAATGGTAGCTGGCCTCCCCATCACCAACTCATATGGGGAGAGCCCAATCCTAGTCTGTGGGGTTGTCCACATCGAAAGTAACACTATTGGTAAGGCGTCCGGCAATTTCAAATTGGTGCCGGCACACGTCTTAGCGAGCTTGTTCTTTAAGATTCCATTGAGTCTCTCTACCAACCCAGCACTCTGTGCGTGTCTGGCCTAATGGAATCATTTATCGTTCTGTAATCCCGCACATATTTGTAGAATTACAGCAGCGATAAAATGTGGACAATTGTCCGACCAGATGACTCTTGACAAACCAAACCTAGGAAAATATTCCTTAAGCATGGTTTTCGCCGTTGTCATTGCTGTGGCATCTTTTACAGGAAAGGCTTCAACCCATTTACTGAAAGCACAAATAACAACCAAAACAAATGTGAAATTATTACGACACTCCATTTCAATAAAGTCAAAGTGTATCACTTCGAAAGTGACAGAAGGTGGACCAAAACTACCCCTTGGTGTTGATGTACCCTTCCCCATAGTGTGCTGTAAACAGACCATACAACTCTGGACAAAACGCTCAGCAGTTTTCGGTATGTTAACATTTACCCAAACAGTTTCTAACATTTTACAAATTTTCCTAGCGCATATGTGAGTGGGACCATGAGCCATTGAAACCATCATAGTAATGTACGCATCTGGCAGCATCCATTTTCCCTCCAGGTTGTCCACCCAATCATCATCCAACCTCGCCAAGCCCTCAGCCCATTGCTTAGTTTCTTCTAGAGTGGCATTGGCTTGGATATTCTTTATAGACTCAATTCCTTAGTCTATGGTACAGACATTCATGGCTTCTCTTGTAGGATACATATCTGAATAGAGATCAGTAGCAGTCTGTTTGGCTATCTAGTCACAGTTTGAAGACCTCTGCCCTAGGGTGAACGCGAACAAGTATCTGCTATCTTTGTGTATAGGAATGCTAAAGAAGGCATTCTTAAGATCTACGGCATTAAAATGAATAGCAGAAGCTGAGATCATTGTTAATATCATTGTCACATCAGGCACAATAGAAAATTGTGGAGTGACAATCTTATTGATAGCACGTAAATCGATAATGAAACGAAAAGGAAACGCATTATACCGTTTCTTATACACTGGTAAAATCGAACAATTGCACAAACTACCTGCAATTTCTTCAATTACCCCACAATGTACAAAATTGGAAAATATACACTTCAAACCTTGCTCACCATCAATCGCAATCTTATACTGAGGAATACGTGTAAACTTTACTCCAGGTTTCAAGACAATTTTAACTAGCTCAATTTGTAAAACACCAACATCATTGTCATCCTTCGCCCATAAACACTCCAGAACATCACTAAATTCCGACGGCAAAGGTCTAGTTAGGAACTGTGAGACAGAAGGTTGCTGTGGTAAAATCGTCAAACGCACTCCATCAGAAGAACCATGAATTACCGCATTTAATTCCTTCAACAGATTCAACCCCAACAAATTCTCACCACAGTTTGATGTCAATAGAAACGGACAGTGATCCGTGAATGGACCCAGTGAAATCGGTACCGGCAAAGCAACCAGACTAACCACTGGCATACCAGAAAACCCTACAGAAACATTAGTTTGCTCTGACAGTGCAATGTCTGGAACCCGTGAACGGTCAATGGAACACTTCTGTGCTCCTGTATCTATCAAAAATAGATATTCCCTATTTCCCACCATCATCTCAATGTAGGGGCCTTTCTGATTAACGGGAATAGGTATAGGTTCCAAACCCTGCTTCGGGCAATACTATTGAAACAATATATCATCGAAAGAAAGGCCTTCAGAGAGATATGCAGTAGAAGGATGATCAAAAATATTTCTATTGTCCACACTCGGTGGCTGATTGTCTTGCTAAAAAGACTGAGGATTCTGAGAAAACTGACTTCTACCAGGACCCCCTGCCCCAGGGCAGCCTCTGGATCGTCTGCCCTTTATGCCAAATGTGTTATTCAACCTCTGCTGGAGGATCGGGCATTGTGCTCGCCAATTACCCTCTTGTCTGCAATAAGCACATTGGTTTGTGTGTACAGGACCCAACGGCATGTTACCTTGTGGAACATACTGGCCCGTAAACTGTGTACTACCCCCTCTGGGACCTCTAACAATCTGTTGTAACAACACCTTAGTTTTCAAGTCTCCCTTTTTCTTTTCAATCCTTTCTTTCTCATTATTGACTCGGTTTTCATAATAGGTTTTCCTAATACTGAGCCATATGCAATACTTCAGACTCAGACTTAGCTTGTCATGCGCTCTCAGAAGTCATAATTTGCGACTGGATGTCAGGCAACAATCCACGCACAAATTTGTCTACAAATAATCATTTTCCAGACTTTGTGCTTACATCTTGTCCACTGAAATCTGAAAATACTTGTTCAAACCGATTAAAGAATTCGGTAGCACCCTCAGACTTTCCTTTGACACACGCAGTAAGTTTGTCCTAGACAATCCTTCTCTCGGGAATTAAGGCTTTCAATTTAGTCAAAATTCTATCAGGCAAGGTCAGTATTACCTGCGGTGGTCTCTCACCAGCTGGTCTAGCTCTATCTTGTCTAGCCAAATTATCCCATGTGTCCCCTAACCCTGGTACATCGTCTACTGTCCTAATCTGTTTCCACAAATCAGCAGGTACGAGCACAGGAAATAATAAATCTATATCACCCAGAGTGAATACTGACGACTGCAAAACAGATTCTATCTCTTTATAGAACCCTGTTGGATTCTTTCTAATATCTGGAATGGATTGTCTGATGGTGTTCACTTCCTGTCTTGAGAAAGGGATGTGAACAAACTGTGATACATAATGTGCATCAATGTCATAGGCGGCTACACCCGTTGCAGCATTAGCCGGAACCTCGACTTTAGGGACAAATGTCGGCGGAACCTGTCTCATAGACAACTGAGAAGTAGGCAACTCCGAACGCTTACTGAGCAACAGAGCCAAATCAAGCGCTAAAGCAGCTGAATTAGTGTCAAACGAAAAAGCTCTCTTGTAGATATTCAATAATCCTGCGGGACAACAAATCTTATACATTCATTCTGCAGATATTCTACCATTACCTGTATTACTTTCCTCTGCATTTCTGGCGTATACTGACTATATGTGTCATATACTTCTACGGGAGATATTGACATATCTGAAATCCATCTAAGTGCATCTCTCGTGCAAATTCACGTTTCTTCACTCATCGATTTACTAAGAGGAAGGAACCGTTTCTGTAAAAAAATAGCACCCAAGCTATCACCATCAATTTCTTCGTTCCATAACTTTTCCAACTCCCTTCTATACTCAAAAACCCTTCCGACGTGCTCATATACTTTCTCCGCAGTATCTCTTGAGTATGCTAAAACATTCAGATCCCTCAACCCTTGTGGGATATCTATGTATTTCAGTCTGTTCCACATTATGGATAAATGAATTCCCAGTCCTTCAATAAACACAGTTTTCTCAGGAAAACTATCCAAATTAGAGAGCGTAGCAAGAACATCAGATTGTTTACCCTTCTAAATGCACTGTCTAGCCCATGCATTCAAATCTCGCTTTCTTTCTTTAGAAACTGTATTACGAGTTACAATCTTTGATTTCGCTCCCTTATCAACTACAAGTGGAACAGAACCACTTGGAAGAGAAAGAGTAGATAAGTCTTGTACAATAGGTAACAAAGGTGCTAACACTGGTGGAAAAGACAAATCTACCAAACCCATAGCAGCAGACAAAGATGGAGGTACAGATGGAGGAGAAACAATAGCGGAGGAGCGATAGGAAGAGTAATAAGAGGTGCAGGAATTACTGCAGGAGGAGGAACAACAGCAGGAAGAGGTAAAGCAACAGGAATAGGTACATACGGAGGTGGCGCAGTGGCACCAGGCCTTCGTTCATATAAAAGCTTGTCAATTTATTCATCTGACGCATGGAAATCTTTAGACAGGTATATTTTCTGAATGCCGAGTTGAAAAGCCCTATCCATATTTCTAACTGACTCTGACTGTTTCTGTTGATACAATAACGCTTTCTCGGCGTTTGACATATGTCAGCACGCATGCTTCTCTCTGCTTTTAAGCTTCTGCATAGCTTCTTTTTTCCAATTTTGCAATACATCAAATGCTGCAGGTCTAGCTTTTTTCTTTAATAATATAGAGTCTAAATATTCTAAATGAGAAATCTCAAAGCTTCCATTGATTGGCCACTGAAGTTCGGAAGCATGTCTGGTTTGTATGTGCCAAATATCATTAAACACTATACTACCAATGCCGTGCTTACAGTACATAGTACATGCCGCTGAGCCCTCCTGTGGTGCCAGACAGCCAAATTCCAAAGATTGTCTGTCTCTGTGGAATAATGCCCTGAAACAGGCAGACAATTTCTCAGGCATATCAGATTTCTGGTCTTACCTGGTCAATAATTGTTCTCGCGAGGACAATATGCCAAATCAAATGATCAGGATACTTAGGAATCGGGGCATGACAAACCTGATCAAAGAACTAAGGGAGGTCCGATCGGATTACTAAGGACAAGAAAGGACCCTCCTGGTTGGTGATTTTGACTAAACTGCTGCCCCGATAAATGGACCCTTGTCAAGATGCCGTCTCGGAACACGTGCTCACCGTCCGGGGATCGGGTTGTGCAGTAGTGTTGAGGTATCGCATCTCATCCAAGAAGGGGCCCCCTTTCTCACCGTCCGATCCCGCTCTGATAGCCGTGTCAACTCTTCAACGAGGTGGCATCAATCTTGAGGGTCCTATTCGGGCGCCATCTGTTAAAGCAAAAGGAAATATCGAGGCTGAGTACCACAAATTGAGATACACCAAACACGGGTTATAAAGATTCACAGATCTTTATTCTATTGTACAGTTTACAAAGAAACATAGAAACAGATAGCTATCTGGCTCTCAGCACCCCACAATGAGTACCAGCCCATCAGAGAGAGGAGAGAGAGAGAGTGCTGGACACCTGACCATTCATATTTTTATTAATTTCTAACAATATTGTCCAGCCCCTCTATATGTTAATAATCTGCGGTATAGAGTTTGTGCCGAGTTCACATACAGTTTATACACTCATATGCAGAAGGATTACATGAGTTTGTATTTCCATCAAGTTACAATGGCGATGTATATTCTCGGATCCCACAGTAAGCCTTAGTCTATATCCCAACACAATTTAGTTCAGCCTGTGTCCACACTTGGCATTCGTCTTTCATTGTCACCGATGTGAATTTGTGGATGAGGCTTGTTAGCGCAGACAATACTGAGGCGACAGTTCATACGTAGTACAAGGTCTCTTTATCTAGTCTAAACAGTCAGCCCATGGACAGTCTAACCATTAACAGAACTCAAAGGTCGGGAGGCTTGGTTGCAAGTTAGAAACACAGTCCACCATTTTCGAACAGAGAATCATACAAACAGAAATCAAAATGGCGGATGATTCTAAAATGGCTGTGAAGTTGATAAAAAATCGGAACTTTACAATGCGGTTTTCTTCGCAGAGCAACTATGCTTAGGCCAATATACGTCAAAAGGAGGCCTAATATGATTTCCGTTTAACAGTGGGGACATGAAGGAGGACTTCGGGATGTTCCTGCACCGCCCAGGGATGAGGCCAAAAGCTTTAGCAAGACATTGGTTTAAGGTGTGAGTGCCTTATAGTCCACAAGCTGGTTTCCTTCCCTCTAGCTATCCGGTTTTCAACAGCACTCTGATGAAAATTCGACTAGATGGGGACGGTGTCCAGGTGGAGGTGGCTTGTGAGTTGGTGGTTCCCATCAAACTCAAGGGAAGAAGTGAACCTTGAAGGTCTTCTCTGTCAATGGAGTTTTAGGCAATTTGGACCTGGAGCAGGGCTTTACCGGTCATCCAGGAGTTGCAGCAGTCCCCTTCCTTCAGCTCATCTTCGCTTCTTTCGTTCTAGTGGTCAACTCTGCTTTCCAAGTACCAGAGTCCTGCTTTTAAACAGTTTTCCACCATTCATTCAAGCCTGGTTGTCACTCAAAAAGTAGGGAGGCTGTCCTTGCCGGACAGCCAGCCGGCCAATCATGCCAGAGTACATTCAGGTCTCCTAGGAGACTAAGCACAGGGAGTTTCGGGCACCTCCCTCACATCCTGTCCTCCCCACATACCCTGGCGCCAGAGGACGGCTTCAGCACTGAAGCCTGCCAAAGGCCATCGAACAAAGGGACCAAACCTGGTTTGGCATGCAGAGACAAACACAAGAAGGATCTTTCCTAAAAGAAATGGTGAAAAAAGTCAACCGAAGCTGTTTTTACAGATAGGTCTTGGGCGCCATATTGAAAAACATGGCTGACCTGATTTTTAGCTACCGTTGTTAGCGGTAGGGAAAAATCATGGTAGTTTGATTTAAACCACTGCCACCAGCCATTTAAAGTAGAAAAGGGTAACATTTCACTGTTACATGAGTGTTTTGACTCAGGGGAAGCTAGGCAACCTCTCTAGCGCTCTATTGTAAGATAGTGTGTGCTGGGCCAGTAAATTTAAAGAGACTAGTAAAGTCAATTTAACTTTACATGATCTGAGAGACAGTAGTCGGTCCCAGAGAAGGTATTTAAACCTTGGGAAGTCTGAAAGTCATCCCTGTGCCACTGCAATGAAGGTGCTGTGTGACACACAGAAAGAAATTATGCCCATGGAGTTGTTTTAAAACTCCATAACCAAAGAACACAAAAGTCAAACAAATTGAAAATGAAAAGTTCAAAGCCCCAAAATATAGCAAAAGAGCTAGAGGGCTATAAGGTAGAGGGACTTTAGCATGTGGGTGAGAATTCTCCCTAATAAATACTACATAGACTACTGAAACACCCTATTTGCTAGCACTGACCAGCGTAACATTTACAAACTACAAGTGATACAAAACAATGCCTTCCACTCTACCCATTCAAGAAAGCATCAACATCAAAACATTGACCATCACCTACAAATGCCTCTCCAAGACCGCCCCCCACCTCAGCCAGAAATTCTCCTGGTCCCAAGCATCCAGACCGACCAGAGCTGCCTAGGCCAACAGACTGACTCTTCCAAAATTCAGACTAACCAAAGCCAGAAGCTCCAGCTTCCCGGTCATTGCAGCTAAACTATGGAACTCCTTACCGCACAACCTGAGAGCGGAGCAATCGTACGCGGCGTTCTGCAAAATTCTTAAAATGTGGCTCTTTAAATTGAGCAACAATGTTCTTCTTACCTACTGTGTTTAATGTAACCATTGTACAGCGCCTCGATGCCTACGGGTTTTGCAGGCTTTGGAACTGAAAGCATCTATAAATCACTGCAGTCTATCAGATGTGGGCCTTCTCCCTATGGATAACATTCTCCCTAGACTCTATGACATAGAAAGCAGTTTATCACACAGGTACTGGATACTTGTGACTTGTACCCATCAACAGCTAACTTTCTCACCTGCCTTTCACACTCTCCCACTAATGACATCCCACTCTTTTTCTTACAAAGCTGTGCACAGCAAGTTGTCAAAAGGGGATGAAGGGTGCTATATAAGACCCCTTACATTACATTACATGAATATTTACAAGTCATTGGTCCATTAACTCAGCAACTTGTGAACGATCATTTGGGTGGATTATGAGCCAGATCTCCACATTCTAAAGCCCACCGCATGACCCTCAGTGGTCACCATAGATTCCCCATTACAACCGGGGTGGCATTACAGAAACGTACAGCGCATGGCATTTTGGACTAAGGGAAACCATAGTTTTAGTGCAAAATACATATTCTTTCAATGTATGTGTGCACCAGGTCAGTGCTTGTCTTAGTCCTTTCCGTCTTGCAAAAATGTATTGAATGCATGTGATTTTTCCTGTAGGACAATGCTTTGCTAGCGGTAATTGCACTTGAAAGAGTGCAGCATGCCTGTAATATCGCCCCAAGAATGGTTGAAACGTTCTTCTATTCATTGCGCAAATGCGCTGGAAATAGGCCCGAAAGGGCAGGGAGAAGCTTACACATGTGTTCTCCCAGGCGACAGAAAGCCTATGGGGCATGTTATATGGCACTGCGAGTGAATGCAGCAATCTACCCACCCTCATTTGGGCCTGATTGTTTACCCGTGTGTGATCTTTTTTTTTCTCAAATATCTGAAAAACGTTTGATTAGTTTGTGGGACCTGAACCATCTGAAATTAGGGTATTCATGTTTTCATCAAACTAATTTGCACAAAACAACTATGCATATGGCTGCCTATTGGTAATGAAAATATGCGCAAATCATGATTCATGTGCAAAAACGGACAACATCAGGAATATGCAGTTCTTGGTCTATTTAGAAGAAATCCAATCAAGCAGCTGATACAAGAGCCCCGTATAGCAGCAGTACATTATCAATTTTCAAATGCTACCTGGGCTTCCTCAAACCGTGACCCTTATATGGTCCATGAAGTGAGTAGCATTGTCATTGTGTAATAATGACCCCAATTATTGGAGCAGGAAGAATCTGGTAGGAGGTGGAATATGAAAACGTTGCATTATTGATCAGGCTTTCCACGTAATAGTTGGTCATCAGAGCAATTTGTGAGAGTACACCTCTTTAAAATAATGTGACGTTCTAAAAGAACCACGCAGTGACAATTACACGTTATTCCCTGCTACACTTAACATTTCTTTTCAATTTGTTAAAACTCATTTTGTTATCTTCAAAACTTCCCAATGAATGTGTAATTCATATTTAAATTAGATGAACATTTAAAAACGTATCCAATCTTTTTTTAATTAGTATACATTCATGTATTCTCTAGTAAGCTTGTCGCACAATGTATTACATTTTGAACGCAGATTTGAATAAGACTGTTTAAAAATCCGATCTTCAGCCTTGAATATCATTGTTTTGACATTAGCCGCGAGACTGTGCAATTTATGTTATTTCAAAAAAAACACTTACATGTTCATGAAGTACTTTTTGTTTTTCCTCTGCGGTACTGAGAAGACAAGAGATTTTGGAGAACAAACTCTAAGATATGAATGTGGAACTGAAGACGACTATGTATTTTCTTTTTTACTTGTTCCTTATTTATTCTTTGAACAATTGAACTCACTATTTTCTTTGAGGTTCTCTCTGTCTCTAATTGTCATAATTTGAGTAACTCAATGTATGGCACTCAATACCCATAGAGCGTATAGACTATTTACACAATTGAAATGTGTAACTCACTACCTAGAAAGAGCAATAAAATAAATTCACCTGGAGTGAAATAGTCAAGGGGACACGGAAGTGTGATATAAGACATACTCATAACAAATCTGGCGGTAACCAGCCGTGCTACCTGCGTGTTGCTGCCGGACTCTAGCACCGATTCCCGCGCTGTATATCCCGATGCAACCACAACATTACAAGTCCCGGCGGATCGGGAAGTTAGGCGCCGGAAAATGTAAGTCCCCATTCCCATGGATTCCCATAGGACTCCACAGGAATGCGGATTTGAAAGCACCAGCACTGTTGCTAACGGTACCTCTGCTTTCTGGGGCCGTTGCGCCCGGCAGGTAGACCTGTTGGGCGAACTGGCCCTGGAAAGCAGAGTTGTAGCTGCCTCTCTGGAAAGGGTGCCAGTAAATTGCTATCAGCACCCTTATTTCTGGACTGGCAGACTTGTAATGAAGCCCATAGTATTTTGACATTTATCAAGCGTAAATGTAAACCTATAATACTATAACTGCTAATACCAATGAAGTAGCACCAGAATTGAGTTAAAATAAACAAGTTGATCTGCAAGCATACAAATATCATATCACCAATAGTAACTATATTAGCCCCAAATTGAGAAATCAAGAAGTATGAGTGCACAGCACAAAAAGTAAAAGAAATATGAATGTTGTTTTATTTTAAAAAAGTTATTTTATTTAATTAATTAGGAATGAATTTGCTGCAATTGCGGTGTTGCACGCAAATGGCCTATGGACACTTCGTAACATCAGTGTGATGACATCATTGCGTTTACAATGTGAATGTGATGATGCCACACGCGAGCATAAAGATGTAGTGGCCATCTTGGAATGCCAAGACCACTGAGATTTGGCGTTCCAGGATGTAGTTAGAGGATGAACTAGCATATACATCCTCATCCGCAGGTAAGCCACCACTACACACACTAAATCAAGCTTTTCCCTTCACACATCCCTAAGATAATGTACCATACCTATAAAGTGCAGGAAGATTGCAACTGACACAAACAATTCTACTCTTATACAGGTCTACTATATTAAGAAATATGTCTATCTGACATAAGCCTGGTACAAAATGTAAAAAAGCAAATTGGTGAGTAGAAACAGTTGATCTGAAATATTGTAATTCATTATTAAGACTAAAAATATCCTTGAATTTATTTTTGTTTTTTGCGGTCAAGATAAATATTTTCTCTCCTGAGGAGCTACACGATAAGTGTGCTGAAACACGTGTAGAGAGAAATAAAATGTAATCAATCCACCAGAAAACTTTAGAGAAAATAGTTTGGGCACAATTTGAAAAGAGACCAATTGAATGGAACTAAACAATGTAACATGAACTACAAAATAGGCTTTTTCTAAATCAATATTCAAGCTGCAGTCATGATTAAATTTAATGAAAATTAAGGACTCTATGAAAAGTACAAAATAGAGTTTTTCTGAAAAAAAACTTTTAAGCTACAGCCATTACTAAATATGATGAAAATAAATTGACTCTATGAAAAGTATGCAGAGGATCTGTTTAACTTGCTATGATGGTACAATAGCACAGTAGATGAAAATTCATGACTCAATGATAAGTATACAGAGGATCTCTTTAACTGGCTATGATTGTATAACAGCACATCAATAACCTACCAATCTGCATTTAAAGAAGTAGCCTCACTGGTAATTATTTAAATTCCAGAAATTGAGTGCAGATGAACCACCATTTAGATTACATGTCAGTTTGTTATTGGGCACACACAATAATAGAAGTTGGAACTCTGCGACAAAAGGTTCTGCATTTAATTTACTATGGCAATTATGCCTGCATTGGCGGGTGGACATAGCCAGTAGTGGTCTGCCAGTCTGAGCCTGGGCAGGTCCGAGCAAAGCTTGGTCCTCAGTGAGAACAGCAGGTTGTTACCTGCCAATGTCGCTCCTGACAAGAGGGTGATAGCCATTAGCACCTCAGCATTCTTCCAGGGTCCGAATGATTTCTTTTTTTGTGGAGGATTGGTCACCTCCATGGGAACAGGCACAAAGTGACTTTGACATTTCTGTGGTGGCGGCCTTGGGTGGTCGAAGCACTGGGACTGGAGCACAAAGCTCCATTCCAGCAAGCAAATTGGTAGGAAAGGGGTATGTTTTGTTTTGGGGGTTGGGGGAGTGGGAGGGGAGGCCACAAGGAGAGACTTCCTGTTGCCTCCCACACTCAAGATGGCACCACCTGGGGAAGGGCCTCAGGAGGCTAGAAAGAGCGGCCGGTATACAGTGTATTCTCTCTTGCTCATCCAGCTACCTGATTTCCTGAGCGTCCAGGTATGAATATTGATTATCTTACCAAGACAATGTGCTTCTGTATTGCTCATGCTTCCTAAATGACAAAATCAAATGATTAATTAAAGAAATATGTCAAAGTGGAGCACTTAAATGTACATAAAACAAACTATTCTGAGATTCATCTGCAGAATGGGGACAAACCAGCCGGTGAATGTTTGGTTACCTACTGATAAAGACAACAATAATCATGTGTGGAGTCCTTTGTTTGTTTCTTAAGGCTATTTGTCATGAACTGCTATTCTACATGGTCTCTTTGGCGCAAGTTGAGGATAATGGGGATAAGCCATGTTCAACCCTCATCCAAGATGGCGCAGAATTGTTCATAATGCTAAACTCTCCTTGCATACTAGTCTTTTTCGAAATTGGCATTTGCAAATTAATCCATCCAGCAGAAACACATTGCAGGCTGTATACGAAGGATCTATTCAGCCAGCTCTGTGTAGTGCTACTTCCTTGTTTACAACGCTACTAAATGTGTTATTCTACTCCCTTGGCTATCCAAGTTTTCTCTTTTACATCTATTTCCCCCTTCACTTATTGCACCCTACTTTCTCCTCCTATTCTTGTTTCCTTTCAATGTACCGTTGTCACAGGACGTCTGGACCCTTGATTCCTACCTACTACTGGGCTACTCGTTCCCCAGTGTTTCCATGCTTTGTGTAACACGATCACCAATTATTCGTTTACCATCATTGCAAGACATATTAGCATTGTGCACATATCTATTGTGCTAGTACAAGCATTGTGTACAGTGCTGGAGCTGCCTCTTACTGCACATCCTGTGCTCTAACGAGCACAGCATTTCCATTTCACCGTCTCCTCTGGGAGAGCCACTCTCCCTGTCACAGTAGCGGGAGCGCCTGCCCCGTTTGGCATGTGTTGTCTTTCTCGACGATTCTATTCCACGGCAGCTATTCTATCTTTAGCTGCCTCCTCCCACATGTCAGTGCCTTTCACTCACGGTGCTTCCCAGGCATTATCTACTGTTGCATTCGTAGGAAATAAACTACACCACATTTTGACCTTGTTAAGGCTGCACCTCCAATACAGCCTTTGTTGTATTCCAACTCTTGACTTACATTCTATTCTACTTCATTTAAGGAACCTTCTATCAATCACCATTCTTTTGAATCCTGCTCACAGCTATTGCCAGTAGCACTACTGGAGTTCCAGTGTATTTCAACCATGTCCTGCACTGCTGTTCCATCTCCTACAAGGTTCACATTTACCAGCACTTTATTGTTTTTTTTCCCCAGAGGGCTTGCCAGGCTCCCCACCGAACTCTGTTATCAAATTTACAGGGACCGGTGTACAGTGTGGAAGGCTCCCCATTTCCTCTAATCAACAAAGACAACCATGCTCAGGTAAGAGTGCATTGTGCCTTTTTAAACCGACTGCACTGTGATCATAACACCATCTCAGGAAAAAACGGTCTCCTATGCTGCAGCTCTTACTTGCTTTTAGCGTGCCACAGCGAATGCCGTCTGGTGCCTAATTAGATGTTGGAGATTTGTATTATTTCTTTTCAGAATATCCCATTGCATCAGCGTCTCCTTTCCAGATCATTCTATTGTCAATATCTCACTTTAGCTCTCCAGTCTGTTATTTTGGCTTTCAACCATTCCCCTTAAGAAGGATAGGAAATAAAAGAAAGCATAAAAACGCACTTGTTTAGCATAGTTGACTCCTTATATGTGCTACTTTTCTTCTACTGCAGACAATTCCTTGTCCTGGCCATTGTAATTCACATTAACAGAGCTGCTTCATAAGGTGTGTAAGCAACTTTTCTTGTTAAATTGGAATGCTGCTGAGAGTGGGGGTGGGGGAAGTCACTGCCCTTATAGGAATGAGAGAGAGTAGAGATGCGAAATGTGCTTTACTTGAGCTCCCATTGGACCAGAGCATTATGTCTTAAATTGCAGGAATTCGTCCATTCTCTCCAAGGTGGAGTCCCCCACCCCATGTGAGGCTAGAGAGTTGAACTGTGCATTACCTTTGCTGGGGTAGAGGCAAGTGGGACCCCACCATGAGAGACTCCCACTTTGGGGACAAGGACTCCCATTCCCAAGAGAAACTCCCTAGAGACTATGTCAAAGTACCACCTTTAACATTTCCTGATAATAAAATCTGTAAAGAAAAGGCCAATATGTATTATTGCAAAACTTCAATGGAAAACCTCCTTGATAAGCTCCAATCCACTGGGACGAAGAAGAGGACGTATGGAGGAGAAGAGAATCCACCAGAGAAACAAAAAAAAGGAGCATATGCTTATGCAGATGAAGCCACACAGCCACATTAATCAAAAATAGGGATGAGCCTGGGGAAATAAAACACAGACCAAAAACTTCAAACACAGACGCATGCAGGCTACAGAGAGCAGCAACAGAGACGAGACAAAGAGGGTCCTACAGCTGTGAGGAATCAAGAGGCATTAGGTGTGCTACCATAAGTAGCAAAGAACCCAAATGAACTAAAGTGAGATACATGGCGTCCCAAATCCATGGAGGACTAAGATGCCAAGACTAGTGGCATGATCATGGGAAGTCCAAGGTGGACCAGCAGTCCAGATCAAATGCTGAGACCATTCGATACACTCTGGTATATGACATATCGGAGTGCCATCCAAGACAAACAAAGGAAGAAGAAATGGACAAATGAAAATGAGATGCCTGACTGAGAAGAAAGGAAGCCAATCCTCACCAAACAAGAAACCCTGTGATGTTAACCCTACCAAGTGAATGTAATAGGGATAACGGGAGATGTGGGGGAGTGAGAGATAATGAGTATTGGAATGCTCATACACATCAACAGCCAGGAGAAAGAGAACCTCACAAGGGTGATTGAGAATCATTATTGGAATGCTCATACTCGTCACAGTCAAGAGAGAGAAAACCTAATAAGAGTGAATGAGAATCATTACTGGAACGCTCATACTGATAAAAGTGATCAATAAAGAATATCTTAAGATTCTGTATTGACAAATGGCTGAGAAACAAGTCATCGAACCTGAGGAGAAGGGAGCAATTCTCCTGACTTTGGGTTGTTAAAATAGTAGTATGGTCAGATACATTACAGTTGGACGCTTTCATTTATAGACTGACTGACAAGCACCTTAGCTAGTTTTCTTACATAGGGATACCTTTTAGCATAGGTAAAGATAGGCTTTATTCCAATTCTTTAATAAACAACATTGTACACTGTCTAATCGGCTTCTGTGTTCTTCTGACCTACCACAATTCATTTACACAGACATGAAGACATGAAATAGCTTTGGTCTCTCTGAGTTATGCCTGCTTGATTTTTTACAAGAATGACAGACTTAATCCTGTAGGGGATGCTGGACATGTTTGATTCGGTAAAAAACACATTCCTGTATAAAAAACATTCTAAAAACAAGGTAATATCTTTACCAAATAAAGAAACTGCTAAGAGAATGCCACAGATGGCTTCATGAAGTCATTAACTCTGAAAGACGATTCAAGGGCTTTTATATGAATTTCTTCGAAGAAGAGCAATTAGGGGAGTCACTCTTTCTCCCATGGACTTTTCGTCCCCTATTTATTTTATTTATGTATTGGACAATTGTATGGTGCCTATACGCAGGTGTTTCCTGGTCCAAGTGCATGAACAAAGGTGATACGTGCAAGGGGTAAGGGGTAGTGGGAGAAGTGCAGGAGAGGGGTGCCCCCACAGGTGGGGGCAGGCAAGTGCTGATCAGGCTAAGACAGCAAGTGCCAGAGGAAAGAGGAGGGTTGGAGGAAGAGTGCAGTGGACAGGGGGACTGGTTTGGGATAGACCAGGAAAGGGAGCACACAGGCATGTGTGGTAAAGGATGCTGGGAGGGACTGGTGGGGGGTGGTCTGGTCCTGGTAAGACTCTGAAGGGATGAGGCCCCAGTGCCAGTGGCTGGTGGAGGATTTAGCACAGGGGCGGGAGAGGGAAGGAAGAGGAGAAAAGGAAGGTCTTGAGAAGTTTCTGGAACTTAAGAAGATCCGACTTAAGTCTGCGGGTTGGGGGAAGGCTGTTCCAGAGGGAGATGCAATCTGAGAAGGATCTACCTCCACTCTCTGCTTGGAGAAATATTTGACCTGCTGAGAGTTGGAGCCAGAAGACCGAAGGATTCTGGCTAGGAGGTATTTTGGGAGAGATAGCTGTATGTAGAGAGATCCCAGGCCCGAGACAGCTTTGTGGATGATGCAAAGGATTTTGAATTTGATCCTTGCTCTTAACGGGAGCCAGTGGAGAGATTTAAGGCTGGAGAGATGCAGTCCCTGGGCTTGGGGCCAAGGATACGTCTTGCAGCCCTATTCTGGATTAGTTGGAGGGGGCAAAGGGAGGAAAAAGGATGGTTGAGGAAGAGGCTATTGCAGTAGTAAAGCCTATAGAGAACCAGGGGTCTGAAGACATTGAGCTTCTCTGGGAAGGTGAGGAAAGATAGAATGCCTCTGAGGAGATGAAGCTGAAAATGTGACTTCTTGGCAAGGTCTGTGATGTGTGGAGAGAAGGAGAGAGAGGAGTCAAAGATGATCCCAAGGTTTTTTGCTTCACAGGTCGGTGTTCGTAGGGGACCCAAGGGGTTTGACCAGAGAATGAGGGAGAAACTTGGAGCAGGCGTCCCAATGAGAAAATAGGCCAGGCGTACCTAAACCCCAAGATTGTCACTAGAGATACATACCCCTACCGTCTATAATGTGATTTTTTAGTTGTGAGGGCCTAAATGCAAAAGCCTTGTCTGTCTGACTCTCTTCTGGGAATTCCTAGCTGAATCCTAGGGAGGGGTCCCAAAGAAAAAACAATGATCTTTATGAGTGGGTTAAGGGTGGTGCACCAGGGGAGGATCACATGGGAGAGGAAGCCCCTTATGGGATTTGAACGACCATCCCCTGAGAACCTGGTATATCACCACTGTGTTAGACCCTCCCTCTTTTCCCAAGCCAAACTATCCTTCCCTCTGTCCAGCCATTGCCAATGTCTTTTATTGTAAGGTCAACAAACCTGGTATATTATACCTGAATAGCGGCCCTGAAAAAACAAGTTGCTTTCCATATAGTTCCAATACACGTACTGTGAAGCAGAAGATGACCAGGAGTATGAAGATCGAAGATCACTCCAGAGAACTGTTGTGAACGTTTTAGTTTCTCACAGCATTTGATTGGTCAAAGGAAATACAAAATAGCTTAGGGGAACAAACATGTAGAGAGCCGTCCTCCAACGAGAAAACATGGGAGATGCCGACCTGGTGAACAGGGAAGTGCAGCAGAAGACACCATGCACAGAGGTGAAAGGGAGCACAAAGGCAGACCAGGGAGAAGGAGCTACTTTGTACACTGCCTGAACAACCCTCTGGACATCCTAAAGTCTGGTAAGACAATGGAAAGCAAAAGCACAGCCCAAGAAGGGGATAGAGATTGGCGGAGCAGATGCCGATGAGCAGAGGAACCCGAATGCTGCCGAAAACGTAAGGTCCAGCCTAGGGAAGAAGAATTGATTGGCGGAGACACCGCTGACACGAGGGAACACTTGAATGCTGCCAGAACCTCACAGCAAAGCACCAGTGCTCAGGAAGATGCAAACCGCACAAACAGGCACACGGGCAGACCAAGAGGTGCTGCACGTCTGGGAGTAGTTAGGGAATAACTGCAGAGCACAGAATAAGAGGGTCTGGGGCCCCGAGAACACGAGACAAACTAAGAGGCACTTGTAAACTTGGCAGGAGGGTAAACAAAGCATGCAAGAGACATTGTTGTGAGTCTTGAACCTGCATCCATATAAGAGACAGAGAATAAGAGAGTCTGGGATCCTGAGAGAAACAGAGACAGTATAGAAGGAAACATATGCTTGGCAGGAGAATAAACCAAACTATTGTGACAGTGCACTGCGAGTCTGGGACCTGCTCCCATATGAGAGACAGAGAATAAGAGGGTCTGGCACCCTGAGAGAAACAGAGACAGTTCAAAAGGAATTATATGCTTGGCAGGAGAATAAACCAAGCAGGCAAGAGACATTGTTGCAAGTCTGGGACCTGCACCCACATGAGAACTGATTCCCTGAAAGCAAAAGAGACAGAACTAAAGAAAACATATGCTTGGCTGGACAGTACACCAAGCTAGGGTCTGGGATCCAAGGAAATAGAGAAAGGAATATGTATTGTGTTGTTTTACAACCAAAAGGAATCCAGGGGAAAGGAGCTAACCTCTAATCGTTGTAGTAATATATTGTAGAAAAGGAACATTTCTTTTGCTGTTTTATCACCTGAGACATTGGGAACTTTTCTGTTGGCAAGAACTGTCATTACCACTTTTGTTTTGAAAACAACATCCTTGCACATTATAATTAAGTTACAAGTGTTGACTCAGAAGAAGTGTTTTTGAACCAGACAGTGACTGACTCTTTTTTTCACATCCTGATGTTTTCCTTAGATTCCTTTGAAGCAGGGACACCCCTTTTAGCTTTTGGGGACAAAGAGGCAGTTTTCCCAGCCATTTTTCTGGTTAATAAAAGTTTATACCCTAAACCATGACACCTTTGTGTCAGAGCCTTACTTCTGCAAACTTACAGTGATTTCAAATGAATAAAGCTCCAGTTGCCCTTTCCTCTTATGCCCTTGCACTCTTCACTTTGAACTTCTCCCTGCATCCTTTCACTTCTTCTTTCTATCTTCCCTGCTATTCCTCCTACTGTCTCTCCTCTCCCTCACATTCTTTCATATGCCTATTTGTTGTTCTTCTCTCTCTATCAACACATTATTTCCACCTCAGCTCCTATTCCCTACTATTATCTACTACCAGGGGCGTTCCTAGGGGGGGGGCTAAGGGGGCTATAGCCCCTGATCTTTTGGTTGTAGCCCCGGATAGAATATCAGGAGCTACAGCCAAAAGACTAGCTAGCCCCCAGTCCCAACTGTTCCGACATCAGCGTAGCCCCGGGTCTTTTCCAGACCTAGCAACTCCCCTGTCTACTACCACTACTCTCCTCTCTTCCACTCTACTTCCACTCCACTATTTTTCTCCCCCCACTATTCTTCATTCTATTCTATCCCCCTAATCTCCCATACACACTCCTACCACTCTACTCAATTATACACCCCTCCTACTCTCGCCATGACACTTAACTTTCCTCCCCTACACTCCACGCACAACTTCTCCCACAGTCACTGTCCTTTCACTTTCTATCACCCTTCTCAACCACTCGCAATCACACACCCCTACATTCTGCCTGTATCTCCTTGACTCACCTTGCAAAAACACTTGCACCCAAGTATCACATTCTCTCAGCAATCAATATCTCACTGTGCACATGCTCTTTGCAACTCTCGTCCACACTCCGATTCACCATCCTTCCTCTGCCTGGTCTCTTGGTCTGCCTTCTCCCTTGATCTCATATTATTTTATGTATCTGTTTATTTTATTTGAAATTGTGTTTAGTGCTGGTCCTATCCAGAGGGTCTCTGAGTGCATTATATGGTTCAAAGATTGAAAAGGTGGGAGTTGAAAAAAGAAGGGGCAAAATGTTTTCAGGAAAGGATAGGAAGATTAGGATAGAGAAGTGATAGCAATGGAGGAGGGCAGGGTTATGTGTGGGGAAACAGGTATGTTTTGAGGCACTTTCTGAAAGTGGTGAATGAGGATGCAGTGTGTATGTGAAAAGGTAGGGTGTTCCATGCTTTGGGTGCCCAGTGTGTGAATACTTGTGTTTGTGTGCATTTGAGTTTGTAGAGTAGAATGTGTAGACGTTGGCTGGCTTATCTGGTGTTTGCATGGGAGATGGGTTTGAGTTTGTCATGAAGGTAAGAAGGAGCTTTGAGTTGAATGGCTTTAAATGCAATGCAGAGTCCTTTGAAGACAATTCTCTGGGGTTGGAGGAGCTAGTGGAGCTGGAAGTGTACGATCGGACTGAAAACAAAAGGTCCGACTGTACAAAAAATCCAGAAAATGCTACCACCAAAGGTTCAAACACCAAAGGTTTGAACCTTTGGTGGTAGCATTGTAGGTAAGTATATTAAAAAAAAGACTGCAGGGGCTGCGGGGGTGTCCCACGCAACATCCCGCTCACTATACTGTGTGGTATAATGAGCGGGGTGTTGTGGGGGACACCCCTGCAGCACACCCAAAAACCAAAAAAAAAACGGGGAAAAGGACCCTGCGGCACCACTTCCCAATCACGGAAGTGAAAGGGAACTGGCGCTGCAGGGTCACAGCGCAAAGCAATGACAGGTAAGTGAGGTGTGGGTATGTTGGGGGTGTGGGTGGGGGTGTGTGGGCGTGTGGGTATGTAGGGGTTTTGAACGTGTGTTTGAATGGGAAATGTATGAACCTTTTGTGGTTTGTACATTTCACATGCAAACATTTTGGCTGCGGAAAATCAGCCGCGGTCGCATCACGTAGATCCGTGGTGCTGGGCAAGAGTGGGGATGATGTGTGAATGCTTGCATAGGTGGTTGATGAGTCTGGCTTCTGTGCTTTGTATGGCTTGCAGGGGGGCAAGGGTGCTGTTGGGCAGTCCATTGAAGAGAGCAATTCCATGATCCAGCTTAGAGAGAACCAGTGCTTGGAATGAGGTCCGGAAATAGTGAGGATATGTCTGATGTTGCATAGGAGGTGTAGCTGTAGATTGCATGTTTTGCTGACAGCATCTACGTGGTGTGTGAAGGAAATATGGGGGTGGATGGTGAAGCCAAGGGATTTGACAGGTGTGGAGAGGGATATCTGTGGGTTGTCTGTAGCAAGTTCTTGGATCCAGGGGGTGAGGTCAGGTCTGTGCCTTAGGTGCCTGATGAGGAGGTATTCTGTTTTAGAAGGTTTGAGTTTGAGGAAGTGGGGGGCCTTTCAGTTGGTGATGGTGGAGGGACAGGTTTTATGGTGTGGAGTTGTGAAGGGGATGACATTTGGAAGTATATGTGTCTCATCTGCATATTGGTGGAAATTAGCATTGTAGTTGATAAGGTTTTCAACATATATGATATGATAGGTTATTTTTAGTGTGCTTAATAACTGGAGGTTTCTAAGTGTTGGCCCGGGGATCGAACCTGTGTTGCTCTGTGTCGTCATGCTTCCAAGGCTATCACGTTACCCCTAAGCTATCCTCCCAAGGTTAAAGAGGAGTGGAGATAGGGAGGAGCTTTGCCAGACCCCATACTTGACAGGGGTGGGGTATGTTTGGTAAGTGGGCATTGAGACAAAGTGTGCCCTGTCTGTGAGAAAGGAGGTGAACCAGTCAATAACAGTCCCAGAGAGATTAACCCTGTTGGCTAGGAGGTCTAGTAGAATGGTGCGGTTGACGTTGTCAAAGGCTGCAGAGAGGTCAAGCTGTGTGATTAATGCTGTGTATCATTTGTCTGTGATGCTGTCGAGGTGAAAGAGGATGTGAAGAGTAGTGGTCTCTGTCCTGTGTCCAGGCCAAAAGCCAGATTGGAAGGGCTTCAGTAGGTTTTTGTGGTGATGTGTTGCTGTAGTTGGGGAGTGACAAAGCATTCCATGATTCTGGCGAGGTATGGTAGGATAATAATGGGGTTGTGGTTTTCAGGGAGCGTGGGGTCCGTAGAAGGTTTTTTTTAGGAGGTGTGACATTTGTCCAGTTTTTAGTGCAGTGGGCATAGTATCATGTAAGAGCCAGGAGTTGATGATGTTGAGCAAGTGGAGAACTAGTATGGTTATGCAATTGGATGCAGGTTTAGTCTGGCATGCATCATCCAGGATGCATGCATGTTTTGTTTTGGCTGTGAGGGTGATGAAGGTGTCAGTGTCGATTGCATGGAAGTTGTTCCATGTGGTGGAATGTTTGGGAGTCAGAGGTGTGAGTGGGAGAGCTGAGGGGAGGGCTGTCTTGATGGTATGTATTTTAGAGTTTAAGTAGTTCATGAGGGAGTTGCATACTGCAGTGGATAGGGGTTTGGAAGGTGTGGATGGTGGTTCAGAGAGGGATTTAAAAATGTGGAAAAGTTTATGGGAATGATGGGAATAATATGTGGTGGATTGGAGTTCTTGGCTGGCTTTAGCATTGCTTATTGCTGTTGTGTATACGTTGTGGTAATGTCTAAGGGGTGCGCTATTTGAGGAACATTGGTTCTTTTGCCAGGCTCTTGCTAGGCATTTGGATTCCTGCTTGATGCAGAGGATGGAATGGTGTAACCATGGTTTGTGGTTGTGGTTTTGGGATTTTTGTAATTTGAAGGGTACCCCAACTTTGGCATCACAACTCTGGAATTCCATCCCACTGGATATTAAATCTACACCTACTTTCCAACCCTTCAGAACCAAGGTCATTTCCTGGTTAACCAACAAATAACTGTCCTACCACATATGTATGCACTCCGAATGTCCAATTTTATGTATATTGTTTGAATACTATTATCTATGCCCATCAATACTGTACTATTGTCTTTTACCTGTAACCTGATGTTCAAAGCGCATATATACCCCCGGGTCAAGAGCGCTATATAAATAAATAAACAAACAAACAAACAAACAATTTCATCATGTGCCTGTCTGACGATGGTGTGGTATTGGTGCAGTAGGATGAAGGGACGTGAATCTGGGGAAGGGTGGAGTGGTATGATTGGTGCTAATGCTGTCTTGGCTAACTCACCTGAATAACCCACATCGACCTGGTGTCTCATCCCCTTTCTATAATCCATTTTTCTCATACATTGTCTCTCCTGTCAGCTGATATCCTGAGCCAGCCGCTGCCTTCCTTTTACCCAGGGGCCAGGTAACACTCACAGAATGATATATAATGGACCTTAGACCCCACTCCCTTTTTGTTCATTGGTATGCTGGCTATGGAAAATGACAGCACACTGTAAAGAAAGTCATTTTCAGAGTAAGAGACAGAATTAAATAGTATCTGCATTCACAGTGGGGTGTTCACAGCATTCCTCAGCTGCTATGTTTGTCACTGCCTCTACTGGTGAACTGTCTATTCAGGAATCTTCGACTAGGAATCCTGGTATACATAGTCCTATTAGAGAAGAGAAAGAACACTGGTGAGCATTGTGTGCAACAGGTATGGAACACAAGGCAGTGATACTCAACATGTTCATCCAGGCCCTTGTAGACTGGCTACCTTCCAATTCACACACCCAGCATCCAAGGTAGAGAAATGATTGTGATAGATGGTTTTTCGTGTTTCCTTGAAGCAGGTGTCTGCAACCTTTGGCTCTCATTATGTTTCGCACTACAACTCCCATGATATCTGGCTATTGACTCTGCTGGTTAGGGATGGTGGGATTTGTAGCCCAAAACATTTGGAGAGCCAAGGGTTGCAGACTGTTGCCTAAAAGCAACCAATCAAGGGTTTGCATAAGCTTGGCATGACATTTATGAAGCTGGAATGTGTCATTCCAAAAGCACCTTTACACCTGTCTGCTTGCTAGTTTATGTTTTGGATGTTCTGCAAGGCCTACTAGGAAAGTTAGTATAAGTGGCCAACCATTGTCACCCCAATAAAGGCAAAAGGAGTTCCACCTAACGTGGATGATAATTTCAAGAACATTAAAAAAAAAGTGAGGTGGTGCAGTTCTATGAATGTAACATCCTTGAGAGACTTCTAGAGTGGGCTGTATGAGTGGTATAAAACGTATGGTATGTATGCATGTCCTAGTAAAGGCAGAGCAAAGCAAGCAGTGATCTGAATTAACCATTGTCTGCATTATCCATCCACCTGTAATGTATGTTCTCTTGGTGACAGGACATGCATGTGCAGTGGAGCCTTTCGAACAGGGAGCACATGCCAGATTGAATTCCTTTGAGTATTTAGGATGGCAAATGATACTCCTGTGGCATTCCCAGCCAGATTAACTTTCCACCCAGGCATACAATGTAGTGATTTGTTTCCATTTGCATGCACAATTGACACATGGGGAAAATCATTTGTGAATTGAGACCATATTATTGCCTCTTAGACCACAGCTGCAGGCTAAAACTAATAAACACACATTTTTAATCAGATGAGTGATTTGATTTTTATTTTGGAAAGGTTATTTGCTCTACAAGTGCATGGTGCACAGAGTCAGGTAGATGTATTAAAATTAAGAGATTTAATGCCTAACTTTCCCTATAACTATGAGAGATCCTACCTAACAAACCAATTAAAGTGCTTGTCAGTAGGTCTTAGAATTCCAAAACTAAAAAAGTCTTCTCTCAAAATTATTCTAACTGAACCTACCACTATTTAAACTAATTTAGGCTTGGGGAATGACTCCCTTCCCCTTATATAATGGTAGTATCACTCTGTCATTTAAATGGATTTTCAAATATCTTCTGATTATTTCTTTGATCAGTCTGTGTAATTCTTTCAACGGGCTTAAGAAGTCAACTGTTTATATTCCAGGTAGGAGGGGTGTTTCAACCTTACTTGAGTGTAGCTCACTTCAGCTGGGTCTTGCCAACCTTTTATTTGTGGCACAACTTGTTGCTGGTTCATAGCTGGGATTTGGATTCTTAAATGATCACACTCTGTGTTCACTTTTGAATCTCTTCCCTTTTGCCAGGGTATGGCTTGTGCTTTCACACTATGACACTTTATATTTACTTCAAAGTCTTTCCCCTTTTACCAGGGTGTAGTTTGCGCTTTCACGTTATCACTCTTTGTGTTTACCACAGAGTATTTCCTCTTTTTCCAGGGTAGGGAAATCCCTATTTCCTTTCTAACATAATTGGCTTTCTCAATAATCTCCCCTCTTGCGTTTTCACACTTTCTCTTGACTTGTTGCAAGGTAAATGGTGTTTTCGAATTTATACTGAGACAAATTGGTTTCACAACATAAAGCCCTCCTTGAGGCCACCCATGACTCCCATACTCCCCATTACCCTCCGCTACAATGGAGAGCGTCTTCTGGGGTGGGGTACCTCAGGACCTTTCTTGTTGGTTATCGAGCACTGGTGTTTCCCCTTCCCAGATCGAGGCTTTCTCTCAATTTCCTGTTCTCTTTTGGCTTTTTGTCTCACCACGATATTCTGGTCCTGGACTAAACAGCTTCTGGCTCCCGGTCTACAATGGTCTCGGTGAAGTTACTTGAACCACCAGTCCACCACAAACATTTCTCTGCAGTCCCACTGCAATTCATGTTCGGGGTGCTGCTCAACTGAATTATCTCATGCTGGCTAGGCCACATCATTAGTTTTCCACTTGTTCTGCTGGAGTGAGTTGGAAACTCGAGAGCCCTCAGATTTCTGCAGGTGTTGGGTCTCTCGGTGCCGTCTCGTGACCACGTCTGCTTTCCCTTCTCTCTCTGTTTACATGACTTGAGGTTATGTTATAAGTTGTACTCGCCTCAGTGGATTAGTAAATTTGATTTATTATTATTATACTTGTTTATTTATAACACGCTTAATACCCAGAGGTTTGTAAGCACAGACCCGGGGTGAGCTATTTAAAGAGACATCATCCCGTTCATCAAAAAAATGGTATCCCTGTAGAGTTTCTTTGTCCCAGTTTGAATGTAAAGAGGCTCCCTGAGTTGGAGAACATCTCATGTATGCAATAGTTGTTGTCTGTGTAGGGAGCTCCTTCCAGGAATGGGAATCATTGTCCCCTATGGGGAAGTTTCTCCAGGTGAGGTCTCACTCACCTGTACCCCTTGGGAAGTTATTGCGAAACAGGTTCACATCCCTAGTCTCACAGGAAGGGGATCACCCTTCAGAAGAAGGGACTAATTCCCTCAATTCGTCACATACCCTTCCCCTTATCTCTGTGTCTTCTGCTTATTTATTGATGGTAAAATGGATCAGGAAGTCTAGATTCCCTTGTTCTTGTCCTTTTCAGTGTTCTACTGAAAAGCAGAAAGGCTGCAGGTCGAGGAACCATCTCACTACTCTGACATTGGTACCTTTTCAGAGACTCAACCATGTTAGAGGTTAGTGATCGGTGATCAATCTAAATCTTCTGTCTGTTAGTTAATATCAGATGTGTGTGACAGCCCATTTTATGGCCAAGGTTTCCAGCTCTACTGTGCATATAACCTCCCTAGGAAAAAGTGTCCGGCTTGCGTACAAGACTGGATATTCTGCTCCCTCATATTCTTGTGAGAGGACTGCTCCAAACCCAACTTTAGATGTGTCAGTTTGTAACCAGAGGATAGAAGTCAGACTATGACACACAGGGGTCAATGTGGTTTTTAAAGACTTTTATTATGTGAAAAATTGAAAAGAAAACCCTGAAACCCTGTGCCTTAAATCTAAGAGTGGATTCCCTGGCTCAATCAAAATATGAATGTCTCCGTCAGGATGTTCAAAAGCAAATGTGCACAATTCTATGTCAGAATGCTAGCTCTGTCCCTAACACTCTATCCTAAACTAAATCAAAGGGGTGTGTTCTTGGTCCACAGAAATTATTCCCTTCCCATGGACAAAAGGCAGTTCTCGTGTTTGAAAGTTCTCACAGTTCAGTTTCAAATGGTGGGATAATTGTCTCTCTTCCCTTGATTGTCTATATGGGTCCCAGACCCAAGTTAATAGACATTGTTCACCTCTTGCTCAAGTATTGCAAGGAGGATGAATGGCTTGGATACTCCTCCAAACTGTGGTGAGTATCTGACCCGGGGTGGCGGACCTGGTTCCCTTCACTACCAGGTACTGTGATGAAGAACAATGGTTTGGATGATCTTCCAAGCTGTGGTGAGTTCTTGACCCTAGTTGGCAGACCTGGTTCCCATCTTTACCAGGTACATTTAGTCTCAACACAGACTTGGTTAACTCACCTGCCAAGTTCTGTGTTCATATGTATTACTCTCAAAGTTCTCTTTAGTCTCTTTATCGCATGTGCAGGCTTAGTTTACTCTCCTGCCAAGCCCTACGTTTAAAGGAATTACTCTCACCGTTTCCTTCAGTCTCTTCGGATATTTGACAGCTTTAGATCACATTCTATCCAAGTACTGTGACAAGGAACATTAGGTATCATTATTACGTGATGCATATTTCTCCTGTAAGGGTCCCGGACCCTAATCAGCTTGTTACAGTGTCCTGCTAATGTTTCTCTTAATCCTTCTTTTGCACACTTTCCATGCACTGTTGTCTTTATTGTTCATTATACCCTCTGGGAACCCCTACCATAGGCTTAGCCACCCAAGTACCTTGAGGTTCTTGGCTGCAGCCTTCTAGTCGGTCGCTGTCTTCCCTGTTTTTTTCATTGTCTCACTGGTGCTTCAGACCTCTCTCTGAGGTGCTGTAGCGGCTCTGCGGCTTCTGACCCTGTTTGATGTGTCTTCCCCAGCGAGACCTCATGCCTTTGCATTGATGTGCTGCTGGTGCTCTCCCCAGCCAGACTCTTGGTTCTCTGTCTTTTGACTTGTCCCATGGACACCATGCTTCAGGTCTGCCCTTGGTTCCACTGCTAAGGAATTCTCCAGCTTCTTTCAGCTCTCTGTACATTGCCAACTCACAAAGGTTCCCCCTCTCTCTGGTAGGCAGGCTGGTTCACAGCCCCTTCTCATCAGAACATTGTTTACTTGCTCCCTGCTTCTCATTCTTGACAACATTTCCTGGTTACCCTCCTCTATTACAACTACTGTTGGACCAATAGGAAGTCAGTAACCACTCGACTGTTCACTGTGGTTCCAATAGATAATTGATAGATAATCTTCATGCTTCCGCACTTCTCACTCATCACAGTACTGATCTTGGAGTTCCCTTATGAGCCAATGGAGTTCTTCTTCATCATAGTACTCGTAAAGGGATTTTCACATAGGAAATTATTGTTCTTCCTCTTCCCAGTACTTTCTAGGGGGTTAGTAGGGTGACAACTCATGACCCTATTAGGTAAGGGGTTGTTGTTAAGGATGTTGGAAGTGGGTCTAGGGTTGGATGATTAGCGGGGATACCGCGTTTCATCAGATGGCCAACACTACTCCCATAGGGGGATCCCTCCCAGTGAGTTCCTCCCACTCAGTACCACCCCCAGGGTCTATCAGCTAGCAGCCTCACCTCCCTGGCCTCATAAGGAGCTGCTCGCCTAGTGGAGAAGATTATTCATCCAAAGATTCATCACGCTTTCCTGGTCTTTTTGGTTCCATATTAGTATTTGGGGTTGCACATTTTTCAACTTGTCTGTCAGGCAGGCGGTGATACTTTTATCATTAGGGATACCTCTATAGTATCCCATCAACCCCAAGAAGGTGTAGTGTTCACTCTTGGTCTTTGGGGTTGGTGTTCTTAGGGCTGCTTTTACCTGCTCAGCCTGGAGTTGGATTAAACAATTTCCAATGAAAAACCCTGAATATTTAACAGTTTCTTGGCTGAGATTACGTTTTTATGGATTGGTGAACATGGTCTGGCCAAGACTCACTATGGACCACAATGTCATCCAGGTAAATTCTACAATAGGCTGAACAGGGTTTTATTATCCAATCCATCAAACGTTGAAAGGTAGCTGGGGCCCCATGAAGGCTGAAAGGAAAGACCTTAAACTGAAACAGGCCCTCTGGTGTCAAGAAAGCTGTTTTTTTCTGGATCAGATGGATTCTAAGGAACCTGCCAATATCCTTTAGACTGGTCTAATGTGGATATGTGTTTCAATGTTCTAAACTTCTCTATCACTTCATCAACACGAGGCATCAGATACTTATCAAATGGTGAGATGGAATTTAGTTTTCTGAAGTAAATGCAAAAGCTCCAAGATTGATAAGGTTTGGTGACCAAGACTATGGGAGAACACCTGGTTTCAATTATGTCTGACCTAAGCATCTCTTCTATTTCGTGATTGATTACCATTTTTTGAGCTTCTGAGATCCTATAGTGCGTGAGGTTTATAGTTTTTCCAGCCAGGGTTGTGAAGGCATTATGAGTCAAAGACAAGAGGTGCAAGTTCTTTCGACAAAGTTTTATTGACAGAAAAAGGCAGGGTGGAGTAATGCCTAATTTGCTCTATGCTAAGGTGGTTATGCCCTACCCAAGGAAACCAAGGATAATCTGAGTGTGGAAGTCCAAAGCAAATCATTTGTCTGTGTCCAAAAACCTATACTTTCCAACTCAACTAGCTGCATACAATGTGTAGGGATGTCAGCATGAAATTAATAGTGTTCAAAGTAAAGTTCATAGTTTCTTCTAGCTCTTTGGCTTGTAATCAGCTCCCCTTCCCAAAGTTCAAAGTAGTTCATCAAGCACAGGGGTTCTGTTCCCCAAGAGTTCAAATCTTCCAGCTTTCAAACAAAACAACACAGGGGGTTTCTGTCCCCAAGAGTTCAAATCTTTCAGCTTTCAAACAACACTTAATTTCAAAGTCACAAAAAGGTATTTGCACAACACAAGCATCTTTATAGGTCTTTTCAGTGGTTTTTCCATTCCAAAGGCATCCGGTCTAGGTGCAGTTTGTGGACCACACGGTCCACCCATTATAGCTCATGCAACCGGTATCCCTCGTTGACTGCTTTTCCCTTAACACCAGTCCACTGCTTCTCCTAAACAGTGAGGCTTACTTCAGTAGCATATGTCACCCTCTCCTGACACTGTATTGTGGCTTGTGTTGGGAAGGGTGCTGCCCTGCCCCCCCAGGCGCTTTAAAGTAAGGCAAGATGCATTTGACGCACTGTGTTGAGTCGGGGGGGAGTCAGTGAAAGGGACGCCTTCCCATTCAGCAGGAGCCTATGCCAATATAATCAGCTATAGTCTATTCATATGGTGTGGCCCAAGGTGCGGGCGGCATCCCTATTTTGCATAGATATCTATATTCCTAGGTAGAAGAGAAGGCTTGCACGTTAAGCTCAGTAAAGGCAGAATTACATGCATTAGGCATTAGGCATGCATTGGCCCAAATCCACAAGGCCACAAGGCCACAGATATCTCTAGTCATGCCCGGGCTCCCATGAGGACAGTTTTCACCCCCACCCACCACACTGGTTGTTCATTGTTCTTGAAAGTGTTGCAAAGATGTGTCTTTCACCCCAGTGGAATGTGGAAGGTCATTGATGAAACGTGGATGAGGTAAGGGTTATTGGTGGTAAAAATGTGCAGTATTGGTTGATTGGTTTGGCAAAGTATCATAAGGTGAGGCATTATAAGGTAAGGCAAAGGTAAGGCATGGAGCTCCTCCTTGGTAGGGGAGGTAAGGTGATACCACAGTATAGGATATTATATTATTTAAAGGAGAAATACAGAAATACAGGTGGGGTCTTGTATAAGTAGTAGGCCTGGAAGTAGTGGTTGTTAGTTTAGAGTATTTGTTCTAATGTATTGTGTTTGTGCTTTGTGAGCAAGGAACAGGCCCCATAAGAGGTGGTAAATTGTGTGTGCCACGGTGTGGTTGTGGAGTGGTGTGTGCAGGCAGGGTTGATTTTCTTGTTATTATTGTTATAAGCAGGCGGCAACATGCGCAGCGCCTTCGAGGGGCTTTGCAAGACTAGTAAGAAATAGACATCACTAGCATGGGGGAGGATCACCAATAGAGCACATGTACAAAACCCTGCCACTGTATTGTGACAGGGTAGAGAAATATCATAAGCAGTGGATCACGTAGACAGGAGGAGGTGGGATGCCCTGCTCATGGCCAGGGCAGGGCTCACACAATAAGAGTATTTTGGAACACATGCCACATTCTTAATGGCAAAGTATAATAGGAAACAGCTACAGAAGACAAAAGAGTTTCTCAATCTTTGGCGTATGCTTGAAGATGCAGAAAATCAAGGGAATGGAGAGGTGGCGCAGAGACAGAGGGATGAGAAGTGCAGAAAGGGAGAAGGAGAAGGCGGGGTGCCAGTGGGGGGTAGGGGATTATATCTCTTAACACCATAGCCTGCAGAAGGCTACTCTAATCCAAGTTATGAACCAGCTGGGATATGGACTCCTTCTCCTGGGGAAGGGTTGTCCCGTAGCGTTAGTAACATCACAGGCTACCGCTCCCCCACCCCTGTATACCCATCCACCTGAAGTACCAGCATCGATGGATTACAGGTCTAGGGAGTTTTCAGAATAGGTAGACAGGGTTACTAGCAGAACTGCAAAGGTTACAGACATCCCCAGAAACAGGACAGGATATAAGTGCACTAAGAGAGGGAGAGTGGAAATCAGGGGAAATGTTGCTCAAGATGGATATTTAAGGTATTACATGTGTAGGGGTTGATAAGGAAAAGTGCCCAGATGGGTGATTTATCTTGGGAGAGGAGAATACGGTGTTGGGAGAAAATGTGGAGGGAGGGGATGCTGGTACGTTCACAGATGATCTGAGTGAAGAAGAAGGGAGGGGTGAAGAGGGAGCTGAAAATAGCCCTAAAGCAGAAGGTATATGGGTGGGAGGCAGATTGAGGGCCGGCTGGGTGGTATTGGTAAAGAGGAGAGAAATTATGAGGAAGGGTGTGGGAATGCAAATGCCGCTAATACATAAGGGGGAAGGGAGGACACAGTATGTGCCCTGGCCCCAAATGGATAAGAACAATTTAATTAAGGACCACAATTTACAGCAGGGGCGAGTAAGTGGATATATGAGTTTGAAAAACGAATGGCAGGGGCACCCCTAGCAATAGGGGATCTTAAGAGTTTATTGGTTATCGTAATTCAATATCAGGCTGAAGAGGTGTGGGTTAAGGCTGGATACTTGGGAGTAACCCTGGGGGATGATGTGCATGATGGAGCATCATTTAATGGTGTTCGGGCAATGGTATGGGATGCATTATGGATGGCCTTCCCGATCACTCCCAATTTGCAGTCTTTGATGCAGTTTAGCATGGGGGATGATGAAGACCCAGCTGGATTTATTCTCAAAATGCAAGAGAAATGGAGAAAAGAGACTAGAGGGCCATGGAACCAAGCAATACCATTCTTCTATGTTATCGTAAAGAGGGGTTTTCCACAGGAAGTGCAGAAGGCACAGGATAAGATTGTGGGTATTGAGGAAATGGGGTGGGCGGAAATACAGAGCATAATAGTGCATCATTGCAAGAGGATTAAGGAGCGGGAGAGGGAAACAGCCCAAAGGCCTCAGGGAGACAAAGCAAAGTTGGTAGAAAGAACATTGGCAAAAGTGGCAGTTCAGGTGCCTGTGCCGACACACATATACTGGGTTCGGCACAGGCACCTGAACTGCCTGTTCCAGGGAACAGAGAGCATGCAGCAAGTTGTGAGTGCCACTATTGCCGCACTCTGGGTGGAAGGAGGACAAGGACACTGGGGCGAGGCAACAGTACCCCGGCTCACAGTGGTAGCAAAGAGGGCTGCAGCAAGGAAAAGGGAAATCTTGAGGAGCAAGGGAAGGAGGGTTCAGACCTAGGGGATGGGGGTTTAGACAGTCTCAATGTTGGAATGGTTTAAGGTGAGGGCTTTTTGAATGGAGCAGGTCCACGGTGGCGTATAGTTATGTCCAGCAGCAGCAGGGCCAAGGGCCCCAATGACATCAAGTATTAGGGTACCAGCATCTGGGTCAAGGGTAACAGAACCAGGAGAATCCCCGGGTGGCAATACCAAACTTATAACCAGCAGCCCAAAGTGCCGGACACAAAAGCGCTACACCCACCACAGCAACACAGGGCGGAGTTGCTCCAGTAACCAGGGTGCCAGGTGGTGTGGCTGCTCCCTTTAGGGGAGCAGCAGTAGTAGGAGGTAGCCCCTCTTGTTCCCTGGAACGAGCATGTATCCCAATTATGACAGCCCCCAGAGAGCACTTGCGTGTCCGGTCCTGTCAATGACCATCCACCCTGAAGAGGAACCGTTGGTTGGAGCGGAGATAGAAAACAAGCAATTCATATTTATTTTGGATGATGTGCAACTAAACTGTGTGTTATAGAAGGCAACTTTCCACTATCCGGACAATATCTTGATGCACAGGGGTTCTCTGGAGCTATTTCCAAGTTTCCATACACTGAGGAGCTGGATGTGAAGGTGAGAGGGAAGTTAGTACAGGCACCCCTATTATATTCTGAGAGTTCTCCTCTCAATCTACTGGGTAGGGATCTGCTCAGCAAGTTTAACATTACCATATCCTTCACAAACCAAGGAGTAGTATGTTCAACGCCTGGCATGTGCACTATAAGGGCGATGTTGATAATCCACACAATGACAAGGGAAGTGGTGGTCTACTGGATTCCTGTAGACCCAGACATGTTTTTCTATGGTATTACAGTACCTGTAAAGGCTGTGCCCCAGATTACCAAGCAGTGCTGGTGTGTGCCCACTGATTTATTTTTTCACCCAGCGGTGTCGTCCAAAGTGGTGGCAGGAACGATGCTATCGCTGGACCTGCAGGGTTGTTAGTGTCAAAGAGAAGGGTTGTCCAATTAGGGATGGATAGGGACGGGTGTGAGTGGCACACAGTACTCTAGGCAGACCCAACAGTGTGGCTAAAGGAGGTGACAGATGGCGAACTGTTCAAGAATAACGACAAAGAGGGGGAAATCATACTGGAGATTTGCATCCCTTGTGACATAATAATACAGTATCGATGAGTGCAGTGTACTTTAATGGCAGTCGTAACTCCATCCCCATTTTTCAATGAAGATTTACAGGACATGCCCGCGCAGTTATAGACCACAAATCCACATGATGTAGGGTTATTGAAATATGTAGTTCCCTATATAACACTTGTGTATAAGCGCGTTACAAATGCCATATTATATCATATCATATCATGTAACATCTGTGTGTATAACCGTGAAGCCAGGTGCAGTGCTGCCCATGGTAAGACAATATCCACTGTCAAGAGAGGTGGAGGAGGGCATTAGGAAAGCAATACAGGCCCTATGGGATTAGGGGATTATCGTGCCATCCACATCCCTGTGTAAAACAGCAATATATCCTGTTGAAAAATCAACAGGAGGCAATTGGAGAATGGAATGATCCAAGACTTGGTCTACCCTAAATAATTTGGTACAGAAAGAGTTTCCAGTAGTTCAGAATCCTGCAGCAATTTTATGCAGTAACCCCAAGGATGCCACATATTTCACTGTAGACCCGCCTCAGTTAAGGAGATGCAGACATTTATGGGCCTGTGTAACTACTGCAGGGTCTGGATTGTAGATTGGGCAGCATTCACAAGGCCACTTTTTCAGGCCCTCTGGGAAGCATAGAAAACCAAGGACCACAAGTTACTGAGGACGGCAGAAATTATGAGACAGTTTGACGATTTAAAAGAAGTCATTTCGACAGCCCGTTTTGGCTACCCCGAACTATACACAGAAATTCTATTGGTTTTCAAATTCTGATGGTCAGATTTATGACAGCACTATTAACACAGAAGAGCACTGTGGGCCATAAGCCATTGGCCTATTACAGCGGTACTTTAGATTTGCATTGGTATTTTATTGAATTTATATAGCCCTTTAATCCAAAGTGCTACAACGATGAAGTGATACAAGGGCAGTTTGTGTGCAAACAAGCCTAAGAAGCTGCTGCCTTTGTGATAGAGAAAAGTTCTACAATTGTAATGGGGTGCTCAGTAACGTTTTATGTGTAACATTCTTTGTTTACTATTTTTCAGAGGTCGAAGTCGACCCTGACTATGCAAAGGTCATCAGCATATGAGATTATCATCTCTAAACCCCATATTCATGCCAATATGGGGGGGTGTTGCAATGGATCTAGGTACCTCATTGTGTTGGTCTGTCCCTTCTCAAGGTGGGTAGAAGCAGTGCCCTGTGTCAACCCTGATGCCAGGTGTGCTGCAAGGTTTCTATTGTGGGAAACTTTTCCTGCGCTGGGGTGTGTGCGAGGGTTTGAGGTCAGATAATGGCACACATTTGTTCAATGCATTAGTACAACAATTTACAGCACTACTTGACATCAAGAATTGGATGTTTTTGATTTATCACCCACAGGTCAATGGAATTGTGGAGAGAATAAATGGCCTCCTTAAGAGCAAGTATTCTAAATTGTGTACCACATTAAATAAAAACTGGGTGTACTGTCTACCCCTGGACCTTTTTAGTTTATGCAGGCAGCCAAGCAAAGACCATCACTTGTCACCTCACAAGGTGGTTACTGATCGGAGCATGCGTACCCCTGTATCCCCTGTGAGAAGGGTTTCTGATGAGCATAAGACTGCAGTAGTGTTAGTAGAGGAATTCAGGGAATATTTGACAACACTAACTTGGGCCATTAATTGTGTCACCTGACAGATAGATTGCACTGGGACTCACCATATAAACACGAATAGTACTCTGACCTTCTTTGTTAAGTATTCTTGTGCTGTATCCAGGCCAGGTCACAGTACTGAGATATCCCTGGTATCCCCTGTTACTTTTGTTTTTTGATGTTTTTTGATGTTTTTGCATGGCTGTTGACCGTGGGATTTTGCTTTCTGCCTTTTCTGCTACTGTGGGTGACACCGCTACCCCGGGATATCACGGTGCATGTTTTGGATTTCTTTAGGATTTCTTTAGGCTGTATTAGGGACTGTGGGCTGTTTACAACGTTTAACAGTTTGAGGATAAAATGGCAGCAGATAAAACTCACAGCTATGATGATAGATATGTGGCAGAATTACTGGCCCAGTCGTCACTATTTTCTAATGATGGGGAAAGCTCTCCCTTGACTAATATTAGTAATTGGGATGAGCTTTTCCAACTTCGTAAGAGATCTATCCGCACAGAACTCCACGGTACTATCATGTTGGAATATCTACGTAATGGTGTTCTACCGCAAGGATTGGTAGTGAGGAATGAACCACGCTTATTCCTTGACAATAAAGAATTTATCATTAGATGGAGCTATATTGCTAACAAGTGCGGACGAGATTGGCTAATCCTCATAATCGACACTGCAAAGGAAATGTCGGTTAAACAACTTGAAGAGCTTAAGAAACTAGAAGAGGCTATCAAGAAACTGGTTCCATTGGAAGTATATACTAAGAGACTTGATGAGATCATCCGAGAAATGAATGATTTTAAAGAATCCACTGTACGGGATCGTATTAGACGTCTGAAGACCGATATTATTGATTTCTCACATGAGAAAGCTTTTCGTTACACCCAAGAAGGGTATGTGCCGGACCAACATTATGATGGGGCCTCTAGGCCACAATCACAAAGAAACGTTAGATTCACTAACACCTCGTTCAGTTCACTGAGTTCGGATGATGATGCCTATGCACGTGGCACAGGCGGGAGACAGCAGAGACGTGGTAATAATAGGGGGCGAGGAAATGCCAATAGACGGAGGTCTCAGAACACCCATCCCTTTCCAAGAGGTAGAGGACCATCGGTTGGTTTTTTAGATCAGGACCAACAAAATTGGGATTACGAACCACCAGTAACAAGGAGCAACAAAGCTTACTAATCAACTTGTCGACGTACACCCCTAGCCAAGTTGAGATGTCAGTACTGGAAAAAGGGTTTGGATTCGTTCCTACCGTTGCCTATGACCAATTTGTCTCGAGGGTTGAAATTGAGGAATTATTTAGGAAAATACACTTGAAACAATATTTTCATGAGAATCCCTTTGATGATGAGGAAAGGAATAGTGGTTTACATAATCGATCCACTTTTAGTCCACCCACTACCAGCCATAGTCCTGAATCTGTGGTATTTGAAAGGAGGGTGTTGGCTGATCTAGAATCATTGGAGCGTACACATTCCCCATACTCCTTCCAAAATTGTTCGGCGGCACAAAGGAAGGCATTTGACTCTCTTAAGAAAAATACATCTATAGTAATACGCAGTGCCAACAAGGGTGGTGCGATTGTGTTACTAAATCGGGAAGATTATGTCTCCGAATGCTTAAGACAGCTCTCGGACACGTCTTTTTACAAATTGGTTGAACAAGATCCTACAGGACGCCTGATGAAGTTGATCGCTCACAAGGTTGAGAAAGCTATGGATAGACACTGGATAACCAGGAAAGAAGCCGAATATTTGGTTAAGAAGGATCCCAGTGTCCCTTGTTTTACATTTTGCCCAAGATCCATAAGACACTAGTAAATCCTCCTGGGAGACCAATAGTGTCGGGCATTAATACAGTTCTGGAACCTTTAGCGAAATTTGCTGACTCTTTTTTAAAAGGGTTTGTTAGCAAAATGACTTCCTATGTCCAAGACTCTATGGCGGTGATTAAACTGATTGAGAATTCACATTTTAACCCACAAGAGGACATATTAGTTACTATGGACATTGTTTCTCTGTATACGAAAATTCCTCAGATTTCCACACTGGAAGTGATTGAAGAGTTGTTACTATCCAAACGTACATCGGGGATGACACCAAATTCGTTTATATTGTGGTGCACGGAGTTGGCCCTTACGGAGAATTATTTTCAGTTTGATGGCCATTTCTACCAACAAATCCATGGCACTGCGATGGGTTCAGCTGTGGCACCTTCGCTGGCAAATCTATATGTGGATTTTGTGGAACATATGAGTGTTTACAGTGAAAATAACACTTTCAGAGACCACATTAAGTTGTGGCGGAGGTACATTGACGACGTATTGATGATTTGGCATGGCGACCAAACTACTCTACTGGCTTTCTTTCAATGGCTGAACGAGATTAACCCCTTTTTAAAGTTCACCATGAATTTCCACAAGGAACAGATTGATTGTTTGGACTTAACCATCTATTCTGATGTGTCAACTAATGTATTGGGTTTAAAACCATTCCACAAACCCACTGATAGGAATTCTCTCCTTCGTTATGACAGCTTTCACCAAAAGGCCTTGCGGGATAACTTACCGTTTGGGCAATTCTTACGACTTAAAAGTAACAGCAGTATGAGAGATACCTTTGAATCTGAATCCACGACTTTGAGTCAGAATTTGATCCAACGAGGTTATCCCGATAAGATTGTAAGAAGATCATTCAAGAGAGCCTCAAATAACCATCGTGAGGCCCTTCTTGAATATAGACCAAAAAACCGTCCCTCTTGTGCTGACCCGTTGGTCTTTGTCAGTACCTTCAACCACCTGTCTAACCATGTGGTCAAGATTATTAAAAAACATTGGCACCTTTTAGCACAAGCTAGAATACCAGTGGCTAGTCCACGGTGTTTTTTTAAAAGGGGACGCAATGTTAAAGAGTTGGTGAGTAGGAATGATATAAGTATCAAATTGGATAAACAAACCACCATCACTCAGCAGTGGGGGCTACCTAAGTTGCAAGGACATGCCCCCTGCGGCACGTGTGTGTGCTGCCCTCTAACGAAACGTACCACTCAGGCTGACATTGGTCTGGCTAGACCTTGGGTTCAAAGGGAGTTCTCCAATTGCAACTCGTGCCATGTAATCTATGCTATTTGGTGTCCTTGTGACAAAATATACATTGGCAAAACGGAAAGAAAAATTAAAACCCGCATTAGTGAACATAGGAGCTGTATTAGATTATTAGATTAAGGAATTTGACAGCCCCCCTGGTAGGTCATTTCTTAATGCGGAACCATGGGTGTGACGAGTTAAGATGGACAGTATTGAAGAAAATTGCGGTAACTAATAATGTCGCAGTGGACAAACAGACCTTATCAAGGGAAGAAACCAAACTCATTTTTTTGAGTAAAAGCCATTATGTTGGTTTAAATGAGGCAATAGACTGGAGTTTCTAGTCTTATTTGCTTCATTGAGATAGGTGAGTCTGACGACATAGTTATTATATTGTCCTGCGACTTGGGATATATACTGATTTTTAATTAAATGTGGACTATGTTCACTTACACACGTTTTGGTGTTTGGTTTGAAGACACATTAACTGGTGCCTTTCCGTTATAAGACACATTAATTGTTGCCTTTTCGCTATATTCACATAAAGTTGTATGTGCGGCTCTAAATCCTAATTACTTAGACGAACCGCGTTTGGAGTTACGTGCTCATGAGGATTTAAAATTTGCCTTTGTTAGTGCATGGTTACTGTGTGCAGCGTGCTCATTCGTGCATTTGTCCAGCTGGGATGACGAGCCCCTTTTGGGCCCAGTCTAGTGGGCGTGGTGATGCGGCTACTTTGCCGTGTCGCGGTGACGAGCCGTCTCAGCTGATTGACGATTGATGGGCGTATATCTATTGACGTACCAGGCAACCTTATCACGTGATTATCACGGGATTGGACGTATGCGTGTATATACTGTGGATACGCTTCGCCCGCACGCAGGACGTTAAGGCTCAGAGGAAGATTATAGCTCCCCTCAGAGTATACTCGAGAGTAATTCAGGTAAGCGTGGCTGCTGTGAATAGGTCTATTAATGTAGCCGCTGTCATGAAACCTCGGGAAAGTGACTCACTCTGCCGACGTTGCTTTGAATTGTCTGCTTGGTTGTCTGGCTACTCCAACCGTAGTTGGTGAAGGGGTCCGATCGTGGGTGCTAGATGTTATATGTCATCACGATCATATGATCTGCCCCCCCTGTGAGAGCCATGTTATTTATTAGATCAGTACAATCTATGGTTATGATCAGACTTACTGATGAGTGCCAATGGTTTGTCTCTCTTCTGTTTGTCTCTCTTCTCTTTCGTTGATACTGTGTAGTTACACACGTGAGCCGCGGGTCTCGGTTCATATCGACCGGATTATGGTGGTCGACTGACGGGATGACCACTGCTAGATTGTATTGAACTGATACATACAACGGAGAGTTTGATACCCTTTAGATTGAGGTAAGCGATTATGAGTGTGCATGATCTGAGGGTGGTCAGTCTCTGCAAGGATTTAGTTAACTCTGTACAGACACTGATTGTTCAGGTTAAGATATCACCTGCCCAGGTGAAAGTATTATACTTTTCACTCGATCATTGTGTGAAATATTAAGAGTTATTCAGTTATATTATTTTATTATATTTTGTTATATCTTTTTGTTTACCTCATGTTACTTGCAGGTGGTGTTTGATTAAACAAAATGGGGTCTAATCTCCCCGGTCCTTATTCGGATCTTTTGATCTGATCAGTGTCTTTAGGCGCTTGAATACTGAGCCTATGTGTTTTTTACCAGAGGCACGGATAGAGACATCTACAAGAGACTTGCTGTAAGCGTTTGGCATGCAGATAATATAATCATTGCATGTGTCCACGTCTAGTGAAAGATCGTGGGTGTTCTCACTGGAGCGGTGTTACCTAATCAGTGCCGGTTGTCCCAACTAGCTACGTGGTGTTGGTGGTGGTGGTGTCACTAGGGACATACCAATTAATATGGTGTATCCGTCCTGGGTCCGATTTTCGGACTTTTGAGATATTTGCAGTGGTAGAGGCATATGTAGGGTACTTATCACCCCTTTTTTACATCCCGTTGATGAAATGTTACGGAGATGGTAATGATCTATCTGATAAATTGAGCAATTACGCCAGATTGATGCTGTTTATTCTGTGTTTGTATTTAGGTGAGTCTTTCCGGTGCAGTCTACTCGTTCCATGGTTCTCCATCTACTATCCACCTGACCACATGGGACCATAATACCCCTGAAGAATTTCTGTTTACTTAAACTTACACAGAAAGAAACATGTCGTGTTGGGGAATGTACTGTTAATTATAAACAGTTTCAAGTATAACTAGCTAGAGTCGGACTGGAGTGTAGCACTTGAGTCCGACTCAGTAGTGAGTGTGTATAGTCCACATTAAATATTGGACATATACTATAAACTTGTTTTTTTAGTATAATCATTTTTAGAATGATAAGTATTTGTAAAAAGTGTATGAATTGATGAATGGTTTGAGAGAGAATGTGGTATGGTTGATGTGTGTTGCTTTGTGGTTTTTAGATGGGAATGTTATATTGTACCAGCCCACGTATGAATTTGGGGGACTGGTTTACGATGTGAATAATATCAACATTCTTGATAGTGTGTGTTTTTTATGATAATCTTTTTCAAGAAATGTTAATAAATTATATTTAATAATGCTGGTGTGTCGACTGGATCGAATTCAATTTGTTTCTACCCAGCTTAATGCTTGTAATACGACACCTTGTTGTATTCTGTGTCTTTATGTCATAAACCAATGGGTGTTGGGAGACAGATAGATTGCACTGGGACTCACCATATAAACACGAATAGTACTCTGACCTTCTTTGTTAAGTATTCTTGTGCTCTATCCAGGCCAGGTCACAGTACTGAGATATCCCTGGTATCCCCTGTTACTTTTGTTTTTTGACCTGACAGATTGCACCTGTGACTATGGAGACACCCAAAGCTGCACAGACAATGGGGACAGATCATGAGCATGTAACGACTAAACCACTGGGGGGGCGTGGCCGGTGCGCATGGCGTAAGGGCGAGACTCGGCAGCGCTCCTGCCCGGGATCCTGATACGGACCGAATGGTTCGATAAATACTTGAGGAACGGCCATGAAATCTGCAGCATCATAGAAAGGAACCGTTTCCCGAAACTCAGTGCTGTTTCCATGAAAAATCGGACAACCGGAGCAGGCGGTTGGAGAAAGCAAAGAAGAGCCCCCCGGACCCGCAAGATGGTGGTGCCCGAGGCTCCGCTGTAGATTGCAGCAACGCGGAGCAGACAGCCCGCGGGGGGAAGGGAGCAGCGGCTACCCTCAACTTACCCAATGAAGGCTCCCTGGGAGGCGCCACCGACCACTGAGGGACACATCCGGGGACCCTGCACCCGGCCACGCGGGCCGAACCGGAGACGGCTTTGGGGGGGCGCGTAACCTAGAGGTGGAAGAAGGCGACTGCAGTGAGCGGGCACTGAGAATAGACATCGCCCAGCAGGACCCCTGCTGACGAGGCACGGGGAGAGAACCAGTGCTGCAAACGCCCAGAGAGGGCTGGAAGGAGAATCCCGCTGGGACGACGGGCCCGACGGATCTACAGAAGTGCCGGAACTACCCACAGGGACTGCAGGAGGTGCGGGCGAAGACAGAAGAGGACTGCAGCCCAACACAAAATGGTGAGCCTGGGTGCGGCCGCATCCTACTGGAAAACAAGGAGACCAGCAGAGCGAAGGGACGGAGAGACCCGGGCGCAGTCCGGAGAGTCTGGGGGGGCTGCAACAACGCAACAGCATACGGACAAAAGGCAGGCCCCACGCACGCATTAACGCGCATGTCGCATGAACACCGGCAGCCCGCGCCCTAAACCCCAAGACCATGACCACCATCCAACGGGTGGCCCAGCAACACTAACGCTGTGAAGGCCTGGGAACATGAAGGCACAGGCATAATACCTACCACTGGGGAGCGGAAGGAAAGAGACACCGTAGGGGGCAAGACACTGTGAAAGTCAAACCTCTTCAGGGGTCCCTAAACCCAGAGGGGTGGCACATACCAGGCCCACAGCAGCAAAGGGCCAAGACAGCAAGAGGCTGATGCCAAAAACTGCCCAGCTACAGAACGTAAAATCGATTGCCGCCAATCAGGAATAATACTACCCCGGGCACGCATAATAGGGTGGAGGACCAACACACTGGACCCTGAAGCGACAGCTGCCGAGGTCACAGCCGGCAGGAGGGCGAGCACCACCGACACGATGGGGCGGACTGAGTGCCAAGAGATAGGAGATGTCACCCCCCAAGGGCAAAGCGAAAAACGCAACGATGGACTCCTACACAACCATTAGACCCAAACAACAGCAGGAGGCTAGGGCTGCAGAGGAGCTACCGACCCAGGAAGGAGAACCTACGAATGCACAGGTACTTCAGGCCATAGCAGCGTTACGCACCTCTATTGAAACAAGAATAGACGAAGTAAAATCGGACATACAGCTGATAAGGCAGGATGCTGGCAATCTCACTGAGAGAGTGACTACAGCAGAGGCTGCCCTACAGGACAATGTAGAAAGCACAACAGATCTCAAAACTAAGGTCCAGGACCTGGAACTAAAGGTTGCACGGCTGGAGGCGAGGTCGGAGGATGCGGAAGGGCGAGCCTGCCGCAACAACATCCGAATCCTGGGGTTCCCGGAGGGAATGGAGGGTCCAGACCCTACAGAATTCATTGAGACCATGTTACAACAGGAAATCGGGGCCGGCAACCTGACCCAGGGATTCTCAATAGAGCGAGCGCACAGATCCCTGCAAAAAAGACCCCCACCGGGCTCACACCCGTGCCCAATAATTGCAAAAGTCCTAAATTTCCACGACAGAGAGACATTATTGCGATACTCGAGAGAAGGAAGGGAAATCAATAGACAGGATGCCAAAATAGTCATGTATCCGGACTACACTCCCATAGTGCAAAGGGCAAGGAACTCATTCAGCAAGACTACGAGAGCTCAACCTCAAGTACATGCTAATGTACCCGTCGCGCCTCAAAGTAATACACAAAGGAAAAGCCATCTTTCTAGAAATGCCTGCGGTGGCGAATATGTGGCTCAAGCACAACAACCTTGCAGAAGACAATGAAGGGGCAACAAAGGAGATCACAGGCCACTAAACAATCAAAAGTAACAGGAAACGACAGATGCTCACACAACACAGGAAAAAACCGAGCAACCGCACTAAGAACCACAGTAATATGAAAGCAACATCGGGCAGGAGCGCACTAGCTGACACGAGCGCCAATGACGTCGACACACCCCTTCAGGAAAGGTGGAGGCAGACCACCAACACACAACCCGCACCGGGAGGCCTGGAAAGCCCCAAAAGGCTCGGGAGCCCCTGAGCGCTGCAAGTTAGAAGCAACTGCTGGGGGCAGTTCAAAGTTTGTTTGTTTGTTTGTTTGTTTGTTCACTTATTACGCACTCCAGACCCGGAGGTAATAGGGCGCAACATTATGAAGATGCAAGGCTTACAAAGTTTATACAATTTACAGATTTGTACATTATACAATAAAATGCAAATATAATAGTAGTTACAGTACATACAACGCATGGTTCAGAGGGCAATTTGTAGTAGCTATATAGTTACAATAATATCTATTGTACAAAGTATACAGATTGCAGGAAAGCCACTCTGTAGAGCCCTCAGACTCGGGTAGAGTAGAGACAGATAGCTTGCACCATGTACCAGTTCGACACACAGGTGGAACAGATTCCCCATGTAGTAAGTGAAGTGACTAAAGGTGGGAAACTATGGGTCAGTCAAAATAATATGTTTGATAACATTTTTCCTGAAGGATAGGAAAGGTTGGTCGCTACGCAGGTCTTGAGGAATTGTATTCCGTAGATTTGCTGCCTTTACAGGGAAGCTATTGCCACCAATAGTGATGAGCCTATATCTAGGTATAGTCAGACAATTGGTATTGCCAGCTCTAGTAGGTCTAGTAGAGATTCTTCTTTGGAAGTTATCTAAAAGGTAGCTAGGGGCAGCATTATTAAGTGATTTGTAGGTCAGGGACAACGTCTTGAGCTGAATTTTGTTGCCTGTAGATAACCATTTATGTTGGCGTCTGAGGAATGAAATATGGGTTCTTTTATTAGTACCTAGGGATGCTCTTAGGGCATTATTTTGTAGTATCTGGAGCTTCTGGATAGTCGTTTTATTAGCCCCACTGTAAAGGGCATTACAATAGTCAATTCTGGAGAGTATTAAAGCTCTAGCCAGAATCAGACAGCTCTCATCTGAGACGAAAGGTTTGCCTGCTCTTATCAGTTTACAGGTGTAAGCCGTGGCTGAGTTTAAGGTTTTATCTGTTTGTCGAAAGACAGTGTGGAATCCAGATAGAAACCAAGGGTTTTTACCTCCTTGGAGGCTTTAATGGGATTCCTATCAATATTGAATGAGGCGAATTCCTGTCCTAGTTTTTTGATGTTGGCCTGTGAATCCAGAATCAACAACTCAGTCTTATCATTGTTCAAGCATAAGCCATGAATGGCCATCCATGCTTGGATGATAAGATATACCTTGTTCACCAACTCTGTGTCCTTACTATGATCCCCAGAATGCGGGAGGAGAATCTGAGTGTCGTCTGCATAATTTGTGTAGGTGACACCCAGAAGGTCCAGATCATCAAACAAGGGCTTGGTGAAAATATTGTAGAGTGTTGGCGAGACACAAGAGCCCTGAGGAACACCGCACAGAATAGGGGTCGGGTCAGCAGCTGCCGAGGGGGAGAACGCTTTCATCATTCTCTCGCTCAGAAAGGATTCAATCCATCTAATGGCTTCCTGGGAAAAGTGGGCAGCTGAGTCAAGGTGTCTACAGAGGACCTTATGATCAACCAGATCAAATGCGGCTGAGAGATCAAGTAAGAGCAGAAGTACTGTCCTTCCTTTGTCTCTCAGCTCATCTATTTGGGATTTTAAGTCAATTAAGGCTGTTTCTGTTCCGTGTAATGGGCGGAAGCCAGATTGTCTATTGCCTAGGAATTTGTGAAGTTCGAGGTGTTGTTGGATTTGATTATAGGCAGCTTTGTCCAATATTTGCACAGTTTGTTCTCATTCATCAGAATGAACGTTACTATAGTTGGTAAGTCTCCTGGGTGGGAGGAGGGGAGTCGAATGGAGGACGGGGGGGACCTGGGCCCTAACCCTCACACAGGGGAGGCCTTCAACATCAGAGCTGCGATCACAAACGAAGCATAGGGGGAAGCAAGGCAAACGTAATAACCCTTTTGAACCACCATGACCACAACAGCAATTAAAATAATGACATGGAATGTGAGGGGTCTGAGAACATACCTTCGCAGAAACAGAATCAAGGCCTACTTACGCAGGAAGGGGGTAATGATAGCCCTGCTACAGGAGACCCATTGCACGGCAGACTCTGTGGCTGAACTCCACACTCACTGGGGGGGACAGGGATTTGGCACCACCTACTCCAAATATGTAAGAGGAGTTTACACTTGGATACACCCACAGCTCCCATTCCGCCTGACCAAATCAGAGATAGACGCGGAAGGCAGATACGTAATGCTATGGGGGCACATAGAACAGACGGAATTATGCCTCATGAATGTCTATTTCCCCAACAACAACATACCGGCCCACTTGAACTCACTGTATCCCATGATTACGCAACACAGAAGTGGCTTGTTCATTTTGGGGGGAGATCTCAATTGTATACATGACCCAACACTGGATAGGTCCATACCCAATTCGGAAGACCCACCAGCAGCAACAACAGCACTGACCACAATGATAGACAGGTTGGACCTGGCAGATGAATGGTGAGAAACACACCCGGAAACGAGAGGTTACTCATACTACTCGACCCCGCATAATCTACACACGAGACTAGATTACATCCTTATAGGCAGGGAACACTTACCCCAGGTGGGGGAGGTACAGTACCTAGGGAGAACCATCTCTGACCACTCCCCACTTTTAGTGACATGGAACCACAGTGGCCCAAGACCCCCGATCCCCATGTGGAAAATGCCTGTAGATCCCCTGAAGGACCCAGCATTTAGAGCGGGATTACAAGAGTCTATAGATAACTACATAGAAGCTAACACGGGCAGCGTGGAACACTGAAGCACAGAATGGGACGCTCTAAAAACAGTGATAAGAGGGGAAATTATTGCAAAGGCCGGGGGAATCAGGAAAACACTCAGCAGGGAACTAGAACAGATGGAGAAGGAGATTGAAAGACTAGAGGTCACCCCCACAGGCACCCAGCAGGGAGAAATTGAACTCCAGAAACTCAGGGAGAAGAATGCAACCGCTTGGAGTAGGCTAGAAAAGTTTGACTACACTGCCAAAATGAACAGAGCACATGTACAGGCGGACAGACCAGGCAGGCTACTGGCCTGGCTCTGCCAAAAGGAACATCCCAGACACTCTACCTCCACACTGCAGGATGAGGAAGGGAACACGCATCACATACAGCAGGACATAAATAACACCTTTAAATGCTTCTACGAAAACCTATATTCCCATAAAGAACAGGTTTCCCAACAACAGATAATGGACACACTGGACGAGATAGAGCTCCCCAAGATGCTCCCGGAACAGGCCAACATACTAGAAACAGACATCACACCAGAAGACATAACGGAGGCTATTAGGTCCCTGGCCACGTGCAAGGCACCTGGCACTGATGGATTGCCCCCAGAATTTTATAAAGCTTATGAGCCCTCCCTGACGCCCCTGTTACACGAGATATACCAGGAAGTATACAAGAGGGGGATACAACCTGAGAGCATGAGAGAAACACTGGTGGTCCCGATCCTCAAGCCCAACAAACCGGCGGACCAGTGTGACTCCTATCGCCCACTAGCGGTGCTTAATTATGACGTGAAAATCTTAACTACAATATTAGCTAAGCGGCTGTCCAGAATTATAGGAGACATAATACACACTGACCAGTGCGGTTTTGTACCTGGCCGCAACACATCCATGAACTTGCGCAGGCTGAAACACATCATAGCGCACACCGAGAATGATGAGGACCTGTATGCACTACTATCCCTGGATGCCATAAAGGCATTCGATTCCATATATTGCGAGTGGCTGGTGGCTGTATTCAAGGAATTTGGCTTTGGACCGGGGTTTATTAGATGGATCGCAATATTATACGCTAAGCCCAGAGCAAGGGTGAAATCTGGGAAACACGTGTCGGAGGCCTGGGGCATACAAAGGGGGACTAGGCAGGGCTGCCCCCTGTCCCCAATGCTGTACATACTGGGACTGGAGCCCTTAGCCATTTACTTCAGGAAGCAATTTTTCGATGCTGGTATAAGGCTTGGAGTAATCGATCATGTCATCTCACTCTACGCAGATGACGTACTCATATACGTTAGGAACCCACAACACAATGTGCCCACCATGCTAGACGTCTTGGATAATTACTCCAAGGTCTCAGGAATCCAATTCAGCAAGTCAAAATCCTGCCTGTTCCCCCTAGCGGCCCTGAGACATAAGGACAAGGAGACACTTCCAGCAGTGGGGATAAGATGGCAGACCACCTCGTTACGATACCTCGGAATCCAAATAACGCACACCCCCGCACTGATGCACGAGCACAACACAAAAGCAGCACTCCCAGCTCTGCGGAAATCAATGAACTTCAGGGCGAAACTCCCCCTGTCCATGATGGGACGGGCCTCGATAATCAAGATGATTGTACTATCAAGGTTCTTGTACGGGTTCCAGAATGTACATTACTACATTAACAAACCCTTCTTCCGACTGCTTGAGACATTAATAAAAGAGTACCTATGGGAGAGAAACAGACACAGGCGAGCGCTGTCGACGTTAGCCCTACCATATAGTCAGGGAGGAATCCAGCTTCCTAATCTGGAAAAATATTACCTCGCAGCCCAGCTAAGCTTTGTGACCAAATGGCTAGCCGATGAGCCCACATCTGAAACCCCCTTGTTGCAAGCTATGATCCTCCCGTATCAACTGAAATAACTATTCTGGATACCCTCACAACTACTGGGAAACGCACCTCCCTAGCCGCCCTGGGGAAAAAGATATGGCACAGAATGAAGATGCTCACCCATTCACGGAACACCTATGCACCAGAAGTACCACTGCTCGCAGACCTCTGCAAAACGGCCACAGATCTGAAACAAATCAGATTATGGGAAAGGGAAGGGGTCTACACCTGGGGAGACCTCTACGAAGAAGGCACCTTCAAAGAGTTTGCCTCACTACAAGAAATAGAAGGCATCCACCCAGGCTAGTTCCTATGGTATCAAAGGGTTCGCACCACTGCACGACGCAATTGGGACACGTGGCCTGAAGAACCAGACACAGACCCACTCTTAACAATGCTATACAACCTTTCGGAGGGCAGCAGACCAATATCACAAAGATATGGCCATTTGAGCGACATACCCAACCCCCGTAGCATGGAAATGAAAAACAAATGGGAAAGGGACATAGGCAGAGAAATGATGGAGGGGGAGTGGGGCAGAGCGCTCACATTCCCCAAAGAAGTCTCAAGAAACCACAGATTCAGACAGATACAGATGAATGTACTGCACCGAACTTACCTGACCCCACACCGACTAGCCAAATTTAACAAGCAAGCTCAACAGAACTGCACCTGGTGTATGGGGGAAAGGCCGATCTGATACATATGCTGTGGGAATGCCCCAGAAAAAGTTTGCTGTGGGGCAAAGTAAAACAGACGTGCGAGAAAGCAGGCATGACCAAATACAAATGGACACCAGAGGAGTGCCTATTAGGAACTTACCCCAGATTGGCCAAGATAAATACGTGGTACGACTCATGGACTTGGCATGCATATTGGCCAAAAGAACCTTTTCCATGTCCTGGAAAAAACCAGCGGGACCACAATACAAAATATGGCACAGTGAAGCAGAGCGGTGGGTGCTGGCCGAGACCAAGGCTTGGGAGGATTGCGTCACCAGATCCACTGATGAATCTAGCAGGGCGCTGGAGACATGGAGAGAACTCACCAGACATATGTTCCACCCCTCTGACGATAAACCCCCATGAACTAAAGGCCTCAGGTTAAGCATACTCGCAGTATAATCAGAAACAACCCGGGCGAGACCACTGAAGATAAAGCTGGCCCTCTGAGGACACCCCTAGCCCCTCTTTGGACCATCTGACTACCCCCCCATCCTCCCCTGATATGGAAGGTACGAAATTGTAGGAACAGAACATGGAGACAGTTGTTGTTTACAATAATGTTTAATGTTAAGTTAAAAATGCATTGCAATCATATATGTGCACGGCACTCTTGAATGTCATGTGATTGATATTGCTGAAAAATGCCAATAAACAAATTTAAAAATAAATGACTAAACCACTGCTGCCAGGGGATTACATCTACGTTCATAATTGTGTGCACCACTGGAACAATCCTTGGTTCCAGGGACCATATGAGGTGGTGTTCTGTACTCCCCTCGGAGTTAAAGTTAATGAGATGCGCTACTGGGTCCACCTCTCTGACATTCATAGGGCACCTCCAGAAAGCACAGTGGTGCATCAGTTATCTTAAAATAAAGGGTAACAGTACCTGTACCCCGTGTACCTTACTGACCTGCACAAAGGTGACACAAATGGGTGGCACGCTCATGTGGCAGGCCAAAGCTCGGCTGCGAAAATACTTTTCTTCTTCTAAGAGCGTTTTGTCTCTCTCTTTCTCTATCTCTCTCTCTACCTCTATCTCTCTCTCCCTCCATTTTTACACTTCCCGTTTCGTCCTTCTTTTTGTAAAGTATACGTTGTGTATGTCTCTCCCTTTTCCATTGTCTTGTGTGTCTGTGCTTCTGTTTCAGGGAAGAAGAAGATGGATGCAACTACTGTACATATCTACTGAGTGAGGAACTTCTTGAGTGGGGATCTCATAAGGTGTACTCTCGCGACCCGTATGTTAGTGCTATTAAGGTTGGCAATGGTTTTCTTATTTTATTATTTTATTCTTGTGTCGCAGGGATGTAGGTCAACTGTACATAGTTTGTTAACTAGGGACCTGAGGCATAGAGAAACAAATGAGAGACTGTGGACATATATATATATATATATATATATATATATATATATATATATATATATATATATATACAGTTTTGGGTCAGTCATTGCTGGAGGATTGTGTGTGATATTTCTAATACTACTGGGAGGTTATTGGGGAGCTCCTTTAGAGGGGGAGTGGGGAAATAGGATTGTATATTATCCAAATGGAATGATACATACAAATGTTAATAACATGAGTGGAGTTACATATATAAGTACCAGTGTGAACACTAATAGTTATAATGGAAATGGATTAAATGACTCTGATACACAGGTTACACCTCTGAAGAAAGTAGCAAATAGGATGTATATAACAAGCAGTGTATGACACTGTGCAAAGGTATAATGCTATGAAAAGAGAAGTAAGTCAAAAGTATGACAGCTATCAGGCATTAGGCTTTGATGTGATTGATCACCCTCAATTCTCTCATTTCTGGTGCTCTGACATGACTGGAGTGGGGAGAAATGCTGTAAATGGGAGCTTCTATGTGTAATCACCCATTACGCATGCGACAGGGGCTCCCAAGGTGTTAGTACCACAAGCAGTCCCAATTATAGTGAAAAAATGCCTGGTTCATCTTGCGCTATGTAGATTAAAAAGAACATGCAAATGGTGAGCCCCGATTTTGTAAAATGCTCCGACAACCAAAGAAGTATCAAGTGTGTGGAATTACCTTATCTGATGGTGAAGGGACAGAAGGGACAGAAGTATGTCAATAATAACTGGCAGGGCAGCACACCACCTTGCTTGACAGAAGGACTGGTAACATATAGCATGGAAAGAATGGCACAAGTGGTCAACTTCTGTGCGCAAATTTGGACAGAGCATATCACAAAGCTGACGTGGATTGCAACGATGGACATGCCGGTGCAAGTGCACAAGGAAGAAGAATATAAGCTCTGGTTCTGCAGCAAAGGGACAGTCTTTGTTGGCACAAATGAACATTGTAATAAAATTCTATTGATCGCAGACATGAAGAAAGGAATGGCAGCACTGATGTATTACTACTGGATCTGTAGCCGATAAGCTTCCTTGCACCTCCCAACGTCATCAAGGGTCTGTTGTTTACTGGCCACATTGCATTCAGCACTATGGGTAATCCCAGAAGAGCACCTGAAGGGGGGAGTGTTGCCTGCAGCGGGGCCAATGAGTTTCCCGACAATACAACCTGAAGATAAGAGCTTGGTGCCTAGGCAAGAGCCTCATTTCCGGCTAGGAAAAGGACGATTCCAGCAACCGCAGAGAATGAAAGGTAGAATTACATTTCTGAAGACTCTTCCACTTTGCCTGCTAAATACCAGAGGAATATCAGCTTGCTAGCTCAGCAGAATCCTTTTTCGCTTCTTTACTCTTGCCAGGGGTGCAGGCTGCAGTCAATGCTAAATGGCTGCAGATTGTGAGGTGGGAACTGGTTCAGCTCAGAAAATGACACAGAGAATGGGTTCTGCGTGATGAAGGTTGAGTTGTGAGCACTAAGACTTATGACAATTCAGAACCAATATGCTCTCAGTATATTAACAGTGATGGAGGGTGGGGTTTGCAAAATATTTGGCGATTCCTGTTCCATGTTCGTACTTCCAGAAAATGTGGAAAATGCATCATTATCCTACATCATTGTAGCTGTCCATGGCCTAGGTATTCGTGTGAAGGATGGAGGAATTGAGGACAATGATTGGCTGAGCATGACTTTCAACTGGGCCCCATCGTGGCCTGGAGCAATTGTGAAGATGTTAATGCCCATCATTGTGTTCATCCCGGTCATTTTTTGCATGTGTCAGCTGGTTCTCCGATGCTGTGTGTGAGAAACCTGGAGGTGTCTCAGTCACTAGTCCCCAGCGATCTGTCCTCCAGGTGGCCAGGTATGTATGAATGGGTAATCCCTATTTTTTTGTTTACGGGGGGTCAAAACTGTAGGAAGGGATTCTCTGTGACGGAAAAATTTATGAAAAACAGATCGACTACCCCTCTCTTTTAGTCCTGTATGGGTCACGGGTGAAGATAAAGGTTGACCTGTACACTTTGTTAGTAAGGTTATCGCCTTTTTGGGAAAAATTGCACAGAAATGCAACTGAGTACAAAAAATTCTATCTTTTTAATAGTCATAAAAATACCTAAAAAACATTACAAACTTGACAAAACGTAACAACCTTAATACATTTTCAATCAAACCATTTAGTCATCATTCATCTATTCTAACAGGGGAATCCTAAAACTTAAACAGCTTTGTGCATAACGGTAAATCAAGATATGCATTAGTGACAGGGGAAAAAAACCATTAGATTTTCCCTTTAGCAGTCGACATATGTTTCGGCCCGTTATAGTGTACCACCTCTGTCAACAGTGATCACTAAGATGAATATTGGGCCATCTTCAGGACAAACGGTTATTTTGTGGTAGATTATTCTTGTTCCCCATTGGGCACGCTAGCACATCTATGGTCCATAGACTGAAGTTTGGACTATTGAGCTTGGTCAGACTCTCGGATGTGGCAAGATATTGCCATCTCTGGTCTTGGTTCAGATTAGCAACTTCTGTGGCTTTGTCTTCGAGGTTGATCTTTATATTTCTGGATTTCACTTGGTACCATTCATAGGCAGGACATGAACAGTTATTCCTGTGATTATAGTGCTGCCTTGATTTATGTTGTTTCTGTGTCCGAGTGAAAGCTGGAAGTCTGCGAAACCGGCGAGAGCTCGTTCTGCAGAGTAATGGTGTGTTTGAATCAAGTCACGTGATGACTCCAGGACATGGCCATTGCTATTGGATCCAGTTCCTGAGGGTGGACCAGTGCTGGACACCATACATTGAGATGCAGTATCCCTTTCCTTGTGACACCTTTTTCCCTTCTTGCCTAGTAGGATACGTAGAAATTCTACCCCCCACCCCTTTTCCAATGCAAACACTTTCTCACAGCATGAACGACAATGGACTAATACCTGAGTCAATTACCTGACATGTCACAACACAAGTGTCAGGCAGAGTCAGGCAATTACCGACAACCACACACACCTGACTACCCTTTCACTTCCCCATAGGGATAAAAGGCAGAGCACAAGAGAACACTCCGAACAAGGCCGACCGCTCGAGGAAGCAGCCATACCAGGACAGCAGTTCAAACAAGGAGAAATGCAGCAAGACCTGAAAGGACATCAAGGAGGGAATTGCCCTTGCCCTTTTCAACCCAGACCCGCAAAGCCTCCGATGAAAGCAACATAAGACCGGGAATCACAACTGGCAAATGGTGTGATGATGTCAGCAGTACACGGCACCCTCCTGCACTGATAGCCATGTTGGGGAGACAAGGTTGCCATTGTGGTACCATCCTTGACTTCAGTCGCAAAGGAACCGTCAATAGTTCAGCACAGCCGCTGAGTCTGAAGATCCTGAAAGTCGACCGGACTGTGTTATGCTCAAGGTTGCAGTCGCAACATTAAGAAGATTAAAATACAAAATTCTTTTGTGAACAAACTTGGTACCAGAGATATAGTGGTCCAACTCAGTTGAAGGTCTCTGGCTGGTACCTCTCTCCTGAGCAAAGAGACTGTGTTGAACATTGTGCATAAAGCAACTGAAAATGCCAAGAGGCCATAGGGAAGATCGGTATAAGGTATTAAGATGGTCATACAAGGGTCAAGCCTATTCCCTTGAAAAATGAAAGTCCTTGATACATTGCAGAAGTTTTGATCTTGTGAAACAGGCATTTGAGCCCCGCTCAGGGGAACGACGTGCAAATTGTGAGTGTGTGAAGCCCATGCTTGCTGTAGGCCAACAGAGTGACCCAGTGAAATGTGATTGCCCTTCGGAAGTCTCTGTTTAAGACTGGCAAGTGCTTTAAAAGGTCTGAGCCTGGATGAGGTGCCCTCACTAAACCAAGGGGATCATTTAAAAAGACATTGAGACTTTTGAATGTTATAAATAAGGACATGGTGATTGAAAGGCAATAATATACCCTCCTGAGGGACGTCAAGAGCAAAATTGTGAAGAAGTGAAGTGAACAACATTGTGATGACAAGTATGAACCCAACTGAGGGTTGTCCACCATGAGTGGTTGGCCTGAGCCTGACTGAGGGAAGCTAATGACTGAGAAAAGGATCAGAGCCCAGCTAAGGGGGACCCAAGGATGAAGGGTAATCACACGACGTAAAGATTAAAAGAAGGAATTTTTGTTTTGTTGTTTTGGCATATCAGATTAGAAGAGACTTGGGCACAGAAGGCATGGATAGTGAGAAAAGGAACTGTAAGCTCATGCCAGAAAAGCCCAGAAAATTCTCGAGAGTCCCACCTTATCCCATACTAAAAACGTGGGGAAGGGAGACCCCGGCCATAACATCCTGACTTATCATATTGTGAACACTTCTATCTTTTCTTATGAACATTATCCCACTCTATTTTGTAACATAGCGGTACGGATTGGCAATAGGTTTCATATTATAGGCCAGTTTATTTGACTAGATGATTGTAGCTTGCTCCCATCTTAGATTTAGGTTTAGATTAGGCGTTTATCTCACCCATTTTACAGTTTAATAAACACCCTTGAACTCTGATCACTTGTGTCTGTCTTACTTTGATGCCATGCGTTTCTTACATGTGCCGCTGTGACACCCGATAGTGCAAGGATAATGGTAACAATTGGGGGTTCAAAAGCACCTTGTGAAACATAAATCATTGAAGTGCAATCCGATGTCCCACAGAGTTGCCCAAAGTATGAAACATTTCCCATCCCTTATGGAGATGAAGTTGATCCTCTATGCCACACTATTATTTCCCCATACCCTGACCCAGAAAATTTCACTGAGGTTTGGGTGGGTCCGACTTGGGAGGAGGGATGCATTTAAATGACCTGATCACCTGAAGAATATGCACGTTAGGTTAGAATTTGCAATCCTTATGCAGGGCATGGGTGCCAGTAAAAAGGAATAATCCATATGTGGATATAGAAATGGGGGATTGGGACCGGAAAACTATTCCAGAATGTATTACTGTAGAAGTAACAAAAGGGGGGAGTGTTGGGACGTGAGCAGCCCAGCCCCCCCTAGGCACTTTAACATAAGGTGAGATGCATTCGAGGCCCTGCGATGAGCCAGGGGGAGGTCACTGAAAGGGACACCTTCCCGTTCAGCAGGACCCTATGCCAAAATAATCAGTTATAGAGTATTCATATGGTGTGGCCTAATGTGCCGGCGGCATCGCTATATTGCGTAGATATTAATATTCCTATGTAGAAGAGAAGGCTTGCGCGGTAAGTGTGTTGAAGGTGCATTAAAGACGCCATTACATGCATTAGGGCCAAATCCACGAGGCCACAGATATCGCCAGTCATGCCCGAGCTCCCATGAGGACAGTTCGCACACCCTCACCCGCCACACTGGTTGCTCATTGTTCTTGAAAGCATTGCAAAGATGTGTCTTTCACCCAAGTGGAATGTGCCCTACAAGGCAGTGATCAGAGGCCGGCGCCTGGTGTGCATGTTATCTCACTTTGGCCAAAGCATGACCTGGCCCATTCCCGAGTGACCATGAGTTATAGCCCATATAACTGACTAAACCCTAAAATACTTAGATTCCATGACACCAGGTGCCCTTTAACCACCAAACCCAAAGTAAAAAGTAATGAAATGTTCAAAGAGGATGGACATGGTGTATTGTTGAAGCGAAAATCATGTGATTGTTGCAAGGTGCTGGGAGGGATACATTTTTTTTTTAAACATGTTTTTATTAAGTTTCTATTGGCACAGTGTTATACCTTACAAGGTTCAAACTTCAAACTTCATTCAAAGAAAACAAAGAAACCCCCCCCAACCTGCATAACTCAGTCTGTGTATGTTTTATGTCGGAGATCTTTTCCTCGTTCACGTGAATAAGTCCAATAGTCTTATATTGTGTGGACACCATTGTTCTTTATATTCTTTTTGAAGGAATTCCAATACACTTCCCCAGTCCTCTCGGAATTTCCCATGATCTCCTTGGATGTTATACGTTATTAGGTCTAGAGCCAGGTGTGACCAGACCCTTCGTGTCCAATCAACGACCAGTGGTGGGGATTTGTGTTTCCAGTTCCTTGCAATTTCCAACCATGCACCTATTAGGAGGCCCATAAAGTTTATTTTCTGCGGGGTAGTTAGCGTTTTGTCTTTTGGATCCCAAAAGCCCCCTAGCCATATTTCATCTCCCAGATGTTCTGTTCCCTGGAACATTCCCCTCATTTGATTCTTTATCTCTCCCCAGTATGGTCTTATCCTCGGGCAGTCCCACCAGATATGTTTCCAATCTCCCAGCCCGCCACACTTTCTCCAACAGATATTCGGGGAGGTAGCATGCATTTTGTTTAGTTTGTCTGGTGCATAGTGCCATTGCACCATCATCTTCACCCACATTTCTCTCGTTTGAATGGCTCTTGTCAGTTTTGGCATCAAGCCCCACAAGTATTCCCACCTTTCTTTGGAGAGTGCGTAGCCCAGGGTTTTCTCCCATTTCTTCATGTAAAGCCATGTGGTAGGTTCCTTCTGTGCATTAATACATTTGTAAGTGTTGGAAACAAATTTTCGGGATCCAGAGTGCGTCATGATGTAGTTCTCAAAGGGTGTCAGGTCCCTGGTCAATGCTTCCTTTATTCGGGGAGTGTTCAGCCAATGATGTATCTGATCATATTTATATCTCTCTTTTGGTGTCAGATTCAAGAGAGTTTTGCAATCCTCGAAGGATCTGATCTGTTGATTCTGTTGCATATCTCCCACCATCTTGCACCCCCCTTCCTCCCACTTGCGAAAAGCTCCCCTGTCCATTCCCGGGGGGGAATTTGGGGTTTCCGAATATTGGCATGAACGGGGCGGGATCCTTGGTCAAGGTTTCGTTTGTCGTGGTGGCGTCCCATACCCCCGGTGCCGTTTTCATTATTTCGCTAATGTGGGTGTTTGCATGTCGGAATCTTTTATTGATCCATAGCATGTGCCTGGGGGATGTTGTCACTACCGCCTGATCCTGCCTCTCCCAGAGTTTCGCCCCCTGTTCCGATATCCAATCCCTCATGACCCACAGCTGGGCCGCTTCGTAGTATTTTTTGAAGTGTGGCATGGCACATCCCCCCTCCTTCCTATGAGCTGTCAATAACGCATCCGAAATTCTTGGGGTCTTGTTCTGCCAGACATATTTGGAAGTCACTTTCCTAAGTGCTTTGAAGAAGGCCTGTGGGGGCTTTATCGGGAGGGCCTGAAACATATGCATTAGTTTGGGGAGGATTGTCATTTTCACTGCCGTGACTCTCCCCCACCAGGAAATCGCTAACGGGTTCCATTTTAGCAGGTCATTTTTAACTTTTTCTAGGATTTGCGGGTAATTGTGGGAATACAATTTGTCTATGTGGTCTGTGAGGGTGATTCCTAGATATCTGACGCCCGAGGTGGCGATTTTCAGTTGACAGTCTGTGGCCACTGAGTCGATTTTTTCTCTATTCCCCGCCAGAATCAACACCTCCGATTTTTGCCTGTTTATTTTCAGCCCTGAAATCTCTCTAAATCGTTCTATGGTTTCCATTAAGTGTGGGAGGGACTTCTCTGGGTCTCCTAGGGCCACCAACATATCGTCCGCATAGGCCACCGCTTTATGGGTCATCCCCGCCATCTCTATTCCCTCCACCTCCACCAAATCCCTAATTTTTGCCAAGAGAGGTTCCAAGTATATATCGTATATGAGGGGAGAGAGCGGGCACCCTTGCTTCGTCCCTCTTCCTAGGTACACTATGTCCGATAGCCCTCCATTCACCGCTATTCTTATGGACGGGGAGTTGTAGTTGGCCCTGACCTTATCTATAAACCCCTTGCCCATTCCCATCTTTTGCAGAACCCGAAAAAGGTAAGACCACTCCACTCGATCAAACACCTTTTCGGCATCTAGGGCTACCAGTGCTGCAGGGGTTTGTTTGATGCCTATCTTTTCTACTAGGTGTAGGACCCTTCTGATGTTATCGTGTGTCTGGCGGTTTGGAACAAATCCTGACTGGTCTTGGTGGATTCATCTGGGAAGTACTCGGGCCAGTCTGGTCGCTAAGATCTTCGTGAACAGTTTGGCATCCAGGTTGATTAAAGCTATAGGGCAGTAGGAGGTAGGGAGTTGCTCTTCTTTTCCCTCTTTATGAAAGACCAGCACTTTTGCCTCGTTCATGGATCATGTCAGATCCCCCTTCTCCTGAAATTTATTGTACAGGGATGTGAGTATCGGGGTGAGGATATCCCTATATGTCTTGTAGTATATGGCGGTGTACCCGTCCGGGCCCGAGACTTTGTTTTTCGGGAGGGACTGTATTGCTGCATGTACTTCTTCTATGGTGATGTCCCTATCCAAGGCCTGTCTATGGTCTTCCGACAATCCAGGGAGGTGAACCCCGGCCAAAAAGGCTTCCTGCAGGTCCTCCTTTGGGTGGTTGGAAGAGTACAATTTTTGGTAGTATCTGCGTAGTATCCTTCCTATTTCTTCCGTCTGTGTTCTAAGTTTGCCTGATTCTTCTTTCATTGCTCGTATTGTCTGGGCCTGCTGTTTCCCCCACAGCTGTCTTGCCAGGAGTCTGTCTGCTTTGTTTGCCTTTACATAGTACCAGTGTTTTGTGTAGAGAAGTGCCCTTTCTGCTTTTTTCATTCTGAGTGTTTCCAATTGCCCCTGAACCTGTCTCATCATGCGCATGAGTTTTCTGGTGGGCGTCTGAATCATTTCTGTTTGTATCACCCTAATTTTCTCTTCTAATTCTTTTTCCCACTGGCGGTGCGTCTTCTCTTTCTGTGTTTTAAGCGCTATGAGATGTCCCCTAATGACCGCCTTGTGGGCATCCCATAAAGTATCCATATTTGTTCCGGGGAGACTGTTAATCGGCCAGTATTCTATGATGTGTTCTCTTAGCGTCTGGCTCATCACCGGGTCTCTAATGATGTCCTCTGGGAGGCGCCAGTTCCATAAGCGGTGGCCATGTCTTGGCCAGATAATATCTGCCCACAGCGGACCGTGGTCAGAGAGTGTGATGGGTTCCATCTCGATCTGTTGTACCCTGCCTAGGAGCCCCGCTGATACCCATAGGTAGTCTATTCTCGAAGCAGTATTATGTACGTGTGACTAATAGGAGAAGGTTTTCTGTTGGGGGTTGCCATTCCTCCATGCGTCTGTCTGCCCTAGGTTAGTACATTTCTGCTTTAAGTTTTTGGATGGGGTCCCTTGATCACGTTGTCTGGGTCCAGATCTGTCTAGGGAGGGGTCCCACGCCATGTTTAAGTACCCCCCAGTATGATGTCCCCAACCGCTTGCTGTTCTATTCTATTCAGGGAATCCCTCAGAAAAGCCTCCTGACCCGTGTTGGGAGCGTATACTGTGGCCAAGGTGAGGGGCCTGCCTTTAATTGTTAATGTTGTTATTAGGCATCTTCCCTGTTTGTCTCTCCAGGACGAGTTTACCTGTGCATGTAGGGAATCTTTGAGCGCTATCAGTACCCCTCCTTTTTTATCCTGTGCATTCGCCTGATATATTTGATTGAAGCCCTTGAGCCGCACCTTCTGCTTATCCCGCTGTCTAATGTGTGTTTCCTGAAGCATTACGATATCATATGCACCTTGCCTGATGGAATGTTCCACTTTTTTACGCTTAATGGGGTAATTGAGGCCTCTGATGTTATGTGTCAAGATCTTTATTCCCATTGGTATTTATGGGCTATCTGGCATGTCCAATGATCATTTCTCCCTTTTTTTGTTTTTGAGTTATGCTCGGTTTGTCCCCTGTCCCCAACGCCCATCCCTCCCCCAAAACTTGCGCTATCCCCAACTGGTGCCTTTCCCTCTTCCCTCCCCCAACAACCCCGAGGATGGCATGATTTCCTATTAACGCTGAGGCGTGTCGCCTTGTGCTTCATACCCTCTAACACTCTCTTGGACAACTTTGAAGGGGTTCCTAACCCCTTCCACATGACTTCTGTGCACCCGGGTCTTACTCCCCTCCCCTCCCGGCACCTGTTATATCGGACTCGCTTTTCCTGCAGTCATCTTATTGGCTCCTGGCGCACCACCTTGTCAAGCTTCTGGCTCCCCATTCCTGCCCTCAGTCGGTCCTCATTTCCTTTTGCTGGGGCGCCGCACCCTTTTGTTTATCGTTTTCCATTCCCCCCTGGTCTTCCTCGCTTGCTTGTGGGGAGACATCGTCCTCCTCCTGTAGATTTAATATGGTCAAACCTTCCTCTTTTGTGGTTATCCTTTTTTGCGCGCCGTCCCAGGTGAATAGGAGTCCAAATGGAAATGTCCACTTGTATTTAATTTGACGTGTAATGAGTTATTTTGCAATTTGGGCCATGTCCCTTCTTTTCTAGAGCGTTGATAGTGCAATGTCCTGATAGAAATGTACCTCCTCTCCATTCATTCGGATATGGTCCATTGCCCTGGCCTTCCGAAGGATTTGCTCCTTCTGTGCATATCTCGTGAGGGCCACCAGGACATCCCTCGGGTGGTTACGTTGGGTCATCGTTCTCCGTGGGCCCAGCCTGTGTATTCGATCTATCGGAATTTCTTCTTCCTCCTGCAGGTCGAGGATGTCTAGGAAGACTTGTTGCACGGCTGATTTAAGATCTCAACTGACTCCGGCATGTTTTGGTCCTGATGTTGGACCTTTGCGATCTATTTTCTAAATCTTCACATTGGATCTCTAGATTATGCGTCTGACAGGCCAGATGTTCCTGCAGTTCTGCCATTTGTTGCGTTTCTTCCTCGATGTCCTGTACTACTTTCTCTAGGGTATCCGTTCTTTCACCCAGTCCATCGACTTCTGTTCTTAGTTCCTTGAGCGCTGATTTAAATTCGTTCTTCATGGCGTCTAGATGCGAGTTCATAGAGTCCATAAATTGCAGCTGGAACTCCCCGAACAACGATTTTAGGTCTTCCTTTGTGGCCACCTCGGCGTAGGGAGCGTCCACTCCCTGGGGGCCTCCCAATGGTTTGTGTGCTCCGGCCTTGTCTGGGTTCCCTTTGTCTCCCCCCCAGAGGTGGACCAGATTCTGGTCCTGTTTCTTTGTGTGGGACGAGGGGGTTGCCTGTTTTTGCTTCCCTCTTGTCTGTGACATCTGGGCTCCCGGTTGCGGTGCGGGCTTTGTTTATTACTCGGGTAGGGGAAGCTCGCCTCCCCCTCTCCGATGCGGCGGATTCCTCGTCCGTTGTGTTGCCCGTCCCCTGAAGATGGTATCGGAGGGGCCGTCGTGCCCCCGGGCTCCAGCGACAATGGAGAATCTCAAGGAGAGGCTCGTGGGTGCCGTTCCGTTGGTGGGGGCTCTCCCTGCGCGGTTTCCTCCGATCAGGTGGAGGATGTGGCACTTGGTGGGCTTGCTGGAGCAGCTGTGTCTTCGGGCCTTACCTCAGCCGCCTCCTCGTCTGCGGCGTGTAGGCCTCGCAAGTGCGCCACCCGGGTCGGGCCGGTGGTTTGGGTGGATCTCTCCGTTGGGTCCCGGTTTTCTGGCCCGGGGGCGTTGTGTTGGTCCGTGGGCGTCCCCCCGGCGGCGGGTAAGTCGTGTGGGGCGGGTTCTCCGTTGGTCCGAACGCTGCCCCTCGGCTGAAGTGGTCGGCGGGAGGCCCACACGCGTATTGATGCGTCTGCCCTTGGGGTGATGCACATGGGGGAGCCGTTCGTTTCCTGCCTCGGTGTGGTACCGGCGAGTGCTGCAAGGGCTCGGGGCCCGGTCAGGTCATTCGTGCGAGCCGAGTTTCTTTAGCCGCTGCTGTGGCGCGGGAGGGGGGACGGAGCTCGACTCACACGTGTCCTCCCTCCACGGCAGCCATCTTGAAGTTCCTGGGAGGGATAAATTATAGTTCAAAACGAGGGCAGAGACCTTGGAACCGGATGGCGTAGAGGGAGAGAGTGAAATGTGTGTGTGAAGGCTAATGTACCCTGGAACCTCCTGTATGTCCGTCTTAAATCCAGCCAAGTGCACAGTATGAGTGATAAAAAAAACTGTATAGTAAGAGTATAATTAATTGTTGACCTTCAATGTGAGAAGGAGATGAGGCCCAAAGAACCCACTTGATGGAAGACAGACAGACTGGGCTTGGACCAATAAATTGCCATCCCATATGGTTAACGGCAGCACCTGTATACGGTCCATTCAATCAGCCGCATGGGTTTTCACTGTATGTATTGTCTCACTTATGACAATATTTTGCTTTAAAGGTTTGTGCTTGTACCTCTCTTTGGCAGAACATTCTTAGCATCAGAGTTCTTTGTTGTTGCTCTCATCTGTGCGTGAGATTAAACTTGTTATCCTTACAAGATCGACTTGGGCCTTTCTTCCCTAGCAGGTTGTATTCTCTTTTGTGTGCGCGTTCAGGGTCTTGCTTTCATGTGGTTGGCCACCATGCACTTGTTACACTTTCTTATGTTCCCTTGGCTCTTGCCAATGCTTGTTTCCTTATAATAAACATTCTTTATACTTTCTAGGCTTTGGCCAATGCTGGGTTTCTCATATCAGGCATACAACTCGTTGTGCTCTCTTGGCTTTGCCTGCACTTGTTTACAATTAATGCAGTTAATCGTTTCAATGCAGTTCAAAAACGTCCTTTCAGCAAGATTTCCTTTGGTATTCAAAATGCCTTTAGATATGCTTTAACTATTCAAAGTCCCTTATATTTGTTTTAACTTGCATAACAATGCATTTTTTCCATTTATATTAATGTCCATAGCTTTATTTCTATGACCACCTACCAGCCCGGTGATCCCCCTTCTGGTGTCACTCACCTGTCAGACTTACGGCTCCATGCAACATCTTCTGCGCCTATTGTTTTCTTTCACTCTTTGCGGTCCCTCGAGTCTTCTCCCAGCGGTCTTCTATACCTTGTGCATACCCAGCAGTGCTTCCTCTGCGGCACATGACTCACACAACCACTTCCCTCAGTCTCATCTGCCTCCTTCTTATGGCTTGTAACCGGCCTCCAGCATCCTGTACCGTTCCTTCCCACTGCATACGCTCTGCACTTTTCTACGGGTCTCGAGCGCTCCTCCTGCCATCCTGGAGAGGTCAACCAGCAGTTTGTGGGTATTCTCCCAGAGCTGACTCCATTTCTTTCAGGATTCCAGCTTTTAAAGCTTCTGCCTCCATTCTAATTCAAAAAATTGACCCTCTATAGTAAAGCAGAAGTCCTGCTTGGCTCTTGTCCTCCTCCTCGTCCTAGTACTTGGTTGGGGTTTATAGGTGTTGGCTTTCACAAAGTGAGGACATGGTCCCAGTACCATACTGGTGCAATTTGGGAATGACTTTAGGTGAATCACAGGGAAAACCTTGAGGAATGGAGGTGTCATTGTGAAAGGGAAATAGGGGATACCATATCTCACCTAAGGACCTCCTCTCCCCACTATAAGTCTCCTCCACTGTGGTGATCCTTCCTTGCCTATCCACCCCCATGATCGGGATCCAAAAGCAAGGCCCTTTCCCTGGCCACCTGAGAAGAGGCTATGAAGGGACAAGAAGTGAGGATGCCATCAGGTTTCTCACAGGGTCCTGATACTCTCCCCGGGTGTTCCGAGAACACTTAAGGAAATTGATCTAATAGATATTGAACATGAGCCTGCTGGGAGGCTGGCAAGTCTTTGGAGATGAGCTTATTTTCTTGAGGATGGTCAGTCAGCAGGGCTACCATTGTAATGGTGGTATTTTCAGTGGGAACAACAAAGCCCTCTTTATCCAGATGTATGTAATAGATCTGCCTTTTCTGGTGTCTATCCAGTAGTGCAGTGGATCATTCAATGGACCCTGACATTCCAGGACTTCATAAGGACCATGCCAGCAGGGAATATTTTATTTTAGCAGAGGTAGGTAACAAAGGTTCAGGCGACTGCTCATCTATTATAGACAGCCTGTTATTGTTCCTGTGCTTGCCGAAATGTTTCTTGATAATTTCTCTCACTGCCTTCATATGTGTTTTTCATTTGTGTGCAGTTTTAGAAATAGGCAACAAATCTTCTGCACTCTCTTCCCATGATTCTTTCACCATGTTGAGGACATTGCTGGGCTCCCTTCCATATAGAAGCTCAATGGGCGAATATCCCAAAGAAGCTTGTGTTGTTTTTCTGACATCAAAGAGTGACCAGGGTTTCATTATGTCCCAGTTCTTCTTGTCTGTCTGTCTCCACTAGATTATATAGTTTTCTTTTCAAGGTTGGTTAAAATGTTCTACAAGGCCATTGGTCTGTCGATGATATACCAAGGTCCTTAAAGTTTTAATATTCACAATCTCTTAAACCTTCTGCATTAAGTGAGGCATTAAAGTAGTACCCTGATCCATAACAATCTCGTTTGTGAACCCTACTCTGGAAATAAATGGTAGGAGATGTTTCAAGATTCGATACATGGTGTAGTTCACAGAGGAAAGGCTTCTGGATATCTGGTTGCATTGTTAAGTAGTACCAAGATGTAGAGATTCTAGAGTCTAGAGGTTACTAATGATAGTGGGCTAGCTCCAATATCATCTGCCTATGATGTTTCCAGGTGTCACATCTCCCCTGGGGAGAAGTACCTCTTTGTATCAACATTTCCCCCAATCTTCCTCCCCCACCCGCAACCTCCCCTTCACCAGAAGAGAAATTCCTTCCAATTCAATCATATCTTGAGACTCAGGATGCAAATGAGTCAAACATTCTAGTCTTATGTGGGCACCATTGCACCATGTAATCACTTTGTAGGAAGGATAATACTGGTCCCCAGTACTCCTTTTTGAAAGCAGGGACAAGCATGACCCCACCCTGCTTCTTCCACAATCACCTTATCAAAAGCTTCTGTGTGGTTGGGATCATTCCTCTGGACAAAGCCTAAGGAAGCAGTCTCTTCAAGATATTCAATGGGATTTTTGTATGGGTATGTCTGCTTCCCTGAAAACTTTGGTACCACATTCTGCCTATTCTTGCTCAGCTACTTCTTGAGGAACTGCAAATATGGCCTTTTCTAATATACCTTGAGAAACTTTCTCGGCTTGCCTCACAACATATGGGAATTTCTCATGATTATGCAGGAGGATTTTAACATTCCCTTGTAAATCAGGATTTATAACCCCTGCCATGACATCTGATTTATATGGCCAGGCCAACCATGATTTGGTCGTTAGCCGACTATAAGTTCCTTTGGGGGGGACTTCACATCAATCCTGTGAGGATTTGATGTCTTTTACCTGGAGGGATTTCAATTGTATCTGGACTTTTGGATTTGGTATTATGTTTTTTAAGTGTTATGGGGCCCTAGTTTCTATCCGCTGGTGTTGATTCCAGAATCTCAGATGACATTCTAAGGATGATTTATTAAAATTCATAGTTGTAATGCCTTACTTTCCCTATCACTATGGACGTTTGATATCTAACAAACTAACTACGGTGCACAGCTGTCTGTCATGGAAGTCCAAAATTAAAGAAGTTCTCTGTCAAATCTATCCTAACTGACCCTACCACTATTGAAACTAGCTTAAGCTTGGAAACTGACTCCCTTTCCCTTAGATATAGGAAGTATCACTCTGTCCTTTAATATATGATTCTCAAATATCTTCCCGTTATTTCTTTGATCAGTCTCTGTAATTCTTCCAACAGGCTTAAGAATTCGCTTTTCCCTCTTGTGACCTCTTTTGCAGACTTATCACAGGTATTACTTCCTTCAGTGTAACTTTCACCATACACGTGTTTATATCCCTGGTAGGAGTGTTTTTTCCTCCTTACTTGAGTATAGTTAACTTCAGTGGGTGTTTCCCACCTTTTATCTATGGCACAACTTGTTGCTGTTTCTTAGCTAGGATTTGGATTCTCAAATGATCACACCCTGTCTTGCCTTTGGAATTTCCTCCCTTTGCCCAGGGTATGGTTTGAGCTCTCACACTATCACACTTTGTATTTACTTCAAAGTATGTTTGATTAACCAGAGTAGGACCATCTCTATTTCCTTTCTCACAATATTGCCTTTCTCAATAATCTCCCCTCTTGGGGTTTCACTCTTTCTTTTGATTTGTTGTAAGGTAATGGTGTTTTCGAATGGATACTGAGACAAGTAAGATCCACAACATAACAAACCCCTCCTTGGGACCACCCATGACTCTCTACTCTCCATTCCCTTCCTCTTCAATGGAGAGCATCTTCTCGAGTGGGGTTTCTCAGGACCTTTCTTGTCAGTTATTGACCACAGGCATTTCCCCTTCTTAGACCAAGGGTTTCTCAAAGTTTCCTATGCTTGTGGCTTCTTGTTTCACCTTGACGTTCCGGTCCTGGATGGTGCTGCTTCTGGATCCCACTCTAGAATGGTCTTGGACAGATGTTTCCCTGTGGTCCCACTGCCATTGGTGTTCGGGATGCTACCCGACTGTATTTTCTCATCACGGTTAGGCCTCAGCATTGGCATTCCGCTAGTTTTGCTGGAGGGAGTTTGAAACTTGCTGGCTCTTGGAGTCCTGCTTCCTGTAGTGTTGCATTTCTGTGGGACTTCCGTTGATGTCTACTTTCCTTTCCCTGTCTCTTTCCATTACTTGAGGTTCTGTTATAAAACATACTCATCTCAGTGGATTGGTACATTCTATTTAAAGGAACATCATACTGTTGATCAAAGCAATGGTATCCCTGTAGAGTTTCTTCATCACAGTTTGAATGTAAAGAGATTTCTTGTGTTGGAGAACATCTCATGCATGCCATTGTTTTTGTCTCTGCAGGGAGTTATTCACAGAATGGGAGTCCTTGTCCCATAAGGGGGAGTCTCTCCCGGTGTGGTACTACTTGCCCCTATCCTTAGGGAGGGTATTGCAAAGCGGGCTCACCTCCGTAGCCTCACAGGAAGGGACTCCACCTTGGGGAGAAGGGACACATTCCCTCAATTTGTTGCAACAGGAAATGCTGGTGTGGTGAAGTGGAGCTGCAGAATAAGGAAGACTCAGGTAGAGCCCCTGGTGCAGCCAGAGCAAAACTACATCAAACAACAAAAAAGCCAGATGGTGTGTTAAGTCCTCAAGTGACTTGAAATTGTGGCATCATACCACTGTTAATTCATCACAATTTAAGATAAAATAATAGAACAATTATAATTATCATGTGTCAGGAAGTTTCAATCGTGAGGTTAGCTTTCTCTAGAATGCTGACTAAACACAAACAGTACCCCAATTGTCATAAGAAAGTAGAAGCATTAGAATGTTACTCACACCAAGAGAAATCTGAAGTGGCCTTTTGGCCACATTTATAATAAATCATCTCTAGGGCACAGTTAAGTAGGAAAAGGAGGGGCTTTTGAAACTGTACAAAATGTTGATGAGGCAGTGGATTCCATTATTGGATGTGATCATTGAATGGCTGTGGGATAGGCAGTGTGGCTTCACAGTCCTGACAGTGCTGACAGTGCCGATTTGTGTACAGTGGTCCTTTCCTCTAATGCTCAGAAAGTTGAGCTCCTGTCTGCTGCTTTGCTGTGCAGCAAGAGAAGACTGGAGCAGATCTGAGCTGAGTAGAGTATGCGTAAGGGCTGTGTATCCAGTACAGCCCAGCACAACCAGGGCCTGAGCAGCTGCAGAGGTCACAGTGATGCTTGGGCGATACTTTAGGAACGCTTCCCGGGAATGTTCAGCAGGAGCAGCAATGAGGGTGGGCGGGACGCACATAATTGGGGAGGTGGCTAGCCAGTGAGTTCCCCGCTGTGACAGCCTTCTCAGCTTTCTGACCTGCAGAAAGATCCATGGTGAGAGGGAGTGGGTGACTTGAGGTAAGACCTCTTGTATTTTCTTTTGACAGCACACTATCTATAACTGTGGAATTCCGCCCTCATGCTTCACCTATGTATGAATTTCGGAGTAGGAGTGTGGATAGGATAGTGCAGTAACTCCATCCTCCTCAACTGACCAACCTGCAGTCACAATACCGGGGAGTGCTACCGTTGAACGTCCTGACAATCTTTCCCCTATAGATATTTTTGTGCTTGATCCAACTTATAGCAACGCCGGGAAAGTGACCCTTAAAACAGGGAAATCCATTAAAGAAGTCTTTTCTGGTATAAAGTTCTAACATGGAAACTTCAACCAAAACCACTTGAGTTCAGTCTGTGCGTGAATCTGAAGATGTTCTATTGCTCTGTGTGATGTCAAACTGTTATTTTATGGTGCAACTGACTACCAGGGCGATATTCTGCCTGCCTCCAATATGAATGTGAACCAAGATATTTCCCTTCAAGACATCCCTCCAGGGTTAATCTGACTCTGCCTTCAATTGCTGCATTTAATATGGTCCTGACTTCTATTGTAAACCTTTATGACAACATAAGGGCAGAGGTAAAACTCCATCTAGAAATCCTGCATTGCGCCGAGCTTGGGAGCCCCACATCATTGACGTTGTTCCTCAGCCTGCTCAAGAAATTACAACTCTGCTACAGAAAATAGACAAACCAACTGAATTTAAACCCGCCTCTTTGAACATTGTGAAACCTGCACAAGACAATAGTGGACATATACTGGTGATGAAGATCATGCAGTGATAATTCTTGATCCAGGTGCTCTTCGCAGGAATTAGAGGACTGCGCCTAATAAGAAACCCAAAAATCCAAAATCTTACAAAAAAATCATCTAGGCCATTTTTGTGTAAGGTGTCATCCCAAGTTACCAGCAAGGACAACTCTTCCAAAAGAGGCTACTAACGCTGCCCATAACACGCTCAATCCAGCTGAACTTGATGCTATGCCTGATACCCTTGGTATTATGACGATAGGTGGTCTTAGCCATGTGGCTACGCTTGGTCTGGTATAATGACTGGCAAACAGATTCAGACATTTGCATTGTAAAAAACATCAACTCTGGAGTTTGCTACCCAAACAATGCCACCTAACCTCAGGATTCCAATGTATTGCTGCCTTGCTAAATGTTCTTAGAATGTTGGCTATTAACCCGTTCTGCTTCCTACATCCGCATGTTATGTAAATACCAGACTTTCCAGCATTGGTAGGCCTTGTCGGGATGATGTCCCGCAGGCTGATGAATAGATTTTGGAGTTTATTTTTTATTTATTGAGTATTTTTAATGCCTATACACTGAGGTGTTTCAAGGTGCAACAAGCGAGGAAGGGGGGAAGGGATGAAAAAAAATTACCAGGCCTTTTATCATTTGGATTGTGCAAGTGCAGTATCAAGAAGTGTGGGGGAGATCAGAGGGGAGCAGTGCCGTCAGTGGGGAAGTGTCAAAGGGTTATGTAAGTGCCAAGGAGAAGCCAGGTGGACAAGTGCCAAGGGGAAATGCAGAAGGTGCAAGGGAAGAAGGTCCACATGCTAAGTGTGAGGGATGAGGCTGGAAGTGCTCAATAGTGTGCAGGCCGAGCTAGGCTAGTGCATGGGGAGGGAGCCTGGGAGGGCAGGTACAGGTGTAGGAGGCAGTGGGTCAGGGGGAGACCAAGTGCTGGGGTAGACTGGTCGACGAGGGCCTGGTGCCCTGTTAGAGCCTGAAGGAACCAGGCAGCCAGTCAAGAGATGCAGCGAGGAACATTATCAGGGGAGGGGGAGAGGGAAGGAGGAAAAGAAAAGGAGGGTCTTGAGAAGCTTCCAGAACTTAAGGAGATCCGGCTCAAGTCTGAGAGGGGCAGGCAGGGATGCCATTCCAGAGGGAGGCACCTGCAGAGGAGAGAGATCTACCCCCCAACCCTCCCGCTCTCTGCTTGGAAAAATGTCTTCTCTGACAAAAGTTGGAGCTAGAAGAATGACAGGCTCTATCAGGGAGGTATTTGGGGAGAGAGAGTTGGATGTAGCTGGGTCCCATGCCCAAGAAAGCCGTGTGGATGATGCAGAGGGTCTTGAACCTGATCCTTGCAGGAACTCGGAGCCAATGGAGAGATTTTATGGCTGGAGAGATGTGGTCCCTGGGTTTGAGGCCATGGATAATTCTTGCAGTCCTATTCTGGATTAGTTGGAGGGGCGAAGGTATGAGTTAGGAAGATTGGGAAGAGACTATTGCAGTAGTCCAGCCTGGAGAGGACCAGAGCACTGATATGATATGATATGATATGGCATTTATAACGCGCCTATACACAAGTGTTTCATAGCGCGACGAGGCAAGGGAGCGGGAACAAAGTGAAGGCAGACAACAATCAGACTAAGCCCAGTGTCATTCAGATCGCACAAGTGCATGGGAAGGGGGGGGGAGGGAAAAGTGCGGGGGGGAGGGAGAAGTGCAGTACATGGAATAATACCATAAATAGGATAAGATAAATAAAAAAAAAAAACGGCCAACTGGTGGCAAGTGCACGGTAAGTGCAGACATAAGTGCTGGTCGGGGGGAATGTAGGGATACAGAAAACAGTCCATAAGTGCAGGGGTTGCCAGGGAGGCAGTGCAGGTGGGCAACTGGCAGGGCCTGGCCCGAGTTCAGGGGGTGGCCAGATAACCCGTGCAGTTTCTGTCAGGAATTCAGCAGGGGAGAGGCAAAGAGAAGGCAGATGCAAAGAGGAAGGTTTTGAGATGCTTCCAAAACCGGAGATAGTTCTCCTCAAGTTTCAGGGAGGCAGGAAGGCTGTTCCAGAGTGAGGTCCCTGCCGAAGAGAGAGATCTACCACCAACTCGTTGCTTGGAGAAGCGACTGACCCTGAGGGAGTTGGAGGTGGATGAGCGAAGAGCTCGAGAAGGAAGATAAGATATGTATGAAGAGAGAGTTGAATGTATTGCGGCCCCAGAAAGCCTTGTGGACAATACAGAGGGTTTTGAACTTAATCCTTGCAGCCACTGGGAGCCAGTGCAGAGATATCAGTCCTGGAGAGATACGGTCCCAGGGCTTGAGGTCTGCAGTGCCAAGCTTGATCTTGCCTAGACATACCAGACCTTTTCTGAATCATTCAAATGCCCTTTCATCTTTTTATGAAATTCCAAATCGGACACATATATCATAAGGTGACATAGTGTTTGTGACTTTTTTGTGAGCAAACGTATTGACTGAATCTAGCATCTTCCATGCTATGGCATACGCCATCATGCCTGCACGAGAATGGGAACAACCTGCTATATTTAATTAGTCTGTCGTAAAGCAGAAAAGAGCACTAATAAGAACAATGAATCGTGCAAAAGTTACATCTACTCTTAAAATAAGCAACATAAAGCTTCATAAAAAGACATAGATAAAAACTGTCTGATTCAGCATCACCACCTCATGCTACAATGGATGGTGAACCAATGTTGAGCCTACTAGCGGCTAAAGTCGATGCAACCATGTGGTCATTCATCAATAATTTTGAGTGTAGGCAACCAGAGGCTCACATCAATCCGATTAGTGCCACTACTTGGACATCACATTTTACTGACCTTTATGCTCCTGGGCGCTCTTTCTGTGTCCCAATAACCTGGAGGCAAAATGGTCTCCTGTCATTGACCTTGAAGATATTCTTTTAATAATAAATAAAAAAGTGAGTCTAGAGCACCGGGTCCAAATGGCCTTTCCAATCTGGTCCTGCAAAATGCTCCAGAGATGTCAGCAACCATATTCTTCATGCTTTTCACTAACATCATTGTTACAAGAAAACACCTGATACTTGGAAATTATCCTTCGTAGTTCCCATATTGCAAGGAGGTGATCATTTAGATGTTCAGAACTAGAGACCGATCACTTTGGTTTATGCAGATAGCAAAATGTTTGCTGGCCTACTACTGAAGGAAATTGAATCTTGGGCCTGTAAAACTGGCCATGTCAATACATTCCTGTCTGGCTTTTCAGGCAGAATATCAGCTCCTCTGTAAATGGGCAAGAGTATGCACTTTACTAAAACAAAACTATAACTGCCCATTGAAATGGGATTTGAGGATTTCACATCTGTGTTTGATACTTGTAACCACAATCACTTCTGCAACAAATTGGCTATATAGGGATTTCCTACTGGGCTCCTGAACAAATCTGTTCACTTACACTCAGACACCAGCATTGGGGTCAGATTGGAACACAGGTGGCTGGTGGGATCGCGTTCCCACATATCAAGGACTCAGATAAGGCTGCATACTGTCACTCTGCCTATTCATTTTCTACATTTTGCATATGGACAGATTTTTAGAAACCTCTACATTTGAAACACCACTACTGGGCAATCTATAACCTCTTTGGCTTGCATACACAGACGATGTGGTCCTTTTGGATCACACGCCTATTGGTTTGCAGATACTTTTTACATCCCTCAAACATTACACAAAAGATAATCACCTAATTATTAATTAATTCTAAACCTAAAATAATGAGATTATCCTCTGCTTTGAGGGGAATTGAATTTAAACAGTCTGTAGATGGCTCCCCCTTGGAGTTTCTTAATGGTTTTACCTCTCTTGGTATTGTGACGATTCATGGCATTACCTTACCTCTCCCCGGGGTAAGGATAGGGACGTGATCCTGCTATGGAACATTCCCCCTAGGGGTGGCGGAATGCATGACCTCACAGAGAGAGAATCCCCTCATGGGGAAAAGGACTGCGGTTCTAAGATGGAACTCCCTAACCCTCTTGCCCTTGAGTCCATTAAACCCATTATGGCTGCTGAGAAACAATCCGAAAGCACTACTGTATGCTATTGCATTAGTCATTCCTTTCTTACTGTAAATACTGATAACATCAAGATTACGAAGACTAAAAAGGACATACAGTCTTCTCTCAAGTCATCTTCCAGCCAGGAGTACTGGAAGGAGAAGATTGATGGAGTTATAGAGACTATTTCTTTGGCAAGTACACAAGGTACTGGGAAGAGGTGACCTCAAGGAGGCATGAAGAATACCAAATGGACACAAGTAAAGTACTGTGACAATCTTTGGGGAGGAACCAGCTGAAGGAAATTAAAATTGAGAAAGGACCCAAGGAGAGGTGAAGCAGGGGTGAAGCCTGGCAGACCCGGGAAGTTCAAACCTGGGAGCAAGAAGCAACATTGAGGAAGCATATATCCAGTTGGGAGAATGCTGACATCAGATTCTAGTAGTCTTTTGCAAGCCGACCCAGAGCAGGCCTTACTGGAGGCTGGAAGATGACTGATGGTGGCCTTACCGGCGGTGGCAAGGAAGTGGACAGAGTAGCCCATTAACTTAGCTGACACCGTATGGCTGGAGATCCCGTGGAGTCAATGCATGGCAGCGGGGAGCAGAACGAGTAGCTGAGAGAAGTTCCATGGTAATGCATTGACCAAACACCCCAGGAAGAACCGTAAATGTAGCTCCAACAAAGAAGAGGTAACAGGAGTCACAAGAAACCTAGTAGGGAATTGAGGAAGGGTGCTGAAGCTAAAGAAGATATACAGAGTAATCCCCCTTGTCTCAGTCACTGTATTAAAAGTACTGAATATAAAGAAGGCACCAGGAGTAATCTCCATTGTCTCTGTAACTGTATCAAGAATATCGTATGGTAAGAAAACCTTGGGTAATTCTCCCTCATCCCAGTAGTCTTGCCAGAATTACTGAATGGAAAGAAGATATCAAGAGTAATCTTCCTCATCTCAGTAATTTCCATCAATAGTATTGAAAGGATAGAACACCTCCGGAGTGATTTCCCTCATCTCAATAATTGTTTTAAGAGTATTGAAAAGAAATAAAAAAAACTCTGGAGTAATTTTCCTTGTCTCTAGAGTTGGGATAGAAGAATTAAGTGTGAGGATTACATCATTAGTGATTTCCTCATCTCAGTTCCCTCAAAGAGACTGAATGAGAAGAACATATTGGGAGCAATCTCCCTCAACACTTTATCATCAAAGGAGACATTCATCTTAGAGATTGCCACAAGAACAATCTTCTTTGTCAGAGTGTTAGAAGAAATCAACAACACTACAGGAACCATGAACCTTGTTTTCACTGGCAAGAGGAGGTGAAAGAAAGACACGAAATAACTGGGTTTAGGAAACAACAGGAGTGTTTGACTTTTAAACAAACACGAAGAGAAGTCTGGAAGGAAGTGTAAAATGGTTACAGGAAACTATACAAAATGAGCCAACGGTTGAACCAACTGAAGCAGGAGAAGGGAGCCATTCGCCTGTTATTATCTACAAGTGCAGAACTTGAACTATTATCAGAGACTAACAGAAATACATACTTAGGGCTGATCCCATTGCATCAGGAGAAGGGAGTCATTCTCATGAAGCTGCTCATGTTAATGTCGTTTGTTAGTGGCAGCGCTAGAGTAGGTTAGTTTGGGTAGGGGATGGACATTTTGAGTTTGACAACCTCCCTGACGATGAGCACCCAAGTTCTTCTTTAATTAGGTATCGAAAATCTTTTAGAGATGGGGGAAGATAGGCCTTTTTCATTTTTTTATTTTTTTATTAAAGATGGTTGTAAACATACCAGCCATGGGTCCAACTCCTTACTCCAGCATGCCACAGCATCTCATTTCTTGCTAATGAGAACAAGGCTACATTAATGACAGTGATTCAATCTAGAGCTGACAAGATAGAGCCCAGAATGACAGCATTGAATAACAAGTATGGCCGATTTTTGCTTTTACCTATTAAGTATTCATATGGCAAAGCTATCCCTAAAATGATTTATGACTTAGAAACCCTTCTCTCATTTAATGTGGATACCTTAGAATTCGTGGAGGCCAACATTTGGAGGAGCGGTTACATCTCTCAAGTTGTGTATCCATCTTTGTTATTTGATTTGCACTTGGCTTGCTCAGCTCGTGCACTCTGGAAATCACTTTATCTGTTTAGAAAATTAAAACTTCCTCCCTGCGAGAAACCTGAGGGCGTCCTCACATCTACTCCCCTTGGGGCCTCTTCTTAGGTGGTCGGGGAAAGGCCATCGCTTTTGGATTCTGACCCTGGGGGAGGAGAAGCAAGGGAGAATCACCTGGGTAGAGGGTCCTTGGGGATTGGGGGTGAGATGTCCTTCGTGCCTTTAAACACTTGTGTATAGGTGTGTTATAAATACAATATCATATCATATCAGGTGAGATGCAGTATTCCGCCTTTCTCTTTCAGGAAAAACCCCCTATGATACAATATGATGTGGCATTTATAACGCGCCTGTACACAAGTGTTTCCGAGAGGCACTTATGCGGTATTGATATCCCTTTCCCACTGACCAAGAACACACCAGGAGATATTACCCATCTAGAAGCACTAGAAAGGGGGTGAAGAAGAGAGGAGTTATAACGGTAAAGAGGGTGAAACATGGTATACCCCTTTCCCTACTGAAGACCAACCTAACCCTCCACCAGCCTTTATAGGCTATTGCATAAAATCTTCTCTCACTTTGCCAAACTTTATCTATGACAGTACTGGGACGAGGAAGAGGCGACTAGGAGAAATGAGCACTAGATAGTCCTTTCATAACTCTAGTACGGGGACGAGGAAGATGCCTGCAAAGTACTGTGAAGGATAGGCATGTCCCTTTAATTATGGTCATGCAAGTCCAATTGGGAGCTTACACCTGCAATCTGTCAAGTGGTTGCATGTGTATAAAAGGAGACCCAATAGAGCAGCAAGGAGGCCTATGTGGGAGAGACCAGCAGAGGACCCTTTCTGTGAGGAGGCAGCCATGGTGAGACCTGAGAGGAAGCCAGGATGCTGGCAGAAGTCCCAGAAGACCTTTGAAGATCAGCGCGAGGTGGGCATTAGACTGCCACAGGTGTGGGAGCCTCATGATCGGGAGAAAGCAGCTGGAGCTGCAGGAAAAGGAAGAAAGGACACTGTCTATGTCCTGGGAGGAGGAGTGGAGCTGCTGGTGTGTGCTGGAAAGCATCCAGAGTGCTAGTGGCGCTCGCCGAGCCCAGCCTGCAAAGCAAAGAAGAAGCAGCAGAGCCACCAGAGCAGAGCGGTGAGGACCGGTGAGTGTAGGGGAATAGCACTCGAAGCCGGGGTGCGACTAGAGGCTGCGCATGAGTAACAAAGTGCTTTATGAAGCAAAATTGAATACTGAACTGAATGAAACTAGAAGCAAAGTTAAATTAAGCATATTGAATATGGAACTGAACAAAAACTTGCAGCAAAGCTAAACCATGCACATAGAATATTGAGTTGAGTGTAACTTTGACTTTGTGGGAAATGATGTTAGCAAATGAAAGTCAAAGGGGAATCGCCCATTTGAAAACAACCTATGGAAAAGAGCACAAGTGTGAAAGAGTGCGACAGAATGGTGAGAAATTAATAAGGCCACCACCAAGTGAACTATATGAATGGAGACAGCGTGGCAAAGCCAAAGATTGGCATAATACGTGCAACACATAATGGCAAAGCCAGGAGAGTGTGAAGGTGCACATAAAGCCAAGAGTCCAGAAAGGAGAAGCTAAGTGAATGTGAATTGAGAGGCAGGGCGGATGCAGAAGAGCCTAGGGTTATGGGTGGCGCAACCTGTGATGGGTGGACTGTGTGGTCTGACAACTGCACCCAGACCAAGGAGCCCTAAATTGTGAAAACCTGATATATTGTGCAACACACCAAGTAGGAGAACTGTTGGTGCAATCCAGAAGTAGGGTCAAGTAGACCTAGAGTTGTGTTGAACTTTGAAAACCGGAGACACGTACAAGTTGCTACATTGAAGTCATGGGGAAGGGAACCCTGAGACTTGATGAACTGCAGATGCTGTCTTGAGGACTGAGCCTAAAGACCCTTTTCTTTTGAACTGTGTTGCCTTGAACTTGAGAATTGTATGCAACTGTATTTGCTTTGAACTTGAGAAAGGTCATCTTGACACTTTTGTTGAACTTTCTTGAAGTTGGGGAAGGGGAACAGTATGGATGTGATTGTTCAAGTCCAGTCTTTTCTGGCCGACGCGTTTCGAGGACTAAATTCCTCTTCTTCAAGAGCCTTGATGGACTGTAGGGAAATGTTGTTAAGAAGAAAAATATAAATATCAGTCTGAGGCCCTCATTACAAGTCAAGTTACTTTTTGCAGGCGTTAAAGTCCAAGGCGCTAAGTGACCTTGGTTTTAATTACGGCACAGTAATTTACGGTGCCGTAATTAGCGCCTTCCCCATCCCCATTATGCCCTATGGGGCAAACATGGGAATGGGGAAGGGCAAATGGTGAATGGGAAATTACCGCCCCACTCACCTTGGAATGGTGAGCACCATGGCGGAATCCGGCATGGACCATGGTGCTAATAGCACCATGGTCCACCACCTGACTTGTAATGAGGGCCTGAGTATTTAAATAAACCATAGTACATCCAAACATTATAGAGTTCATTCAGTTAATTCAAGATGGATTGAGGTTGTATACTTTTCAAGTTCTTCTAACTACCCCATTCCGCAAATTGGGCATTCAGATAGCCACCAAACAACCTACTAAATTGCTCAATCATCTTTACATTAGCATCCTAATAACAAGTTAGTGAGGTATACTTCAAGTGTCCAAAGTGACATGTCATTTGTCTTGATTGACTCTGACCACTTAATGTTAGTCCCCCATCCCGGGTTCTAGCAATATTCCAATTCACTTGAGGAGATGCATAAACCACTGTAAAAATTAAGAGTAGTGCTCTTTCCCAATCTTGATTCAAGCTGCAACCATCCAGAAAAACTCAACAAGTTAGAAAAAAACTGAAATACCTTGATGGTAGAAAATAATCAAAGTGAGTGATTGTGTCATAATTTCATGGGTCCCGAACATGGGGTCCTACATCAGATTCCAATCTTCTTGATGTCGGATGGCTAAAATAGTGCCTTCCTCTCTAAGGAGTAAAATTAGTCAATTAGTGTAAACTCAAAGTAAAAAAGCGGGATACACTGTCCAGAAAAAACTATTCCATTAGACTATTGTCTCGTAAACGAGGAATCATGTGTGAAAAAAATTGAATGTGAACACTCTTCAAGGTGAAATAATGAAACCCAATGGGCCTTAAATAAGTCTAGGTAAATCAGTGAAGAGATTAATACCAACTCACACCTCTGTCCTGATGATAATCCCATGTTGCAGGAAACCACATTGTAAATGTGCAGGTCATAAACGGCTGATGTGTGTTACCCCTCTCCCACTGACCAAGAGAACATCAGGGATTGTTATCAGTACAGAAACACCAGGAAGACGGCAGGGACGTCATTTGGGGGGTCGCCAGATGTCGCAAGTGCGACCTCTGAGGTCTCCCTTGCGACCTCTGTGGTCTCCCATGCAACCATGTGGATCTTTAATTCTGGAGTGGCTAGCTGTCTTGTTCAGGCCCCTTAAAAAAGAAAAATAAGAACATGAGGGCCACAAGTCTAACACTTTCAGCACCGAACCTAAATAAGAAAGAATAGGAATGCCAAAAAATGTGTCTTTCTGGAATTCTATACAATAATTGCTAGACTAATTAAAGGTTTATTTCAGGCACACTTCAGGGGGTGAGTCACTGATTTAGTCTGTTCTCAAACGCGTCAACTCAGCCTTTCATCCTTCTGAGGTCGATAAATGGGTACCAACACAGGATGGGTGATATTGTGTGCATATTTCTTCTATGTAAAGCACTTAAGCGTAAGTGCCATATAATAAAACATCATTATCATTTGGTCATGGACGTCTGCTTAAAATCACAGTAATTTGGTAATATGGGCCTATACACACTGATCTTAATGATACATATGGCGATCCATTCAGGTATGAAATGTATATCACATTATAGTGATATCTTAACCATATTTTTTGTAGTGTACAATGATATGTTATGCCACTTCCTGTTTTGTCAACGGGTAAAAGGTCGTGTTCCATCGCTTCCTGCAATATCACTTTGGGGTGGGGTCAAATGACACCACTTCCTGTGATGTCATCAGGGGGTCAAGGGTCATGCGATATCACTTCCGCTACCCCAGGCATTTTTGGTGAAATGACGTCCCTGGAAGAAGGTGAAGAAGAGAAGGTTAAAGGATGAAACAGGCCAGGCATGGTATCCCTCTTTCCCTATTGAGAACAAACCTAATCCTCCCCTAGCCTTTATGGCCTACTGTAAAACATCTCCCCTCATTTACCCACATTCAACCTATGACGCTACTGGGACGAAGAGGTGACTAGGAGTAGTGAACACTAGTTACTCATTTCACCACTCTAGTAATGGGACGAGGAAGATGCCTGCAAAGTACTGTGAACGACAGGCATGTTCCTTTAATAATGGTCTGGCAAGTCCAATTGGGAGCTTACGCCTACAAACTGTCAAGTGGTTGCCGGTGTATAAAAGGAGACCAAAGAAAGCAACAGGGAGACCTGTACTTGGATTAGGAAGATGCCTGCAGAGTACTGTGAAGGTCAGGCATGTCCCTCTAATTACAGTCAGGCAAGCCCTATTGGGACCTCACACGCCTGCAGACTGTCAAGTGTTTGCATGTGTATAAGAAAGGAGGAAAAGATCAGCAGGGGGACAAACAGGGAGACCTTTGTAGGAGAGACCTGCATGTGTGGAAATGACAACCCCGGGCCAGTTGAGGCGTGTCTTGAAATTGATAGTAGAGCCAATGCTCTAATATGCGGAGGTCCTAATGCAAGAAGTGGTGCCCTAACAACTGTTTTTATATTGAAGGAAGACTTCTGTAAAGGTTTGTTAGGTCCATGTGCTACGGTGCAGCAGAGTTTCAGAGGGACACAGGAACCCATTTTGTGAGCAGAAGGAGCAACTAAAGGCAGAGCCTTAAAACTGGAAGTGGAAGCAGAGCGGACAGTGTCTACATGGGAGTAAAGAGTCAGTCATTGTCATTGAGAAAAGAAACCCAGTGTGGCTTTGTCTGTGATTGTTTCACATAATTACTTTTTATCGTGCAACCCACAAGCAGTATTTCTTTCCAATATTAAACCAAACCTTAAAGTGAACTGAGTGAATGCGAGTGAAAGGAAAGTATCTTTCCGGTGTCAAAAGGAACTTTCAGTTATACAGGCAAGCGTGTTACACGAGGAAAGTATCTTTACACTGTTGAATCAAGTAAGGCTGTCGGCAAGTGAACAGATTAACACAGAAATTATATTTTCCAACGGAAATGCTAGTTTAATTACAGCTAAGCCTTCAAGATCTCAATTATCCTTTAATACTGATTTTGAAGCTGAACCAGCATTACCCAAAGGCAATAAATATTGAGAAGCAAAAGAGGTTATAAAAAAAGTTTATATCGGCACTGCCAGATAAAGGGAAATACATTTGAAGTTGAAAGTAAAAGCTAAGAAAGCACATGGGAGCACCAATCTGCCCGGCCTGGCATCAGTGAAAACAGACTTCTAAACTGTCCCAGTAACCAGAAACAGTCTTTCAGTTACTGTTCTGACATGTCCTTTTCAAGGTTCACACCTTCAACTGACCCATCTGTGGTTTCAGTGTGCAAGAGGTCTGGGAGGGGATCGGTCTCCTCTTCAGTCTCTCCGTCAGTCACTAATGCCATGACCATGTCATCCCTGCGATAATGGGGTTTTAGCCGGTTGACGTGCAAAACCTCGCACATCTGTTTAGGTTCTTTCACGTCAGTGAGATAATTCACCTCGCTGACCTTTTCCAGCACATAGTAAGGCCCAGTACACTTGTCCTGAAGGGCACTGGGTTTGATAGGCCCAATAATCCACACCCATTGGCCTGGAGAATAGACTGTCAATGTGGCCTTCTGGTTGTGCCAATGCTTCATCAGCTCCTGACTGGCCTTTAGGTTCTTGGTTGACAGTTTCATGTAGTTTGCAATTCTAGACTGAAGGGCTAGTACATAGTCCAACACATCTCATGTAGGGGATGAGGGTTTGCTTTCCCATCTCTCTTTCACTAAACTGAGGGAACCTCCAACAGGGTGTCTGAACAGAAGCTCAAGGGGGCTAATTCCTACTCTGTTCTGTGGCACCTCCCTGTGGGTGAACAGAATGCAAGGCACGAGAATATCCCTTTTTCTCCTCAGGTGCTCTTCCAAGCCACATATGCCTTTTAGGGTCTTGTTGAACCGCTCAACTAGCCCATTTGTGTTTGGATAGAAGAATGTAGCGAACTTATAGGTGACTCCTGTGAGAAACTTGACAGTGTCTTCCTGGCTAGTCCACGGGGATCTGTCATCCATGTGGCCAGGACACGGCCATCGCTATTGGATCCAGTTCCTGGGGGTCGAACAGTGAGGGAGGATCACCTGCTTGGGGGGCCCTTGGGGAATGGGAGTAGGACACCGACGGCGAGATGCAGTATCCCCCTTCTTTCAACACCTTTTCCCCATCCTGACACATAGGGCATTCCAAAGCACTGCACCCACCCCTTTTGTGATGTGAACACTTATGCACAACACGAAAGACAATGGACTAACACCCGTACTGTTTACCTGACATGTGCCAATATAAGGGTCAGGCAAAGTCAGGCAATTGGCCATAATCACACACACCTGATGGCCCTTTCCCTTCCACACAGGGATAAAGGGTGGAACATGAGAGCACAGGACGAGCAAGGCAGACCGCCCGATTTAAGAGCTAACTCAGCACAGCAGTTCAAGAGAAGGAGAAAGACAGCAAATACCAAGAGGGCGACAAGGAGGCTCGTGACCTTGCCCTTTCTGATCAAGACCTGTGAAATCTTGACAGATCGAAACATAAGACCGCGAACAAAGAGCAGCGTGCGCTGCAACAGATGTCAATGGTACACGAGACCCTCCTCTGCTGACAACCAAGCTGGGGAGAGACGCTGGTCTCTGTGGTACCGACCTTGAAGCAAAGGAGAAAAAAGACAAGCAGTTCATCACAGCCGGTGAGTCGAGGAGAGAGTCAATAAGAAACCTGGGTGTGTTGAATGAAAAGTAGAAAGCAGCTAATTTGAACTTTGAAAGGTTTAATATAACTTGTGATGAAAGTAGGGGAAAGCCTGCAATAGAGCAGCCCGGCACCACATGGGTGCTCACGCAAGAAACTCTGGGTGATTACCCTATTTTAGAGAGTACCATAATCAGAAGGCCTTGGAACAGGCGAAAATCGGTCAAAATGGTCATACAGGGGTCTTGTAAAATCCTCTGTACCGTCGAAAGTCTTTGACCGGAAGATGCTTGTGAAGGAAAGGGAGATGAATCCTGCTTGGTGAAGTTAGCTTATGAACAGTGTGATACAACAGTTGGCAAGAGTGAAACTGCCAGAGGGATGCTAACAAGAATGGACAAATCCTGAAGTCCCAAGAGCATTGTGTTGACAGGAGTGAACCCGGCAGAGGGATGTCCATAGTGAACTGTTTGAAAAGACATTAAAAAAAAACTTGTGAAACGAAGAAAAACCATAGTGAAGCTGAAGGAGGGAGGCTAACGTCTGAAAGGGATCAGGGCCAAAAGAGGGAGATCCAGTGGTAGAAAATCATCACCCTAAAGCTAACTTTCAGAAAGCCTGAACAAATGTTTAAAAAGACATTGGGCCTCATTATGAGGCTGGCGGCCGCGGAATGAACGGTGCTGGTAAGGGACGGGACCGTTCATTCCGGACCACCACGTTTCGAGGTCTGCAGCAGGTCCCTCTCTGGACGCCTGGCCAGACCAGACATGCAGAGCGGGACCCGCTAGCAGTCCAGGATGCTAACAACGGGCTCATTAATGGGCCCGTTGTTAGCATCCTCCCCATTCCCATTGAGCCCTATAGGGGCTCAAATGGGAATGGGGACGTACCGGTCCGGGTTGCACAAAAGGGAATTACCAGGCCCTCCAAGGTCGGAATGGCCAGGTAATTCCCTATTTTTGGGACCCGGACCCAGTACCCGGTTTGGGGATAGCCATGCATTGGGAAAGGAACTGTTTATTTGATTTGCTCAATACGGCTTGAAAGGAGGTTGCGCCCCGAAGAGGGGGACCCAGGCGTGAAGCCTTCACCCAAACTAGATGTGTAACAGAGTTTCGTGTTTGTTTGTTGACAACATCAGGACCTCGAAGGCAAGAGATGTTTTATAGAAAAGAGATCTAACCATCGAAGATTCTGATAGCTGAGACTGAACTGTCGACTCATGCTGGGAAAGCTCGAGTGTGTGCAATGCTCAGGACATCCACCTTGTCCTGTGCTCAAAATGTGGGGAAAGAAGACCCCTGGCAATCACATCCTGACTTATTATTTGTGAACACTTTTTCCTTTATTGAAAAACCCTATCCCACACTCTTTCTGTAATTAGACATAGCGAATTGGCAATAGATTTTTTTACTACAGGCCTTTTATTTTGACACGAAGCCATGAGGATTGCCTTAATTATATTTGATGGTCGATGCTTGCTCCCAGCTTAGATTTAGGTTTAAGTTAGGCGTTTTTCCACCCAGTATTTACAGTTTACTAAACACCCTTGAACTGTGTCACTTGTGTCTGTCTTTACTGTTGCCACCATGAGTTCCTTACACTCTACACTCTTCCCGCATGGCCTTCATATACGTTGATATGAAGTTTGATCCCCTGTCAGAAATTACTTCCGTGGGGAAATCCAACATGGGAGAATATTCCAATCAGACCCTTTGCAACCATGGGGGCTTTGATGCTCCTCAGAGTGTCAGCATCAGGGTACCTTGTGGCATGGTCTACCACCACCAATATATAACTGTTCCCTGAGCTTGTTTGAGGATCCAAAGGACCCACAATATCCATGCCTATTCTCTTGAAAGGCCACCCAGCCACGAGTAGTAGAATTAAGGGGTCCTTTGTGGCACCACCTGACTTGCCAGAAGCTTGACAAGTGCAGGAATCTGTAGGAGATTTTGGGCCTCATTACACGGAAGGCGGTAAACCATGGTGCTATTAGCACCATGGTTGCTGCCGGTACCATACCGGTACCACCATGGAGAAAAGGGGAATTACCACCCCATTCCAAGGTTGGCGGGGCGGTAATTCCCCCTTTCTCCATGGCCCTTCCCCATTCCCATTTTTGTCACATACGGCATAATGGGAATGGGGAAGGTGGTAATTACGGTACCACAAATTGCAGTACCGTAATTAGCACCAAGGACCCTTTGCAGGTCCCAACTTTAACGGCTGGTCTACACCAGGCGTTAAGGTTGGGTCCCGCAAAGGGACCTCGTAGTAAGGCGGTAAGGTTTAACGGTCACCGGTACCCTTACCGGTGACCGTTAACCCTTACCGCCTTCCATGTGATGAGGCCCTTTGTCTTTGGGGCTAATTCCAGATTTGGCTGTATTTTAGTGTTGCATTTCTTTGGCAGTATTTTGGTGGTAAATTGGCCTTACCGTTGGTGGTAGTTCAGTATTACCCTATTTTGGTAATAGTTCAGAACTATCTTATTCTGGTGGTAATCTAGTGTTAGCTTACTTTGGTGGTAATTTTTAGTGGTAGCTTATTTTTCTGGTATAGTGGTAATTTTAGTGGTGAGCCTACCTTCCATTATACAGCCCTATGATAAAACAAACTTTCCCTCTTTGTAATTATGACCCCCCTTTGGCTGACGATAAGGAACCTTTGGACCTGGCACACTTTCAAGGAACCCAGTAAGATTATACAGAATGCACTTATTGCATGTAGCTCATGTTACTGATTTATTTACATCAGTAACCTATGTGCCTTGGAGGGCACCGCTTTCTCTTCAGCATGCATAGAAAACCCATTCACACACACACAACCTTCTATCTTGCATATCTGAAACAATTGTGTAAGAGCGCGATAGAAATAAAATATCAATCAATCAATCAATGTATATTATTCCTTGTTTCCTAAACTTACCTTTGGCGGTAACAAAAGTGGTAAATGTTTTACCACCGTGGTGTAAACATCAAAACCTCCCATCCACTCCTTCCACTTGAAACAGTAATCATTAGAGGTGTGAAATGAAACCAGAAAATGCACCAGCTTTGCTTTTGTTATGATATTTGTTCTTATTATACACAATAAAGGGTAAAATGTTACATCTCATAATATCACAGTTACAAATATTCTTACCAACAGCAATCACAACTTCGACCCTCTAAAAGATAAAAAGGAGAAGAAAACAAGCACAGAGCAACATGGAAGAGTCTGAAAACGTGTGCAATGTTTCTTTTAAACAAATGTAAACAGAAAGCAACAAAAATAAAGCATTTTGTTTTATAACCTAGCACCCTAAGCTAATTGATCACATGTCACTGATCCCACGTACTCCTCAATTAACTTGACTTACAATTATTTTGAAGTCTGGTTCTATGTTCCACCTGCATCTCTTGCTGCCGGAGATTATCTGCACAACCTCACACAGCCCACTGACACAGCCTTTGGAATTCCAGTCACTCCAAAGCCAGGACGACACTCCCTCTGCCCTTTTTTCAAGCTTTCTTCAAGCTACAGCCCCCAGAGCCCAGCGTCCCAGGGAGGCACTAGTAGGAATTGAATCTCAGGAAGCTCTGACTACACCCCCCAGCCCAGCTGCTTAAATTTCCTCTGGCTGTCCATCACAAATTAGCTCAGCCTTCTCTGACGTGGTTCTAACACCCCCAGACTTCTACCAATCACATTACAAGGGCCTGCATGTAACTATTCACTTCCTACAAGAACAATGGGAGCTTTAGTTATGCATGAAACTGTTACCCATCTAGTTTCCTGTTGTGCATATGTTCTCTTCCACATAGAAGAGCACTAAAAGCGAATGAATTTTCATCTGTGTTTACCAACTGCATTACAATGTTAATTTAGGACAATTAGTTGGTTGATGGGCTTTTGGTTAGTATATTCTGTTATATAGGTTATTTCCACAATGCAGTTTGTTACAGATAGAAATACTTAATTTGTAAATATACAGATTGAAACCCTGTCTTTTTCTGCAGTGCGTTTTTTTTTAATGTAACCCATATGTGACATTTCACCTGCTCCATATAATGTCCCAATTCTTCTCTACCTCTAGGCTAATCCCATTACCATGCTCAACTGTACCCCTAATTTGCACCCACTTTAAAATGACTGCCTGTTTCATTTAGTCTTTCTAAAAATGAACATCCATTTTACTGGCTGCATCTGAGAAAAGCTGCCATTTGCACCCATTACGAAATGGCTGCTATTAAACACTGCAAATAAAACGCCCATTTTTCTTCCCTTATAATCTGTATAAATATGCTATTAGCACCCAAATATCCCTACATGTCCATCCTCCCAGTACACTTTGAACAGTCCAGGGGCTTTGCCCTTAGCCTGCTCTTTTGCCTGCTTCAGCAGACCCGCCAGAGTGGTACACTCTTTCTGGGCTGTGAAGAAGTCAGTCTGACCTGGGCCCCCAGCTGAGGCGAACTCATCCATCTTGGGCAGGCCGATCAGATCTGCACCCACCTGGTCGTCCACTTCAGGTTCATGCGCTGCGCCAGGCAACTCTGAAGTCACTGAGTCCCCTTCTATCAAAGTAGGGTCCTCAGTGGCTACTAGCCCCTCTCCCGCAGGTGACTCAGTAGTCTGTGGAACTGCACTAGGGGGCTACCGGCCACGCCGGTCCTTCCAAGAAGCCCTCTGAAAGCACTCCAGGCCCTAGGGCGTTGAGAGTGTTCAATCTGGTGATCTTCTAGGCCCTCAATCGGGTAGCCACTGTTACATTTTTGGGTTCAGGAAGATCATTATGCAACAGACATGGGACAGGGATGGAGTCTTTCACTGCTACACGGCGCTAGGTCGTTTCCCCTCACCAGCTGAACTCTACTATTGCCAAGGGGCACTTACTCTTTCCATTAAACCTATTTACGCTCCAATCAGGCCCATCAATATACTGGCCTGACTGTACCCACTGCTGGGGGACAGCAATGACATTAGCCATGGTGTCATTGATATACACTTGTTCTAGAGAGAGTTGAGTATTATTGGGAACTGGGATCTCTTCTGGAGACCTAGTACCGTTCCCAATTAGTTTAACCGATCTGCATTTGGCCACTCCCAGGCCTATTTGGAAGTCCTCCTCTGAGAGGCCCGCACTAATGATGGCCTCTTCCATGAGTCTAGTCTCGGGAGGATAGCTCAGGGGCAACGTGCTCGCCTTGGAAGCAAGACAAAACAGAGCAACACAGGTTCGATTGCCAGCAGGATCCCCTTTCCTATGGCACAGATCTCAACACACAAAACAACGTTTGGGTGGTGAGAACACAGATGTCCCATTGTTAGGGGTGCTTGTGTTCTTTTTTTCGGTGTGCATGGCTGATCTAGAGTTTGGGGATTTCCCTTTGTTCTTTTGAGGACTTGACTTCGAATAAGATTGGGTTGGACCTTTGTCCTTCCCATCCTTGTTTACTTTTTTGTCTGCCGATATATCTTCCAGCTTGGTGTGCTCGCCTCAGCCTTTTTCCAGTCTCGAGTGCACACAAACCTGTCAGCAGCCTTTGCAAGTTCCATAGGGTCTGTGATAGTCTTTTCCACAAGATGGTGGTGTAGGTCAACCTGACAATTGTTTAGTACATGCTCAGATGCAATAAAATTGTACATCCATTTAAATGTGTCAAATTTGTTACCAGCCACCCACCGCTCAGATATTTCAACGACAAGTGTCTGAACACTTCAAATGTCTGCCCACTTTTCTTTCTGAGCTCTCTGAAGCTCTTGAGATACTGTTCTTGGATTTTACAGAACTTCATTAGGAGGGCTGCCTTCATGCTCTCATAAACGGGCCTTTCCTTAGGAGTTAACTGAAGAATTGCATCAGTCCCTGGTGTCAGTGAGCGATCATCAGGGATGAACCCCACAGTATCTCATCCACCTCCTGTAGCTGGAAAGCTAGCTTGAACGCTCCAAACCAGTCAAAAATATCCTTCCCCACTTCAAAAGCCTGTACTAAGGACCTCATCACGAGGTGGGCGGATGCCGCCCAACTGTATTTGCGTTACCGCCCTCCCATCCAGCGGTATTACCGACGGATCATGGGTTGGGTGGTAGACGTCATTCCTCATTCCCCATTGGGTCCATTGCACCCAATGGGGAAGTTTCAGCACAATTACCGGCAGCGGAATTACCGAGGGGTAATTGAGCCAAAAATCAGCATTTTACTGGCACATTTACCCCCATCTTGGAGCTCGGAGTAAATGCTGCCAGATTCATGTTTGGGCAGACCCTTCAATGCAGCGGTAATAGGGTTACCACCACATTTAAGGGCTACCATCCAACTCATGATGAGGCCCTAAATCTTTAGGGATGTCAGGGCTTATCCTGGGCACTCTGGTTTGAGCCACTACTGCTGCTTTCAGTAGAGGTGGATTTGTTTTCCTCCTTCTTTTCTTCAAGCACCAGTTTGCTCTGCTCTATGGTGGCCCTGCCCCTCTCTATGATGACCTTGTCCCTCTGTTTCTGTTCCTCTAGCGCTAGTCTCCCCTCCTCAAGCAGGAGCCTTCTAGCCGATAACTCATTAACAGCTGGAACATTTACTGGCCCACTTAAAGACTATGCTGAGGCCTGGGACCTGTGTAATGCCACACTAGCGCCTGTGCTCACTGACTCTCTCGAGTGTTAAGAAACCACACTTGCCCCCGGCAGGATGATTGGGGGGAAACACTGAGGTTGTCCTCGTCATTTCCATTTCAGGAAGGTCTGGTTCGTTCGGGTACATGGGGCCTAGCTCGTCCCCTAAGGTCTTCTCCCCAACCACCCTCGCTTCTACCCAAGCATGGAGGCTGGTCCCCAACTCAAGTCTATTAACCTCAGTGCTGTGGGGAAGTCCCCTCTCTTGACATAAGACGTGCAGGACATCCTTGGTCATGCCTTTTACAGTGTCCATGTCAAGCTTCATGACTATTACTAGTACCTAGCAGTCACTAAAGTTGACTGTAGCAGTACCTTTATCGTTGGGTGACTAAGCTGTGCGTAAGGCTCCAACTGATCAGACTGCTTGCCACCAATGTTACGATTTAACTTCCGGGGCACCAGTGGTCCAGAGATGAATATCGGTTTCTTAACCATTAATCAGCCCTTCACCTCTAGTACACCAGATGGGATCCAAACAGATTGGAACACAAGTAAATTATAAACCTCCTTGTCCAATTTCTGGTAGCGTGGATGGAGCAGCATGCTTATCTCTGCAAGGTCATGGATTGTTGGTTAGTTGCAACACAGCAAACATACAATTATTACCCATTGATAAAAGAGACTGTCGAGTCAAGGTTGTATACAAATCTCTACTTTATTATTATTACAACAGACAGTTTGTCATGATCTCTGCTTCCAAAAAGTCAGGGTTTTCCCAACTCCCTTGGAAGCAGATCCATAACCCAGGTTCCGAGTGCCAACCAGTCCCAATTGGGACCTTTTGGACCCAGTCCTGGCGCCAGTGGCACCAGGCTCATAAATATGCCCAGTCCCAGCGCTGGAAGCGCCGGGCTCATAATGCTTGGGTGGACTTACCTGCAGCAGTCCATGCTGCTTACTTGCCTGCCAGTTGAGCCTCTGATCCTCTTCTGTTTGGAACTACTTTTCCTGTTGGGTGGGGCTGGAGCCACTCCCTAGATTCAGAACACTGGAACTCTTCTGGAAGGCAGGAACTCTTTTCTTACCAGGAACTCTTTTCTTACTTAGGCGTGGCTGTGGAAGGAGACACCTAAGCACTACAGGAGGCTATTTAAACCACACCCAGTGGATGAATCTTGCTTTGCGTTATTTTGCACCCTCTGCAGCAGAACGCTCATCGTGTCTTCTGCATCCGTTCCTGGGCCTAAGGAAAAAGGCTTACCATCCTGAATCCAGTCTTCAGCAACATCTATAAAGACAAGAAAGAACCGGTTAGCATTCCGGCATCTGAAAGGCAAAGGCTTACCTACTCTTCGTGCGCTCCGGTGGTCTTCACACTGCATTCCGGCATCTGAAAGACAAAAGCTTACCAACTCTTCGCACGCTCCGGAGGCCGTCGGCGCTGCATCCCGCATCTGAAAGACAAAACAAGGTGCGTTTAAAGACATTGGGGAACTTTAATACTCACGTGCCATTACTCCTTTCCACATCTAACCCAGTGGGTATCCCGGCACCCTGCAGCCGCTCCGAACTTGTACCTGCAAAATAAAAAGACAGTTAGAGCGCATCGTGAAGCTGGCAACAAGCACTTACTTACGTGCTTCCAGGCGCTTCTATTCATCACACGGGCTCCATCTTCAACTCACTTCAGCCCGTCATCCGCCATCGCCGGAACCCTGCAAAACAAGAGACATCATTATTAAAGACTTTAAAGACATTTGAGTTACTCGAAACTTACCGTTCGTGCAGTAAACGATGGACAGCATTCCTCTGAAGTCAAGAGGCCTGCGCTACCTATCCAGTGAAGAAACTGGTTACAGCACCCTGCCCCGAGGCAGATGGAGAGCTCGGCATTCACTTACCTAAGGTGAGAGCGTTAACCTGTGGGGGTCTACAGGAGAGGAGAAGAGGAAAGAGATAGGGACACCCCAATAACCCCAGTTCATTAACCCCGTATTTTCTATCTGCAGACATCTTACTCAGCACGTCAGGCATACAGGGCACAGAGGTCCAGCCCAAAGAGCCAACCGGGTGCTGCACATCACCTTTGAAGATACAGTAGTCGCCCAGTCAAGACCGGCGCCTCTGCGAGAATCAGGTGAGCGTTACAGAACGCAAAGCCTACCGCAAAACTCTCGCCCAGGCGCTATGGAAACCTCGGATACTGACCACCTAGCCCGGTTACTTGGGGAACTAAGGGCAGAAGTGCATGCAGCTCGTCAGGAAACGAACGCTCTAAGAAGGGAACTAATTATTTCCAAGGAGAGAACAGATGATCTTGCTAGACAATTGCTACAGTCACAAGCCGGACAGACCCCGCTACCCGCATCAGGGGCAAATCTTCCTTCAACATCCTCTATGAATCCAGTGCAGATCAACCTACCTGGGAATGTACCTCTGGCTCCGCCCGAACGATTTTCTGGTGACCCAAAGAGGTTTGCGGTATTTATCAATCAGTGCTGGTTGCACTTCTTATGCCGGCCAGCAGCCTTTCCAACTGATCAAGCTAAAGTAGCTTTTGTACTTTCGTACCTTAGTGGCAATGCAGCAGACTGGTCGATCCCTCTAGTTAATCAAGATGATCCGGTTCTCCATGATTTTCAAGCCTTTCAGCTTAGTATGGAAAAACTGTTCGCAAGACATGCACAGGGGCAGGCCTTGGACAATGAGCTTCTTCGTTGCGACAGGGTAATCAAGACCTTTTGGCTTATATTGCATCTTTCAATAGACTAATAGTGGAAACTCAATGGCCTGAGGACAAAAGGATTACGCTGTTTTATAGAGGTCTACGTGGAGAGCTCAAAGACGTTTTAGCCCAAGTAGTGAATCCCCCACAAGACTGTTCGGATTATATAGACTTGGTCGTTCAAATAGATCACAGACTGCAGAACAGGAAGGCCGATCGTTCCAAGTTTGATGCTCGAGTATTTTCCAAACCGCCAACTCCTTCCAAAGGAGTAGACTCCGGGGAACCCATGCAAATAGGGGGTCTGAAAGGTCCTCTAACACAAAGGGAGCGGGAAAGGAGAAAACAGTTGCAATTATGCCTATATTGCGGAAACTCAGGGCACTTTCTTCGAGACTGTCCGGTGAAACCTGCCAAGAAGGCAGTAGGAGCTGCAGTTACCACAGTTACAAACTCTGAGCAGGGAAACGACCTCGCCCGACAAGAATAGAGGTCCTCTTGCCGAGCGTGAAAACCAGTTCCGTGACCTCGCATTTCGTGATACCTATGGTCCTCATTAGCCCTGATAATCCGGATCGATTACATGCAATTGAAGCTTACGTCGACAGCAGTGCCATCGGCAATTATGTGGATCATGAAATGGTTTTGAGGATGAATCTAACTCTTTGTCCCAAGGCTGTAAAGGACGTCATTACTACGGTGGATGGTACGGAGATAGCCTCCGGGCCAGTAACGCATACCACTCAAGAGGTGACGCTAGTAAGTCAAGATGGACACCATGAGAAGATCGTGTTCGATGTGATCAAGGCCCCTCAGTTCCAGATTATTCTAGGGATACCTTGGTTAGAGAAACACAATCCTCTGATCGATTGGCGAGCAAGAACGGTCCAGTTTCCAGAATGTGTCTCTACTTGTCACCCTCCACCTGGTGTTGCACTGGCAGCAATTTCTTCAGAGACTCCCCAGTTAACTCCCGAATACCTAGAATACCAAGATGTTTTCCGGAAGGAGCAGGCTAACTCTCTACCTCCTCATAGGTCTTATGACTGCCAGATAGACCTGATACCTGGATCTACTCCTCCTTGTAGTAGAATTTATGCCCTCACCGAGCCTGAGAACCTTCACCTTTGACAATACCTGGATCAATACCTGGCAAATGGGTTTATTCGTCCTTCCAAGTCCCCTGCCTCTTCAGCTTTGTTCTTCGTTCCAAAAAAGGAAGGAGACCTTAGAACTTGTATCGATTATCGCTCCCTGAACCAGATCACCGTTAAGAATAGATATCCGTTACCTTTGATCCCTGAACTCCTGGACCAAGTCAGAAAAGCATGCATATATACAAAGCTGGATCTTAGAGGAGCATACCACTTGGTACGAGTAAAAGAGGGCGATGAATGGAAGACGGCCTTCCGCACCAAGTATGGGCTATTTGAATATCAGGTCATGCCCTTCGGACTTTGCAATGCCCCGGCCGCCTTTCAATATTTTATGAACGATGTCCTCAGAGAGCTCATAGATGTGTGTGTTGTTGTTTACATCGACGACATTCTCGTTTATTCTTCATCGGAATCTGAACATCGGAAACACGTGAAAATGGTCCTCGAAAGATTGCGTCAACACAAACTTTTCGCTAAGTTGGAAAAATGTGTTTTCAACGTGACTGAAGTTGAATTCTTGTGATTCATATTATCACCTGGCGGAGTGCGTATGGAATCAAAGAAGGTCGATGCAGTTCTCAAATGGCCATCACCATCCTCCGTAAAAGGTGTGCAAAGCATGTTAGGCTTCGCTAACTTTTACCGCAGGTTTATCCCCGAGTTCTCTCGAATAGTCCAGCCCATCACTGCCTTGTTAAAGAAAAACAAACGTTTTGAATGGTCTACCGAGGCGGAACAAGCTTTCCAGGATTTGAAGACTAAATTTATCTCTGCACCAATCTTAAAACACCCTCGCCCCGAACTCCCCTACATCGTGGAAACTGATGCTTCAAGCCTTGCCATGGGGGCAGTTCTATCACAAAAGGACCCGGTAACCAACCAGTTGCATCCCGTGGCATTTTGGTCCCGCAAATTCTCGCCTCCTGAAGTCAATTACACGATTACTGACAAGGAACTTCTGGCTATCAAGTCTGCCTTTAAGGCTTGGCGGCATTATCTGCTGGGGGCCCGACACACCGTTACTGTGATTACGGATCACCGAAACCTGCAATATTTGAAAACCGCAAAAGCCCAATCCTCTAGACAACTCCGTTGGGCATTATTCTTTGCCGAGTTTGACTTCATAATTACCTATCGACCTGGTACAAAGAACGGTAAAGCCGATGCCCTTTCTCGGATGGGAGTGGAAGAACACTTGATCAACCCTAAACCTGTACCAATCATTCCCGAACAAAGAATTCTGGGTGTAATCGCCACAGAATCCATAGAGGAAGTTAAGGATAAAGCCAGGCAACTTGTAACTCCAGCAGACATACAGAATTGGCATCTGCAGGGAAAGGACTTTGCAGTAAAGGACAACTTATTGTATTTCCAAGAACGATTATACCTACCCAGCACAGATTTACAGAAAAAAGTAATCTCTTGTTATTACGACTCTTTAATAGAAGGTCATCCCGGTATAGCCAAGACCTCAGAAAAGATCAAGCGCTACTTCTGGTGGCCGTCTTGGAAAAAAGATATCAGAGACTTTATAATGTCCTGTGGAGTATGCGCCCAAAACAAGAGTCAAAAGGAAAGACCAGCAGGCCTCTTACGCCCTATTGACATCCCACCTCGCCCTTGGCATACGCTTTCTATGGACTTCATCACCGATCTACCTCCATGCTCCGGATACAATACGATTCTAGTAATCGTGGACTTATTCTCCAAGATGGACCATTTCATTCCGCTCAAAGGCTTGCCAACAGCAGCAACTCTGGCCCGAGAATTTCTCGAAAACATCGTCCGACTGCACGGTTTTCCTTCGGTTCTAATTTCGGATCGAGGTAGTCAATTTATTTCTCATTTTTGGCGAAGTTGCTGTCGGTCGGCTCAAATTGATGTGAGACTATCGACCAGTCACCACCCTCAGACCGATGGACAAACCGAGAGGACCAATCAAACTCTGGAACAGTATTTACACTGCATGCTGCAACAAACTGAAAAAACTTGGAAAGATATCCTTTGGATAGCCGAGTATGCCTACAATAACTCTGTCCATTCGGGAACTGGGAAAACCCCGTTTTTTCTTTTGTACGGCAGTCACCCTCGAACCTCGGAGTTGGATCCCCTCCAAGATCTTGAAACACCAGCAGTAGACTACCTGCATTCTACAATCACCCAAGCCTTTAAGGAAGCTGTTTCTCACCTTCAAAGGGCTAAAGAACAATACAAGAAAGGAGCAGATCAACATCGGAAGGAAGCCCCTCACTATCAAGTAGGGGATCAAGTCTGATTATCCACCAAATATCTATCTCTAAAAGGGCCACGCACATTCAACCCAAGATACCTTGGTCCCTATTCCATCACTACCATAGTAAACCCAGTAGCGGTCAAGTTGGACTTGCCCCCGCACATGAAGATACATCCGGTCTTCCACGTCTCTCTATTAAAACCCGTGCAACCTCAAACCCGACTAACCAAATCTCCAAAACCTATCCTAGTGGATGGAGAACTCGAGTTTGAAGTCAAAAGCATTCTGGACTCCAAGATCTCCAAATCTAAACTATTCTACCTAATTGACTGGAAAGGCTACGGCCCCCAAGAGAGATCCTGGGAACCTGCTGAATATGTCCACGCTCCTCGCCTAATCAAAAGATTTCACCGAACATTTCCTGACAAGCCAAAACCCCCGGAGAAGCCCGGTTTGGGAGGGGCCTTGAGGGGGGGTACTGTCATGATCTCTGCTTCCAAAAAGTCAGGGTTTTCCCAACTCCCTTGGAAGCAGATCCATAACCCAGGTTCCGAGTGCCAACCAGTCCCAATTGGGACCTTTTGGACCCAGTCCTGGCGCCAGTGGCACCAGGCTCATAAATATGCCCAGTCCCAGCGCTGGAAGCGCCGGGCTCATAATGCTTGGGTGGACTTACCTGCAACAGACCATGCTGCTTACTTGCCTGCCAGTTGAGCCTCTGATCCTCTTCTGTTTGGAACTACTTTTCCTGTTGGGTGGGGCTGGAGCCACTCCCTAGATTCAGAACACTGGAACTCTTCTGGAAGGCAGGAACTCTTTTCTTACCAGGAACTCTTTTCTTACTTAGGCGTGGCTGTGGAAGGAGACACCTAAGCACTACAGGAGGCTATTTAAACCACACCCAGTGGATGAATCTTGCTTTGCGTTATTCTGCACCCTCTGCAGCAGAACGCTCATCGTGTCTTCTGCATCCGGTCCTGGGCCTAAGGAAAAAGGCTTACCATCCTGAATCCAGTCTTCAGCAACATCTATAAAGACAAGAAAGAACCGGTTAGCATTCCGGCATCTGAAAGGCAAAGGCTTACCCACTCTTCGTGCGCTCTGGTGGTCTTCACACTGCATTCCGGCATCTGAAAGACAAAAGCTTACCAACTCTTCGCACGCTCCGGAGGCCGTCGGCGCTGCATCCCGCATCTGAAAGACAAAACAAGGTGCGTTTAAAGACATTGGGGAACTTTAATACTCACGTGCCATTACTCCTTTCCACATCTAACCCAGTGGGTATCCCGGCACCCTGCAGCCGCTCCGAACTTGTACCTGCAAAATAAAAAGACAGTTAGAGCGCATCGTGAAGCTGGCAACAAGCGCTTACTTACGTGCTTCCAGGCGCTTCTATTCATCACACGGGCTCCATCTTCAACTCACTTCAGCCCGTCATCCGCCATCGCCGGAACCCTGCAAAACAAGAGACATCATTATTAAAGACTGTAAAGACATTTGAGTTACTCGAAACTTACCGTTCGTGCAGTAAACGACGGACAGCAGTCCTCTGAAGTCAAGTGGCCTGCGCTACCTATCCAGTGAAGAAACTGGTTACAGCACCCTGCCCCGAGGCAGATGGAGAGCTCGGCATTCACTTACCTAAGGTGAGAGCGTTAACCTGTGGGGGTCTACAGGAGAGGAGAAGAGGAAAGAGATAGGGACACCCCAATAACCCCAGTTCATTAACCCCGTATTTTCTATCTGCAGACATCTTACTCTGCACGTCAGGCATACAGGGCACAGGGGTCCAGCCCAAAGAGCCAACCGGGTGCTGCACATCACCTTTGAAGATACGGTAGTCGCCCAGTCAAGACCGGCGCCTCTGCGAGAATCAGGTGAGCGTTACACAGTTCTAGCACACTACAAAATACAACCCACCCTGTAAAGGAACACAGAGGAGAGACAGTTTCACGAAGGAAAGGGAAGCACTCTGGATACCTACAAGAGGGTAGTCAGTAATGCAATAAGTCTTAACTGTTCAAGGTTATTTGGTTTCAGCACCAAGGGAGCAAGGGTTTGTAAATGTCACTAGGGGCTTTCAGAGAAGGAACAGTGGGACAGACCCACAATGTACCTGGTGCTTGAGATGTTCTTGATGCTCGATAGCGTAGAGCCGGTTCCAAGGTGCTTTGCAGCTTCTGCAACAGAGTTCAAGATGGGAGACAGCTGTGGGTAACAGGCGGTAGGCAGTTCGGCAAGCGAGCTTGGACGAACGGCTGCAGGCTGGCCTACACAGCGAATTTGGGGTCAAGAATTGTAGTCTCTATGCTGGTTGGTGGATCTGGAATGCTGGTCGAGGTGTCTCGGACGGCTTTAGTGACTGCAGCGTGACAACAGTTAATGGTGCAGTCAGTCGCGGTTTGAGGGCTCGACTGCCTTTAAAACGTCCTTAAAAGATGGATGCTGGTTGATGCTTGCATGGCACTCTTCTTAGCTTCTTCACAGGGCTTGTGGTATCCTTTCAAGGTGGACGGCCCAAAGCTGAGCAGAGTGTTTGCAGGCAACAGACTTGTCCTTTGTTCAGAGACTCTCTGGCACTTCCCACCTAAGAAGCTTGTTGTCAGATCCTAGCAGGACATGCTGTGTGCTGGCTGGGTACTCATTCTGGAGCTGCTGCACGGGTCCTCTGAGTCCGGTATCTCCCTCTGTTCCATGGAAGATGTTTAGGAGATGTTTAGGAGAGGGATCTTGCTTCTCTTTTGAAAATCCTGGCATTCCTTCACTGGCAGAAGCTGTAAGGTTGACTGTACCTTCAGCCAAGGTCCAATGCTGAGTTCTTCTTTCCTGCTTCTGGTGAATCCTTCAGATGATGTTGTAAGTGAGGGGCACAGCACTCATTTAAAGCCAAATAGGCCCCAGAGATTGCTGCAAGCTAAGTCTACCTTAAGGTAATCTCCTGTTATGCGTGAGGTCAGGACCAGAGTGCTTTGCAACAGGAAAGGTAGGGATTGACATCATGTACTACTAAGTCTCACCCAACTTCCTGTCTGTTGTAGATCAAAGTGTCTCTCTGGTTAACTGAGCCCTCTGTGGCTCTTGATCAAAGCACCGGTCTCCCTTGAAATTTGTAACAAGAGCAGACGTCCTGTCTCTGTTAAATCACATACTTCTTCCTCTGAAAGGGGTCCACTCTGCAGAGGTTGCCTACGGTACTAGTGGACCCAGACATGCCATTCACTGTCACTCATACAGAGGGGTGAGAACTAGCTTCAAGTTGACACATTGCATATCAACGAGGTGTTAGCCCCACCTTGTTATTGTTTGTCCTGCGACCAAGCCCCTTTAACAGGTTTGCCTCAATTATTTCTCATTAGTATGCACTTCCACCAGCCGAACGAGACAATACGGAGGCCTATCCATGGGACCTTTGATATTTTAATTAGGCTGCCCATGGCCGCAGGAAGGTGTGCATTCCCCCTTCTTGATATGCGTTGATTTACCTGTGGCTGTCACATTCCAGCTGAACATGACAGGGGAGGTTGATCTCCCATCATTCATTTTAATTATTTTTTTTTTTAAATCAAAAAGCCCAGGTGAGCGCACACTCCCCATGAGAATGGTTGTGTTCCTCACACTTCATTATTGATTCAGCGTATTGAATTTTTGGAGACATTTGTATCCGAATGTGCTTTTGTAGATCGCAATTTCTTATGGGGGTGCATTTTGTTTGGCTTTTACAATTCTTTATCATTGGCAGCACTTTCTAAAATATCTAAATCTAATTGACTAACAACACTTAGTTTACAAGGAATGAAATGCTTTATTATTTCTATTTTATAGTAATTTTGTACCTTCATTGTTTTAAATCTGTGGAATGTATCTATCATGTGTATTATTCTGACGATAGTTTATTTGTTCTTTTCTTTTTTGTGTAATCTTGAAAGGTTTAAATGAACCAGAAACAAAACAAAAACAATTTAGAAATGGCGCATTAAATTAGAGACATATTCTTGTAAATGGAAAAGGCAAATACAATAAAGCACATTCTACTATGTGAAATACATATATTTCCACGGGCTAGAGAGTGCATCCTTTTTTACCTGTTTACATTCCCATGGTTATTATTGCTTTTTGTTCCATTGGTGTGGTTTCACTTGGCCGCAGCGGCACAACCTCAGTACATAGTTTTTGCCTCTAACAAAGATCTAACAATTAAAAATGTTATTCACCCAAGTCCACAAAGCTTCTTTATTATGCAAGCACAGATGAGATTCTCACCTCAAGTATTTAAAGCTGCAAACTACAGAAGCGGAAGTATACTACAATTATTCCTTACAGGAATTTAGGACATGAACCCCCTTATTGTAATTTTTTATTTGTAAAACGCTTATACAGAGGTGAAGTGCTTTAAAGCGATTCAAGGCGGGAGGGAAAAAAGGGAAAACAGTTGCCATTCTTAGGTCTTGAAGTTTCTGAAAGATTTAACAAAATTATCTAACAAAAATGAACTTGTATACTAGGCCAGAGGCATTTCTAATAGTGCAAGTGCATGACAGGAGGGAATGAGTGAAATGAGGGGGAGAAGAAAAGCGCAAATAATCAGTGTGTTGCCATGCTAGGCCTAATGACTTGCCAGATAGTACCAGTGCCTGACAAGGAGTTTGGAGAGAAGGAGGGGGAGGGGAGTTCATACAGAACAATAAACTATTGTGTTAGGGGCAACCTTGCCAGGGAGGGAAGACAAAGGGAGGACAGGACAAAATGATCTTGCGAGTTCTAGGACATTCAAGGTTGTGCAAGTGTGCAGGCAGGAAGTGCGAGGTAGGGGGGAGGTGGAACAAGTGCGCCCAGTCCATCAGGGCCCTGGGTTAAGTGCCGAAGAGGTTGCCTTTCATATGGAACGTGTTCTGAGTGCAGAAGTGTGAAGCAGAGTGCAGGCCCAGATGCAAGTGTAGGACTGGCGGTGGAGCCTGGGACCTGTGTGGCTCTGGAGGTGCACCAGGTAACCACAAAAGTGAGCAGAGTTGGGGAGGAAAGCAGGAGAGAAAGAGAGGGGGTTAGCAGGGGAGAGGAAGAGAGAAGGAGGAAGAGAATAGGAAAGTCTTGAGGAGTTTCCGGAAAACATGAGGAGATCTGGCTCAAGACAGAGGGAGGCAGGGAGGATGTTCCTGAGGGAGGCAGCACCTACAGAGGGTAACGTTCTACCCACAAATCTATGTTTGGATAAATGGCTCACCCACAGAGTTAGAAGAGGCTGAGCATAAGACTCTACAAGGGGAGTTGTAGGTAGTGTGGGCCCCGTCCCCAGAAAGCCTTATGGAATATGCAGTGGGACTTGAACTTGATCCTTGCAGCCACTGGGAGTCAGTGGAGAGATTTCAGGGTCATAGAGATGCGGTCCCTGGGCTTGAATCCAAGGATAAGTCTTGCGGTTCTGTTCTTGATAAGTTGAAATCCAGTCCAGAGTGAACTAGGGCTTTGGAAACAGCAAGCCTCTGAGGAGGTGCATCTGGTAATGGGACTTTTTTTCAGAGATGTCCGAGATGTGAGAAGAGAAGGAGAGAGTGGAGTTGAAAAGGACCCCTAGATTTTTTGCCTCTCTGGTGGGTGTAAAGATTGGAGGGGGGTCTGTACTTCTGCTCTCTATATGGCAGAGGAGAGGCACAGAAGACCCCAGCCAAGATTCTCTATAGGGTAGCGCTGGTCGAGCAATCAAGGCTTAGCTTCTCAGGAGGTGATACAGGCTGGTTCTTAAGTACAAGCTCCCACAAAGGAAAACAAGGTAACAGGCAATAGAAAGGAAGAGGCCATAGGGGCCATCTTGTTTCCAATTAGGAATCAACTGATTACAATGGCAGGGCATGGGTATCCCAAAATGGAGGATACTCAGAGCACCTGTCAAATTCAGCATGGAGCTGCCACCAGCCCATGCCCTGCTCTGTGGGCCACACACAGGTGCCCAAAAACATACACTAGGGGAATGGGGTTATACCCCCACCCATGGGTGCCATAGGGTTTCCCACGGGTCTGTACACCAAACCAAAAACAGGAAGAGCTACACTACCAGGAGTCCCACATGGACTCCTGGGCAGAAAACAATACAGAACACAAATGAAAAAGGACTACAGGACAAGGACACAGAGGCCCTGTCCCTCCAATGCATTTCCAGCATCACAGTGGTTGAAGAGGACCAAGGGAGGCTGGCCAAATTGAAAGTGGAAATGCGGGAGCAGAGGTCCCAATGAGGGCAATCTCTGTCTTACCGCCATTAAGGCAAAGATCATTAGCAGCACAACAGGACTGAATTTTGGACAAACAGTCAGGGATGAGCCAGGAGGAGGAAGAGGCTAAGAGTAGCCTGAAGGAGAGCTGTGTGTCATCGGATAATACTGATAGTTGGAGGTGAAAGAAGAGATTATGTGGGCCAAAGGGGCCATGTAAACATTTAAGAATCAGGGGGATATATTAGATCCCTAGGGAACACCACAAGTAGAGAAAGTGATAGCGGAGAGAAAGGACCAAAGTTCCACTTGGGAAGGACAATCTGAGAGAAAAGATGCTAGCCATGCCGGGGCCTGCTCTGTGATCCCCAAGGTATCATGCAGACGGGAGATCAGGATGTTGTGTTTACTGTATCGAAAGTGGAAGAGAGGTCAAGAAGGATGAGGACAGAGGGAGAGTTAGAGTCAGGATTTTAGCGCAGGTCTTCTTGGGTGTTCAGAAGAGCAGTTCCCATGCCTCTGGATGCTCTTAAGCCAGACTGATGGTCAGGGAGACAGCCAATAGATTCACTGTGTAGAGTAAGCTGCGAGATAGCCAGCTTCTCCAAGAGTTTGCCCAGGAAAGGAGTGATAGAGTTCTGGCATTAGAGAGTTTTTTGAGCAGAGGGTGCACAAGAGGGTGCTTCAGAGAAGTGGGGAAAACTCCAGGGGCGAAGGAGATGTTGCAGAGGACTGCCAATGCTGGAGTGAGAGAGTCATTGTTGTCCTTGATGGTTTTGAAGGGGCAATGGTCCACTTGTTTGGAGGAGGCTTTCATAGATCAGACTTGTCGGGAAAACTCCTCAGGTGTGACAGGGTAGAGGGAGGAGAGAAGAAGATGGGGAGGGGTTGGTTGAGGGGGGCCCAAGGGATGATGGTGCATGAGTGGGTGCAGAGGAGAGACAGGACAGGATGTCCTGTGTTTTGGCGGTGGAGTGTGCAACCAGGGCTGAGCAAAGGGCCTCCTTGGGTTCAGTAGAGGATGAGGCTGCAGTAGTGTTGGCTAGTTCCCTATAGACTTTGAAGAGTTTAGCTATGTTGTTGGAGGCCGCGGAGATGCATGCTTGAACATGGACTATTTTCTTGGACCAGATGCAGAGTCTGCATTGCCTTTGCAGAAAATGGCAGGCCGGTAAGTCAGAGAATGCACCTGAAGATCCCCATTTCTGTTCCGCTGCCCTGCACTTGCGTCTAAGGTCAGCCAAATCAGAGTCATACCAAGAGTTGCATATTTTGGCAGGCTTCAGTCGAACCCTCATGACAGGGGAGAGGATGTTGAGATTGTTGGAAATGGAACGGTGAAAGTTAGGGAGGGTTGTGTCAGGGTGAGAGTCAGCCACAAGAATAGGAGGAGGAGAGTAGGTAGAGTCAAAGGCGGCCACTGGCACTCTTTTCATGGGTCAGGTGACCTTGAAAGTGGGAGGCAATGTAGGTTGTGCCCGTTTTAAAGGTGCAGCAATCTTCAAATGAGAAGAGAGAACAGAGTGATCAGTCCAGGAGAGTGAGGTAGTGAGAGGGATAGAGAGAGGGATGTCTGTGGAGATGAGAGCATCTGAGGTGTGGCCAGCAGTGTGCGTCAGACCAGAGGGTAGAATGGAGAGAGAGAGAGTCACACAGGTTGTGGAAAGGTCATGAAGAGTCAGCAGAGTCGAAATGGATGTTAAGATAACCCAGCAGGAGGAGTTGGGAGGAGGAGGAAAGGAGAGAAGACATGAGGTCAGCCCATTCTTAGAGGAAGAGAGTGGACTGGCTTGGGGACCAATAGAAGGTGGCCCAAGTAAGAGAGGAGACAGGCGAGAGAGAGAGCCTGCAGACCAGGCATTCAACAAAGAATGGGGCTGAGTGGGAATGATAGAAACAAGGATCCACTCAGGAAAGATCAGGGCTAGTCCCACTCCTGGCCTGTTGGCTCTGGGATCAGAGAGGATCTTGTAGCCATCAGGAAGAAGTGTGTCAAAACTCATGACAGAGCTGTCCTTAAACCATGTCTTGGTGAGAGCAAGAACATCAAGGTCCAGGTGTTCAAGGTGGTGCGAGATGTCAGAGGAGTGCTTGACAGCAGAGCAAGAGTTAAGCATGATAATGTGGAGCTGTTTGCCATTTCTGAAAGACTTATGAGGGAGGGTGCATGGGATAGAGCCCCCCCCCCATAAGCAGCATGCGTGCCTGCAAGGTAGGTAGAGGCAGAAGAAGGCAGAGGGGCTGAAGATGACAAAGAGGTTAGTGAGGGGAGTGCAGGCAAGGGAGCCGGATGGGCCACAGGGTGCAAGGGAGTCCCAGATGTGTCGGCAGTGGGTGGCAAGGGCACCAACGAGGGAGAGGTTGATGAGATTGTCTGTGCAGATATTGGGGGCAAGGGAGCAAGTGTCGTCCTACCAGGCAAGGGAGTCAGGAAACTTGTAGGGATAGATGGCAAGGGAGCAAGTGAGGAGGAAGGTGGAAAGTTGACAAGGCGAGGGAGGAGCCTATCAAAGAGAAGGAGGCTGGGTTGAGGCCCTTGCACCAAGATGGCACCATTTCGATAGACATTTATGATGACCCTGGAGGAAGAGGCGAATGCAAGAAGGACCCCCCAGCAGGTGCCAACATTGATGTGTGAGGAAGAGTAGGGAGCACTTAAGGGGTTTAGGCTTTCACAATGGGGACTCGCCACTTAGCCTTTTGTGGCTGTTACATCTCTAAATGGCTTACTTGTTTGGTAGCTACATTCCATAGATGGTCTCTCTCAATGACACTCCTTATGGGAATCGTGATCTAACAATTATGCATTTGAATGTCAAACACGTGTTCTCCAAGGGAGGTGCATACCCACTGGTACATGGGACTGAATATTCATTTAGTCATTTTTAGCATGATCCTCTGATCTATGAGTCCTTCCCTGTATCAAGCTGTGCTGGCAAACCAACTGTGTACGAAGGTATGAGTTTACTACCTTCTATGATATTAAAATGTGATTGGTCCTACCAGTAGTTTAAAATCAATGTAGTGCTTGCATGTGCTGGTTGCGGTTGAATATTATTCATCAGAAGAGCATAAGCATCTGAAAGCTACGTTTAGTCTTGTTTTATGTTTTGTTATGCTGCCACCTAAATGTAAACCATCATGGGAATGATAGTTTGCTACAGGAATCTGGCAAAATTGTAAGAATAAAACAATCAAAACTTATTACCCAATGACTTTCAAGTTAGCAGTAGTATCCGCCGAATGTTTTATATTACTTTGTTCAGGTAATGTGTTCTTGTATGAAGTAACGTTGCTCTTTTAGTTAACATGATATAAAGAGGTAGGGCTTGATTTCCTTGTCTTTAAATGTACAACTATTATATCACCAGGAAACAAATAAAAACAATCCAGCCTCTAAACATCTCAACAATCTATGGAACTCGTGCTGTGTTGCAGATGTTAACATTATCAACTGAGAAATGTAGCAAACAAAACCACCTTTCTGTTGCAGTCATAATTGCGTTGCCTTAAAATGCGTGGGATTTCCTGCATATGTGTGTATGCAGACACCACTGTCCTCGTTTCTTGCACCATAATAACATCAGGCAGACAGTTGGATGCAAGCATTAGGAGAACAATCGGCAAACTATTGTTGTAAATCAAAGATGTGCTCGTGTTCCTTTTCAGTTGAAATGTAAAATAGTTCAGTGACTCAAAACGGCTGCCATTTTGAATCAGCCGGGGATAGTCTTAAATGTCTTTCAAGAGGAAAAGGCCAAAAACCAACCAAACTTAGAATTTGAGTTCAGGTAAATCTGCGTACTTGCCAGTTAACCTTCATGTTTGTGTTGGCCTGCACTAACCAGATAGACTCAAATGTGCGCCACTCCACCCCTGCCCTCATTTCTGTCATGCTCAGAGCACTACAGAACATTTCCAGGGAGCTGCTTCCTGAGTGTGGAATTCTCTTCCAGATTACATCCAACGTTGTCCTACTTTTGGGAGTTATCCAAATCTTACATGTGCTTTACTTTATTTTAGCCACAAACCTCGTTTTCGCTATTCAGTGTTAGTTTCTGTATGCAACGCATTCCCGTTTTCCTTTCATATTATATGGTTTTATTGTGTTTTTTTTTTTATTTGTTTGGCTGATCATTTCAGCGGCAACGTGTTCGCCTTGGAAGCAAGACGACATAAAGCAACACAAGTTCAATCCCCGGGTCAGCGCTTAGAAACCTCTGGGTGTTTAAGCACGTTATAAATACGCAACTAAGACAAACAACTATGCAACTAAGATAAACAACTCCTGTAACAGCGCCTCGATGCCTCTGGGCTGTGTGAGCGCTTTAAAAATGCAAATTAAAATTTATATTGGTATTTTCTTATATTTTATGATGTTGTTATGGAATGGTGCATTTGTGCTTTTCTTATACAGTTTTATGCATCATGTAAAATGCCTCGCTGGCTTTGGGGCAGGGCACACTTTATACAAGTTGAAAACAGAAACAAAAATATTTCTTTAAAATGAAAAGTGCATTTCTGGTTTGTTGGGTACATCTCAAAAATGACTGTCTCCTTGCTAGAAGAGATATTTGCCAGCATTGGCTGATCTGTGCTCATTAAGTGTCATTAAGTGTCCTTTATCAAGATTCGAGCATTGAGTCTGAGTTGAATGTTGCACACCTCTAACCAGCCCAAGGTCTAAGAGCAGTACTATCTGCATCTACGTGGACCTTGAATTAATACATTTTAAAAACCTGACGCTTTCAGGAAATTAGGTCACATTTTCTCTGCATTATTTATCTTTGTGTTCTAAATAGCCTGTTGTCTGCCCAGGAATCCTTGTGGCAGCTGCAGCTATTGCGTCCTGTTGTCAAACAATTAGGACCTAACCAGCAAAAGAACATCTGCTTTAATGTCAGTCATGAATGTATATGTTTTAAAAACTACAGCTGTTTTTCTATAGAAAAGGTACGCCCAGCACGGGTAATTGTATGCATTATTTAAAGTTGGATTTCTTTATATATTTCAACAAACAACCATAGGACACAACATACATAAAACAATCGTACAACGTGCGACAATACTTACATTCCTGCCAACCAGTACAGACGTTAAACAGCAAACAGAGGGCTGTGTAGGGCAGTGAAGATGAGATGATTTAAGTCATGTGATCTAAAAAAGAAAGCATAACGCGCATTTTTCAATATGTACATTCTCTCAGCAATGAGTATCCAAAGTGGTATTTCTCAGAGGGAACAGGAGAGACAGCGGAGGAAATAAGATGTAGACCGAATGACACAAATAGGGCCACAAAGAGTTATTAGGGAAGACAGGTAGTTTGAAGTTTCATGTGCATAGCATAGCTCGCACGTTAAGTGCTTGCCATTGACATTGTCAAGCTTGGGATCAGCCATTCATTTTATCCCATCATCAATCCAAGATATATAATTTGAGTACCATTGCTTTGGATACTAATTGCAGCTTTTAGTACATGGTCGCCTCTCAGCCAATTAGAATGTTTGGAGCACAGTCAGTAATTACTGGTACTGACTGCATTCCAAACATTCTGACTCAAGAAGCAGGCAGGGAAACAGCAAAAAGCATTGCTACACATTCGACAAATAGCAATTACATTTCCCCAAGATTTCCTGTAGCAAGCCACACCTATGGCACAATGCTTACACTTTAACAATGAACCTAAAAAAAGTTCATGCTAAAACTGTTCCAGGTCATGGGTGCCACTATGAGTAAATCTGGAAGTGAAGACTGTTTGTTGTTACCACAAGGTTATTTGTTGTTGTTAATCTGTTTTACGTACATATCTGACAGTGTTGGGAAATTGAGCAGCAAACTGTGAATGTATATTTTAAATGCTAATAAAAATATTTTAAAACCAAAAGAAAAATGATTAGTGGTTTAATAATATAAAATGAAACCATATTGATTTACTGGTACGTTTTGTGTACTTTACCCATTATTGCACTAACATGTTTTACTTTATCACCAAATCATTATTGCTGCTAGCACTATATGCTAGCAGCTTAATGGACCTTGTGAGGGTTCATTAACAATTGGGATAATGACCCTTTCCCAATCGTGTGCTACTCTGCTTCTTCTCGAGTCATAACTTTAGGGAGGGTCATTATCCCACGACAATGACCCCTCCCTTAGTGAATATGACGACATTTACAAGCAGATGGAATCTGACATCAAGCACTATATACATTCTTGATATGATTATCATGAAAACGCATAAAGACCATGCAGATAAACAGTCAATGATGGGGCACTGGAATTGAGGCAAATAAAGAGAAACACACTGTTGCGAAATGTGTGTGAAGTAAGAAACTGTAACAGGAAATGTAATGAAAGAGGAAGTATATATGTGGACCAAGTAGGAGTGATGAGCAGTATTGAAGACATTACAACACAGGAGTGAGAATTAACATCTCAGTGGTATGAAAAGTTAAGATCATAGATTTTGAGAACATTACAGAGCTTAAAATGTAAAGAAAAACAGGTGTTATGTAATCAGTAAAGTGCATGGAAGAGTTGAAGATGACACTAAGTTCCTGAGCTAAAAGAGGATGTTAAAGTGGAGACAAAGGGGCTCATCACAGGTTTCCGGGTATCCCACCAGTAATTCCGGTTGGATACAGGGAAATTGCCCCTACCGTCTCTGCCACCTGATATCCAGGAATTACTGGGATATTACATGCAGCGTAGACACCGGTAAGTTCCCATGCATGGAGTATTATAGGATTCCATGAGATGGGATTTCCCTGAATGTTTCCAGCATTTCTTTGCCAGTAGAGGCCTGATCTATCGACAGGTCTGGCTTGTCAGTAGATCAGAGCCCTGACTGGCAAACTCTGGATTCCCCAGTACAGAAAAAATGCAGGTGCAGGTACTACCGTCACTTTTTCAGGCATTTTTACCATACCAGTGCCCTCTTAATGAGGACCAGAGTATGGAGGTGTGCATAATGAAAACGTATTATTTTTTAGTGTGCATGTTTTGACTGCAAAGAGGCAGATTGAATTATTTTTTATGAGGTGTTCGTGAGAAAAAGAAAAAAAGAAAGTAAATAGTTGAGGCAGCAAGGGTGGTAGAAAAGGAATGCAGGTGGGAGTCATGCACAACATACAATTATAGTTTGATAGCTTTTCACTCTGAGGTGTATTTCAAAACTTTGCAATAAGTGGCCTCAAAGACAACTCAAGCCTCACTCTCATTGCCTATCAGATGACAATTTCAGTCACTTAGTGGAATATATATGCCTGTTGTTTATTGCAACCTATCAACAATTAAATAGGGTGTAAAAAGTGGAATGTGTCCACTATGGAGACCATAAACTAGATTGGAATTGGAAAAAGAGAATTAAGATAAAGGAAGAACATTACAAAATGAGCAAGACACTTGAAAAAAGGAGGAACACAAGGATTAGAGATTTTGCTGTTTACTAGGAGTGATTGAAAGGGCTATAAAATGAAGAGAAAACAGGAAGAAGGTAAATGGGATGAACAATGCATGTTGCCGGTCAGAAGAAGCCACTGTGGCAAAACTATGTATAAATAGAGATTGAAGGTCAGAAACCGTTACCATGGAAATACATAAAGTGAAGAATTAAGAGGAGTATGGTTTTGAAAGTGGGAACCAAATGAACATTACTGAAGGAGCAAGATAAACTTTGAGGCAAAGTAATTCACAATATCAGAGGCTGAGAAAGGCTGGTAGAGGAACGTATCTAGGATGCGTGGAGAACAGCAGATTGGTAATAGAGAGTAAGCATTGACAAGGAAGATCTAGCGTGTTGATCAAGCACTAATATTGAGTTATTTGATCTACTCATGTGTTTATTCCTGGTGATGTGAATTTTGCTGGGCAATAATATCAATTATTCAAGGTTGATGCTGTAGGTAGATTTTTTGCTGACTGTAGATGGAGTATCAATGAAATACACTCGGTAACAGCTATATTAGAAATAAAAAGTTCCTGAAAATGAATATGTGCACCAAGAAAATCAAAACTTGCTCTCTAATGAGATTGATCCTCAAGTAAAGGATGCAGAGAAAAGTGTTACATTTAAAAACAAAAATGTGAGTGCATAACATCTGAAAAAGACATCTGCAAGGAAATGTGTGATGTTAGCAGGCCATTTACAACAAAATGATATGTCCAAAGTGACTGAAAAGTCAAGAAAAGAAGTCCTTCCAGTTACCAGAAAATATGCAGCAACTTTTATTAAATAGGAAACAGTTCAATCTAGAATGAAATAACAACATTTCATAGGTGAGTCTAAACTATATTGAGGCCTGTATTGCTTTTATGTATTACAGGAGTAAGAAAAAACCTATGAAACCTACAGATACTCAAACATGGAAATTGTTGACAGGAATTTGATTTCATAGAAATGTATGATTTTGCTCTGCTGTGGAAATGTTAAAGCAATGTGGAAAAAAAAGAAACGCTGCATTTAAAAATAAAACAGGAGCTTTGGGCTTACAAGGTAAAATTGCAATCCCTCCCCCCAATAGCTGCAGAACTGAAGGATGCTTTCCCACGAGAATAGTCAGACCTTCCAGCTTATTGCGATCTGCGATCCCGCAAAATGCTGCGAAAACGGCCGTTTTGTGCAAAATGCCGCAAAATGGCCGTTTTGTGCAAAAACAGCAACTTAAAAAAAAATATTGTAACTTTTAAGTCATCTGCAAAAATTACTGTTTTGAAAAAAAGAATCCTCAGGGTGCCAGGTTCTCAACTTTTTTTTTTTATTTACACAAGAAATGAAATCACTTGCGCCCCAAAAATTGCAGCCCAATCCACAAGGGACACATGAATGGGCACATTTTATATGCGCGCCCATTCAGATGGCCTTTTTCACCTCCTTGATCAAATAAAGTGGCGTTTCTGTCAATTTAAAAGCACTTCCCTCATTTCCAAGCAAGATGCACTTTTAAATGTGCAGAAATTGTAGGCAACCCTACGCGCACGGGATCTGGGGCTGCCAATGCATGACAGGGTCTTTCCTGACCCTGTCATGCATTTCTTTTAAGGTATGAACCGCTGCTGAGTCGCTTGCATTTCTGTTCCTCAAACAGGATAAAAATGCATTTTTTGGGTCGCATTTTACAGCGGCAGGCACCTAGAGTGCCTGTCCCTGTGAAAGGCGCTGGGAGCTTGCAGAACACTGTCGGGAGAGCGATTCTATTCAAAGTACTGCCCATTTTGATGACAAAAATCTATCAAATGTTACAATTTGACCAATTTCGTCCTGTACTATTCGATCGATTTTTATAAATACTGAACATGTGTTGCGGGGGTGTCACCCGCTCCCCTTGTTCAGTATTTTTGGTCTAGGGTGGTTGCAGAAGTGTTTTCCCCTTTTTCCTCAAAATTGGAGGCGGGGACAGAAAAAAAAAGAAAATAACAAAAAAGGGACCCTGCGGAGTCGGATCCGACCGGCGTTAGAGGGACGGATCTGACCCGCGTTAGAGTGACGGATCTGGCACCGCGGATTGCAGGGGAAGCGGCAGCGACCAAGCAGTTAAGTAGGGGAGGAGGTCGGGTGGTGGTTAAAGGTACATTTTGGGTGTTTGGCTGAAGTGCAAATCAATTCACAGCAAAATTGACTACGGTCAATTCCGCCACAAATAATTACACTTTGGTCAAACAACCCAGAACACCATTCAAGGCAGCTGCCAGTGCACAATTTACGCTACAGGCTCAAGCCTGTGGAAATGCGCCGGTCACCTTTGAGAATAAGGTGACCTGCTCATTTACAAAAATGGGTTGTCTAAAAATAGCATAATCTCTGTTCTTTTTTTAAATGCCCCATCATTTGAGGAACTGGGTCAAAATCTACATTTTTAAAAAAAATAAAAAAATGGTTACACTATGAGAGAGAGGGAGAGTGACGGGTGAAATGTGAAGTGATGGGCAAGAAAGCAGAGGGAGAGCAGTGGGTCAGAGGAGGAAGTGCTGCACAAGAGAGCAGAGGAAGCAGTGATGCGGTGGGCCAGAAATCTGAGAGCGATCAGAGGTACAGAAAGTAGAGGAAGCGGTTGGCCAGAAAGAGGCAGTGAGCTGCAGATTGGGAAAAAGGATGAGGGAAGAATGCGATAGAATGGGAGAAAAGATGCAAGATGCAGAAGCAGCATAAAAGAATGAAGGACTGTATATTGAGGGAGGAATTGTAGAGTGTATGGTGTGAGTTGGGAGTATGATTTGGAGTGTGGCAGGGGCTGGGCAGTGCAAATTGTGACTTGACAGTGTGACATAGTACGTGAGTATTTGTATGACAGAGTGAGAGGTTAAGGAATGTAAGTTGTGATGGAGAGTTGGTGAGATGTGTGTGGGTGTTTGGGGGATTGGAGAACATAGAAGGGGAATATTTTCAGCATTACAATTGATAATTATCAATTTAGTTAATACTATTAAATAGACATGAACATTAAACCAGAAATGTAGCCAAATCAAACACTGTTCTGCCAAGAAAGAGACATCTGGGACTCTTCCTATTAAATTAATACAAAAGATACATAATAATGATACCCTGGCTCTCTTCTAGCCTTGCACTCTGCCTATTTCCTGCAATGTGGCAATCTTACACCCTCCAGTTAATACAAAATGTCCCGCAAAAATGACGCAATAAATAAAGGTTTGTGCCGCAAAATTTGCCATTTCATGCCGCAAAATTTGCCATTTCATGCCGCAAAATCCTCGAAGGTCTGAATAGTGTGAACACTGGCTTTGAAGCAGACTATACAATATTATGGATTTTCCTGAAGTTGGTTCACAGGAAATGCTGCCCATTTCCAACTTCCATCATCTCTGAGCTTAGGCTAAAAATCCTTAAATATACAAGACATAGGCTCTCTGCAGAGGTCCTTCTTCCACGTAATCTGACCTTGTAATTAGTTAGGCCTTGCCTTAGGCAAACATTTCACACTTTCAAAGACTTTGGGTCTAGCTAAAGTAATGGAAAGATGCTAGTATCACTCATGGTAATGGGACTGGGTCATAAATGACCCTGCAACAACTGTAATTTCAGAGCCTTCAGACACAGGTTCCAAAATGACCACCTTCTCAGCAGTCATGAATGACCAGCTCTGTGCTCTAAAGAAACTGAAAACATATGGCTGTTATCAGCCAGAAAATGGACATGGTATGTTTCATTGTGATTCATCCTATGACATGTAAAGAAGTAAACTGCACTATTTAAAATCACAGATTTTTATAGACAGTAACTTTTTTAAAAACATGTTCAGGGTGAAAAGCTCTATCGACAATGCCAGAGGTTAGGATAAATTCCCAACCTTCCAGCCATCTTCTCTTTTGGTCTGCACATCAGTTCCTCTACTATTAATCTTGCACTTGTGAAGTTAATGACAGGTGACCACACCTCTATGTCGAGCTCTCCTACTGGCCCCTACTGATCCTTTTATGTCTTTAACTGCTGTGGGCCGACTCAGTCCCAGTGAACTTCATAGATCTTTCAGATGTAACCTGAAATCAGACTCTTTGGTTAAGTGACCTACTTTTATCTCTAATTATGTATGACCATTTGTATTTAACTTATGTTGTCTACTCCTATAAAAGGTCAAGGTCAATCAAATGAGGTGACTGATTGTAAGGACAAAAGTGTCTCTCCTGCAATTTACAATGCACTATTAGCAAACTACACAGATGCATGTATAAATTGTCATGTTTTCTGGATGAACCTGTTTTTTTTTTTAAATTTTAATTTTCTCTCTTGTTCTCTTTCCTCCATATCATAATTGATTGACCAAACAGGTTTCCATAAGACATGTGTACATATTATCCATCTTAATTATCATATTAGTTGAGTCTAGTTTTGCTCTTGAAAGGCAACACAGCAAAACACATTGTGTGTCAGTTTCAATCTAAAGATGGAATCAGTGGTCATGTGGTGTACTGGCTATGATGTCCCGGGTTCATATCCTGGCTTCTCCACTTGTCCAATTTTGTTATCTGTGGAAAACACTCTATCATAAGGCACAATTTTACTTATCAGCTAAAACTGGCATCACCAAGAAGTGTTATATTTTAGTAAGGGCTATAAAACTAAACAGAACAAATCAATTTGAACATTCACAATTGTCTCACCATAAGCAACCCAACTCCACCGTTACCATATCGTCCGACCATCACCTACATGACTTCCACACCCTGCACACCCTGGGTCCTGTTTGTGATATTTTTGCCTTCAAGACCCTTTCTATTAAATAAAATAACTCTTGGAGAAGAAGGGGCATATGAGAAGGGGTGAAGGTTGAGGGCACACCCATCATATACTCAGAAAAACTTGACATGTTATAACGTACCTTAACATAAGGTGACTATACCATCCATACTAAGATTTACTTGGCAATAGAGGATACATTTTGAGAAAATATGCAAGTACAAGAATATGTGAGGCGGTACCTTGCGTACAATGATTAAACTGGCACAAAAACCTAGTATATGAAGTTACGCTGGGCATATTATGGCAATGCATTGGCATATAATGCCATATTTAGCATTGTATCACAATACATGACATGTGAGTCTATAACTGGTATAAGGGGCCATAACTGACCATATCAGGATAGACTTGCATTGAGAAGTGGTGTCCCTAGTCGGTAATGGGTCTGCAGGATGTTACTTTGGTTATTATGGCTGCACCCATTGCATATTGGGACAACATCCATAGTTAATACACGCCTGACTACTTAAAGAGCCTTTCCCTGCCACATCATGATTTTTTAAATCATTTTTATACTTACTGCAAAGTTTCTTTACATCGGTCAGTTCCTGTGATGTCATCTGGCACAAAGGATATGTGATGCGGCGTCCTGTGATATAGTCTGGGTCAAATGTGTGAAGGCACCAGGAATATGTCACGTCCGCACCCCCTGGCTTTTTGGTTAACTGACCTCCTTGTTGGCCCACCTTAGCTTGTCCTGAAATTACACTGTGTCAGAAAACCATCCCAGCCAATTGTTAAATACAAAATACCTTGCCACAAATACATGCATGCTAAATAACAGAGTAGCATTCCTCCATGGACCACCTTAAATGCTACCACAGTATCCTGATTTGAAGCAATATAATGTACTGATTTAATGAACTTTTTACTCGAAAATGGGGTGTTAAGAACGCTTTGCAAATTGGTGCTGCCCTTGCATGATTTCGGCGTCGGTGATGGAATAAAAAGGTGCCATAGGGAAAGGCTGACAACTCATGGTGGCACTAAATAAGGACGCACCATGACGTTAAGAATTAATTTGTGTTCATAGTTCCAAACTAGCATTTCTCAGAAGCAGGCGTTTGCCTCCAAGGGTTTGCTGCCTGTGGATCGTATTGTCATACAGAGAAGTTCTGTGAATTCTAACGCGGTGTGTAATTAATTTATGTATCAGGTTCCTGCAAAGAATGAACGATTTACGTGACTCATGCCCAACATTCAAATAGTTCCGAAGGGACACATTGTGAATGTCTGTCACTGGAAAGAAAGAGCCCACTGTTTGTAATATCACGCTATTATACACTGGTGCTGCCAAGCTCGGAGCATTGAGCATTTATTTCGGCACCATGTTCTCCGAAGATTCTTGATTGCGCCTCTCATTGGTGATCACGCCGCTCTGCCTGGATGAGGTGGAACATTCTTTGTATCTTAATAGAGAATGATCTTTACGACCGTGTGTGGCGTATACTGATTCTATGTCAAGACGGAGGTTAGCATTAAGCTTCATCTTCTTTTATTTTCTCTCTCCAGCAGTTTAAACAAATAATAACTTTGTAAACTTTTCTTTTTTTAAATTAACTTTTTTTTTTTTTTAAAGAAACTTTAAGTCCCATCATTCGTGTAGTCCTTTAGTCTCTGGCCATGTGACCTCGTCCTTCCTGTTCCTCTGTCCTTCCTCTTCTTTTCCTGCTCTCCAGAGATAAGTACCCTTTTACTCATGCTCTGTAATATTTTATGTTTTAGTGATCATTTCTCAGTGATTTAGAGTAACTTTGATACTAAAGCATGATTGTAAGCCTCAGAGGCGCGCGCACGGCGTGGCAGCATATTCTTATCATATTTATTCAAGTGTGAGGAGTCTGCGGCCCGTGCCGCACTATCCGGCACCTCAGGGGCTCGCAGATCTCCTCACAGTAGGTGTGAGACGCTGCGCTGCTGCGATCAGCCTTGGGAGCGGGTTTAGCCCCCACCTTCGAGAGGGCGGAGTCAAGCGCAAGCAGGAAATTCCCTTTCCCATTCGCGTAGCTGAGGGAAGCCCCACCGTCAGAGGGGAGGAGCGCGACACGAGCAGGAACCTTCTGGTCACAGCCGCATACGCGAAGAGCGATAGCCCCCACCCTTGTGGGGGAGGAGTCACGGCGCGCTAGCGCGGCTCCATTCAGATGGATTCCCTCATAAAGTACACGGAAGAAGGGGAGTGAAATGCTCACTAAGGAGAGCCACCACCCTTAGGGGGGTGGAGCCTTTAGAGAAAGGCTCCGTGTGAAGCTTCGCAAATCAGAAGCAGACACATGATGCAATACCACAGAGCAAGAATAAGCTCTCATAACATGGATTTTGCAAACATACGCTTAAAGAAAAAAGCGTTACAAAGACAATTTGAAGTGTATCTTTACACGAGGAAGACCAGAAGAGTCCCTGGAGACACTGCACATCATCTACTGGGTGCAGGATAGGTGCAGCCATACAGGAGTGGATCAGTGGACGTGCCACTACACCTGCAAAGGTATTATCAGGGACCTACCAGCACTATCATGTCCAATTTTGAGTGGAGTGAGGAGGAGGAGGAGGCAGTCTATCAAGAAGACTTGCATATAGTTTTAAAGAAGTGCTAGGTGATTCACTCACAGAGGTAGTGGCTCAGGGAGTTAAACCCCTACAGGAGAGACTCCATATCATCGAGCTATTCTTGAGCCAGAAAGAAAAGAGCACCGGGGAAAGCACGTCCACTAGGGTCATAACAAAGGGCCCAAAGGGGTGTATCAAGGCCCGGAAGAGCAAAGACTCTTCTGACCCCCTGGGCCAAATGGAAGGGGCAGGTACAATGGCCCCGGAGGCTACTGACACTTTCAGTAAACTAAGGGAAGCGTTCATGAAAAAATCGCAGGTGCCGAACCTCGAGACCCCCTACCCAGGGGACAATAATATGGGCAACATAGAGGAAGGTTTCCCCAAAGAGGAACCACCGGAATCCCTGACCTCTTCAAACGAGGAAGCAGATTATGAAGGGGACGAGGAAAGTCAACCTCCGCCGAAGAAAAGGCTGAGAAAGATTAACAATTTAGAAGAGGAAGAGACCTCTTATATGTTCCAACCTGAAGAAATCAGAAACCCTAGATCATCCGAAAGGGTACCCTCAAGGAGGGTCGCAAAATATATGACGCAAAGGCTAAGAAAGGCGCTAGAGAAGGAAGTCAGGCAAAGGATGAGAGCAGAATGTCCGAGACCTGATTTACCGGGTAAAGTGGCAGAAGCCCCGGAACTTGACCCAAAGATACTATCTTTCGTCTCTAAGTATAACAGAGATCCCAGGAAAGGTATAGACCGCTCTTGGAAAAGCTGCCAAGATAAGGTCCTCGACTTAGCTGGCACTAGCAAAAATTATGGACCTAGCAGAGCGGGCGAAGGACACTGTAGAGAAAGTGGATCCAGGAGTCGTAGCAAACTGGGCGCAAAGAGCCGTATGCCTCCTAGGCAATGCGAATTGCGCAAATTCATCAGAGCGCAGGAGAGGGCTCCTGCTTAAGAGTGACAGCAAACTAGGAGATTTGTTGTCATATGAGGCTGACGAAGCAGCGCAAGGACTTTTGTTTGGCAAAACTTTTGGCAAAGAAATGGGGAGATTCGTGGTAACCTACACCTCCCTAGAAAAGGCCCAAGCGTCAATGAAGAAAATCTTCCCCGGGAGAGTTTTTGGTGGGACCGGGCCGGTCCAGATGCCGAGCAACTGGTCGCTATCAAGCGTTCAGAAGGCCTCAAGGAACCAGAAATAGCTACTGGGAGAGCAGACAGCCAGACTCATTCTTCCCGCCAAGAGGGTGCTTCCCTAGAGGAAGGCGAGGCAGGGGACAGGGAAGAGGACACAACTTCCCCACAGGTGAGAGTTTTCACGTACCCACCAGTTGGGGGGAGAACAGCCATATTCTGGGAAAATTGGCGCACGCTTTCCAGTGACGCCTGGGTTCTGCAGACGGTGAGAGGTATGCGCATAGAATTTATAGAGATCCCTGCGCAATGTCAAACATCCTGTCCTCTAGCCACGACGCAAAAAGAGAAAGGGCTTTTACATGCAGAGCTACTGAAGCTAGCAGAGAAGCAAGCGTTAGAGCCATGCGAGACATCCCCGAAATTTGTAAGCAACATGTTTCTGGTCCACTGAAAAGACAAAGTAAGGCCAGTAGTACATCTAAAGAGCATGAACAAATGGGTAGTATACAACCATTTCAAGATGGAAGGGACCCATCAGCTCAGAGATACACTCCGTCAAGACGACTGGTTAGCAAGGATAGATTTGAAAGATGCCTATCTGACGATTCCAGTGCACAGAGATTTTTGCCCCTTCCTGGCATTCGACTGGGACGGGCAGTTATGGAAATTTGCGCAAATGCCGTTTGGGCTAGCATCAGCACCATGGGCATTCACGAAGATCATGAAACCAGTAGCAGCAGTGATCAGGGAAAAAGGAATACATATGATTATATATCTAGACGACATCCTCCTCATGGCCAGCTGCAGAGAGACACTCCTCTATCAAGTCGATTGGGTAGTGAAACTCCTGACATCCCTGGGATTCCTTGTGAACCAGGATAAATCAGAGATGAAACCAACCAGAAGGTTAGAGTTCCTAGGGTTTATCGTAGATACCAGGACAGCAACCCTGGAACTTCCATGCAGAAAGATAAGAGATATAAAGAGAGAGTTGAGAACATGTCTCGGCAAAACAGTCATTTCACTCCTCACAATAGAAAGAGTAGTAGGCCTATTGGCAGCCTCGATACAAGCGGTTTTCCCAGGTCCGCTACATTATTGAGCTCTGCAGAGGCTACAGATAAGACACCTGCAACAGGGTCTGCATTACCACCAATTAGTACACATCGATCAAGAATCCAGGACAGAGCTGCAGTGGTGGCTGACGTACATGGAAGCATGGAACGGGAGAGCCATATTCGGCGACCGTCCAGACCTGGTAAAAGAATTGGATGCCAGCAGAGCAGGCTGGGGTGCCCGATGCGGAGATCTCCAGACAGGAGGGAGGTGGAGCTCAGAAGAACTCCAGCTACACATCAACTGTCTGGATTGTTAGCTGGATCATTTGAGATCAAAGCGTTTATGAAAGGAAAATTTAACTCTTGTATTCTGTTGAAAATGGCCAACATTTCAGTAATCAAGTATATCAATCACTTAGGAGGGACGAGATCCAAATTACTGGCGGAAATAGCCAAGGATTTTTGGCACTCCTGCCTGGAATCAGGGATTTCAGTAGTAGCCGAGTATCTGCCGGGATCACTGAATGTAATAGCGGACTGGAAATCCAGTTACCTCTCAGACTCCAGCGATTGGATGCTGCATCGGGAAATATTCTGACGGCTGGAAGACCGTTGGGGCCCGATTCACGCAGATCTGTTTGCGTTCAGACTGAACGCTCAGAAGGAAAGATTCTTCAGCTGGAGACTAGACCCAGCAGCAGCCGGGGCAGATGCTTTCCTGCAGGACTGGAAATAGCAGACACTATACGCCTTCCCGCCATTCATAATGATAAGCAGGGTACTGGTGAAAGTGTGCAGAGAAGCGGCGAGCCTGATAGTAGTGGCTCCAATATGGAAATATCAAGTATGGCTTCCAACGCTCATGGAGCTGTTAATAGACTACACAAGACTACTACCCCAAGGAGTGAGCTTGCTCACAGACCCAGTTGGGTCATATCACCCTCTGAGAGTGAAGGGGATGCTGCTGCTGATGGCATGCAGGATAGCAGGAGACGCTGTAATCTCCCGGAAATTTTAGCGTAAGCTGCGAGCCTCATTGCCGAGTCGTGGGAACCCTGTACCAGAAGGAGCTACGACGCAGCTTGGAATAGGTGGTCGACATGGTGCAGAAGGAGAAGTATTCATCCCGTTTCCGCCCCTCTAGTCGAAATACTAAATTTCTTAGCGGAACTTCTACAAGACGGCAAAGCTTACAGGACTATAGGAGTCTATAGGTCTGCAATTTCAGCAGGGCACCTGCCGTTAGAAGGAATCCCAATAGGAGAGAATGTAGCTGTGAGAAGACTCCGAAAAGGGATTAGATTCAGGAAACCTCCACAACAGAGGTACGAAATACTATGGGACGTGTCCGTAGTATTGAAACTACTAGCAGATTGGCCCAATAACAGATACCTGTCCCTAGGACAGTTGTCTGGAAAACTTTCTATGCTCCTGTGCATGGTATCATGCAGGAGAGTAGCAGATGTAAAAGCATTGGAAATCAATAGAAAGACATACGAGCCAGAAGGAGTGACATTCAACCTAGCCTGAAAGACGAAAACAGATTCTTCCTTAATCACATACCATACATGCAAGACCACCCTAAATGGTGCGTAGCCACATGTATAAAGGAGTACGAGAGTAGAACAGCAGAAGTGAGGCCAGTAGGGACAACCCAACTGCTAATAGCGCGCAGGAAGCCGCATAAAGGAGTAGCAATAGCCACTATAGCGCAATGGGTGAGAGACATCATGAGCCTCTCAGGCATTGATATGTCTAAGTTTGGAGCACATTCAGTCAGAGGTGCGATGGCCTCAAAAGCGTTAGGGCAAGGCGCAGCTTTGCAAGACATCATGAAAGCAGCAGATTGGGCTAGCGATACAACGTTTAGGACGTTCTATTTTAGACCAATCAACACAATTGCAGAAGCAGTAGTAAGAAGCTTTGAACAAGCTTAATGCTTGCCTCCATCTTGACATAGAATGAAGATTCCCCCTGCTAATAGCGCAGGAGCTCTTGATTCTATTAAAGACAAGGAGGCGAGCATTAAATTCCTGACCCAAATACACAAAGATGATTCAATGATAAAGTACATGAAATGATGCACTGTTTATAATTAACATGATTATTCATTCCAGAATAGGATGTGTATTCCCTGCCCTAACATGTACAATTTGTTTTTCCCTGGCACTAGGGGATGAGCAAAAGAATGGCTGAAAGCCCTAAAGAGAACAGGCTGTCCGGAATGAGCCCGCAAGTTCGAATGTGAGAGTCCGATCCGGCATAAAGCAGGAAGTTCAAATCAAGTTGACCAGTTGGTTACACAGTTTGAGAAGGATTGCAGTTCAAGCCGTCAAAGAAGAGGAAGGAGAGAGGAACAGGAAGGACGAGGTCACATGGCCAGAGACTAAAGGACTACAGGAATGATGGGACCTGAAGTTTATTTTTTTATAAAAAAGTTAATTTTAAAAAGGAAAAGTTTACAAAGTTATTATTTGTTGAAACTGCTGGAGCGAGAAAATAAAAGAAGATGAAGCTTAATGCTCGCCTCCTTGTCTTAAATAGAATCAAAAGCTCCCTGCGCTATTAGCAGGGGGAATCTTCATTACATGTGTTATATTGTTTTTCTTTTTTAAATGAGATTTCATTAATCTGCTGTAACATAACATGGAGATCATTATAGGACTCAGTATGATTCTTTTGACTTATTTCAAGGCATTTTTTTTCAAAGGAAATTGACAAAGCAAAATGCTTTACATTTTATTTAGGAATGGGCTTTTCTGTACTCAAATGTACTTCGCCATATGGGTATGACGACAGTATAGATGTGACCTTTATAGGGAAGTATAGGCAATCCCTGTCCCAGCAGCAAAGCATACACTATTTCTCCCCAACCCTAAACACACAGTACATGAGTAACTCTCTTCAGACAGGGCAGGAATGGCCCCCGTGAGTAAGGTAGGTACCTCTGTCTGGTACCTGTAAAACCTCTGCCATGGCCATGATCATAATTAACCAAAAAGATCTCAGAGGTCTGTCGACCCCCAAATCAGGCATTAGATTGACCCCCATCAAGTAGTCAGGAATGAAAATCTACCAGACAGCATAGGAGTGAGCATCGTCAGGAAGTTTAGGGATGATCACCACCAGGTACTTATACATAGACTGCAAACAAGAACGACACCCACCTATTAGAGAGCATTGGGGTGAATCCAGCGTTGGTCAATGAGTCTGATCTTGCCAGGTCTGAGATGCAGCATCAGATGGCTTTCTCGGATCTCGGACCCACCTCCCTCAGCCCTGACAAGACTTTTCTGAGCCCCCAGCTTCGCCGAAGGAACCTGGGGTCTCCATGATCCAATGTGCTCTATAGTCCTTTCTCCAGCCGTCGTTTGTGCGTTTGCAGGCTGTATTTGCGAAGCGGGTTTCTTTTCTTCTGGCCTGAAAGGGACACCACAGTGAACAATGAGCCATGACTATCACTGAGGTGGAGGCCATCACTGTTAAAAGCAGTCTTTCTACGTGCTAGGCACACTATTGTTTTCCGAATGTGCATCTTACACTATAATAGAAAAAAAAAGTCATTTCTAGGCTCAAAAATGCTGCTTAAACTTGCATTCACTAGTGTTCTCTGAAATGTGTTTCTTTTTATGTCAGACTACTACACAAATACCCCATTTATGTGCCCCTTCCTTTGTGTTTTATCACAGGGTGTATTTATAAAGCTGTTACATGCTTGTCAAACTGGCTAATCACAAATACATGCTTCTGTTGTGCTGACAGCAGTTATTAGGAAATTAAACTGTGGGTTCATGGGTGTCAAGTTTTGATTTTCACTACAGGGGCAGAAATACCCTGACCTCCACCCTGAATATAAGCAAGCAATCAACCCAACCCATGCCCTGCCAAAACACATGTTATAGCACTTGTTTTTTTATAAGGAATGGAAAAAAGTAATCCGATTAAGAAACAGTTTTTAATATACAACATTTCTGCAACGGTCTCTCATCCTGCTGAGCTACCCTGGTAGCCTTCTACTGTAGAGTGTGTCTATGGATCCCGTAATGTACTACATTACCATAAAAATGCAGTATTCTGGGTGCCCACCTGTGTTGCTCTGTGTCGTCTTGCTTCCAAGGCAAGCACGTTGCCCGCGAGCTTTCCTCCCGAGACCTCTCGATTATTAATCCTCAAAAGCGTGCATACGAACAATTTGATCTTTCCTCGAATGTCCCAAAGATGCAGTATAAGACTAAACTAAACCAATCAAGGAATATAAACATGGCGTCAGTAAGGCAGCTTCAGAATTTTCCAAAAAGCCAGTATATGGTTGATCCACTTTAGGTAGTATAGCCACAGCCCCCAGCAGGCAGTAGCTGAAAGACCCCAACACACAGTAAGGATATGGTCAACACATGCATACATATGATTTGATTTGATTTTTGTATTTATATTGCGCAAATCCCGGACAGGAGCATGGCGGTGCAGATGACATATTAATCAGATGCAGATGAGGTATAGTTAACCTGTACCAGATGACCTAGAGAAAAAATAACCTGAACCAATAGGTTTTTAGTTGTTTCCTAAAAATGGTTAGAGAGTCAATTTGCCATAGCTGTAAAGGAAGGGAGTTCCAGGAACGAGGATGACATGAAAACAAGACTAAGTTAAGACAGCTTTTCACATATCATGCAGCCTGTAGCCAGCGAAGCAATGACAAATGTAGATGACTTCTGTTTTCACATCATGCAGCCCTGCAGCAATTGATAGCTGAAGGATGGTAGTCCAAAATACACCACACGTTTTAGACAGAAGGCTAGTGTGCACACTTGCTGGACCAATATGTTTTGGCCTAACCAAAGTCCAGGAAGTGGTGCTTTTCTGTTCTGGCAGATGAGCAAACCGCAAACGGCAGAGAGCTGCCTGTTTAAGTAGGTGCAAGTGTTGACTTCATACCCTTGGTGGTGCACGTGGTGTTGCACGTCAGCAAGCCTCTTTGCTAAGCCAAGGCACATGGAATACAGTGGAAGCAGTCACGGAACCAGTACAAAACTCTCACTAAAAGGTGCTAAAGCCCCCTGAATGCAGTTGTACATAGGAGACCGTACTCAACTAGCACAGTGACAGGCTGAGCTTTAGGCCTTACTCTTCCAGATAGCGGATATGACACTCGCACATGGACAGGGGAACCAAGTTCATTCATACATATAAGGCCCAAGCAAAAAGAGGAAGGGGATCAGCAGACCTTCCTGTCCATTGAGGCAGGCGGGGCTGGGGAAGATTACAGAGCAGATGAGTCCTGAACAGAGCAGAAGCAGGAAAGATACAGCCAGGCCCAGCTAAGCAGAACTCGTAAACCACAGAAGGCGCTGTTTCATTTGAAGCACATTCTGTTCTAAATGTGAGCGAAGGGTGGGGACTTGTTGAGTGCATTTAGACTGATGGCGTGTAGTATAGTGTAGCATAGCTCCAGTGTTACACATGCTGTTGAACTAAAACTACCACTTGTTCTATTATGTGTTCAAACAGTCTCTTTGCCCACATGGCAATCTTGTTCATTGGTTTGATATTATGTTATAGCATATGTGCTTTTGCTTTAGCTTGTATAGTGAGAATAAGAGCCCTCAGAACATAGGGTGTCATATTAAATATATTAACATGATGACTACTGTGTCAAGTTTATAATTCAGAGTAATGTGTCAGAGTCGTATCTCTTTGAGTCCAAGAACTTTACAATTCCTGGCTATATAAGTTTAATCATGTTGGTAAGCACACAAACCTAGCCAGGCCTGTCTTTTAGCGCTGAGACACAGCCTAGGGTGAATGTCAGCATGAAACGACTGATGATCATGTGTCTATTTTCCCAGCCTCAAACGAGGTATTGATAAGAGGCTTATGGTCACACCTAAATCATAGGCAATTAAGTCAGGTGGCAATTTGCACAGATGGGACGTCTTAGAGATGACCGTAGCATTGCTAATAGTAAAATAACCTCATGCTCAGTCACGATAAACTGACTGGGCAAAAATAATTTTTCTAAATAGCTTTGTAATCAAAAGAAGGTATGTGGGTACTAAAGATGGCCCATCAGGAAATCAATATTCCCATCCATTGTAGCACAGAGCTGTTTGAGTGGCTTAGAGTAGCTCACTGTCAGGCGGTTAATACCAACTTCACAGTAGCATTAGGCCATCTAGGGGGGCTCCCAGCTGAATCACTCTTTACTTACTTAAAAACCCCAGCTAGCAAGGTAAATAACCTGTATGCAACTCTCCTGAAAAGGGGAGATTTAAACACCATCCAATATTGCCCCTACCAGTTTCCTGAATTGGCTCTAACACATACAAATCATGTCAACTGGTTTGGAAGTGATATAGTTTATCCACAAACAAATGCTAGACATGGACTGTTAGCCACACCCAGCCTGTCACTAGAAATGTTAGCCCCTTTTTACAAACAGACTATAAATTACTGGCTACACATTTCCACACCGTGCGTAACCTTGCATTGCAATATGCTGCGCAGCAAGGCTCAGCACCTGCCCAGCAGCCACAAGGACAGCTAGACGCAGGAGGAGTGCAGCTACAGACATTGAGAATTGTATTAGGGTCTTGCCCTTCCAGAAATGAGGGCATACCCAAGTGGTATTCAGAGAAGCTAGGACATTTGTAAGCCGCCTATCCCCAGGTCACACCACAGCATAGACATAGGGCACTAACCATGTTCCTTCCCTCTGGCTTCACACTGCCTTTAGCGAGCTGTGACAGCTGGATCTCAATGTATAGCTGGCTTTATTTACAGCTGATAGGCATGCCATCTATCACATAGCTAGCATTAATAATGGCAGACATTATGGGAAACATAGGGCACTGCTGCCGCCATGATCTTAGGCTTTTCCATAGCCTCCAAATATCATAATGGTTGAGAGCATAATTCTACCCTTATTGAAAGGAGAGCCTGCAAGGTTAGAAATTCATAGAAAATTGTCCCAATTAAATGAGCAATAAAAAAGGGAGCAATTCGGGGACATAGTGACATCCACTTATCAATCACTAGGCAGGGATTAACTAGGCAGCAGACCTGCAGAGTCACAGAAAAAGGCTAACAAAGATAGTAAGCCAGACAAGGAGACATACCATGAAGGGAAACCCTTCGAAAGGACGGGGATCATTTCAAGGTAAAAAGGGTGGTAAACCACAAAGACAACAGCTTTCCCCAATAGAGGAAGAAAAACACCCCGAGCTAAATAATGGGAAAGCTACAGGAGATAGGGATGCCCGGTAGTGGCAAGGCACTCACAGGGGTAGACGATATTGGGGTAAGCCTAGGGGGCAATCCCATTTTAGACCAACTGACTATGATTTCAGAGACAGAAAACACATGAAAAGTCCACAAAAGTATGGCACTGATGAGGGTTCCTCCCCTTCCTCACAGGCAAAGATGCCAGACTGTTCTAAAACTGAGGGGAAAAATGTGAACGTTGAAAAAAACACACAGCAGCCCTACAAGTTTCACAGAATGCAGAGTCCACACACTCATCAAATCATTCCCAAGACTAAGCGACACATTGATTGGATATAGGTCCTGTTAGACTCTGGGTCTGATGTTTCCATATTTGAATGCAGCCACAAGGCACTGTTGGAGCATACAAAGGCATGCATAAATGCACAAATAACTACACCCACTGGTCAGACATTGGCAAATATTGAAGTGTATTTGGTAACCATTCAGCTGGAAGCTGAACATTCCAAAGATATTGAAGCATTGTTTTGGCCACAGTTAAATATCCAATATAAAGGACTTTTAGCATTTCAAGATTGGCCACCATTGTATGTGAGACAAGTACCAAGAGGTGAAGAGGTAGTGATGCCTGCCTTTTAAAAAGAAGTGAGTGGGCAGCACTGGCAGCAGTGCAACTGTTTAGAAATCATGTAGGGCATGATCTGTAATGTCCAGCGCATGTGATTCCAGTACTGAAACCACCCCCAGCGCAGAGGCAGTATCCAGTTAAGCCACAAGCAGTTGCCCACATGCAAACCATAGTGGACCCTCTAATGAACCAGGGGGTAATTATAAAGCATGCAAGCCCACATACAAGTCCAGTGCTCCCTGAAATAAAACCTGATGGTACTTATCATTTTATTGTGGATTTTAGAATTTTGAATGCACATTGTAAAACAGAGTCAGACCAAAACCAACACAGTTCTGGACTTCTAGCCAATTTACACAGATGCAAATATGAAACAAACCTTGATCTAGGCAATGGGTATTTCACACAACCATTACGTGCAGAAAGCCAGGCATACTTCTTGTGGCCAATGCTGCATTTGACTTTTATGGACTTCATTGATTCACGGTGCGTCACCCTTTCTCATGGTGGCCCTGAATCATGCTGTTCCCAGCTCCATCTTGTATCCAGGCTCGCAACGTTATGTTTTACTACTGACTTCTGCAATTGTATTCATTCTCCCCTTTTGCTTCTCCACTCTTTTTCACTGCTTACTCTCGTTCTCTCCTCCTCTCCCTTTTCCTATCTCCTCCCCTCCTCCCCTTACTTTCTTCTATGCACTTACTCTATAAGAATTGTCCCTGGACCTAGTATGATAGCAACCTCGTCTGTCTCCTCCCCTTACTTGTTTTTTCATCCCCCTCCTCCAGCACTATCTGAAATGTTGTCAGGCCTAGCCCGATAGTTGCTTGTTTTGTTCCTCCCTTTCCCTTTCTGCACCCCTCTCCCTTACCTTTTGTTTTCTCCGGCTCTGCCAGAAATGTCATCAGGCTTAGCATGGTAATCGCCTGTCTGTTTCCATTTCCTTCCCATTCTCCCCCTCCCTTCCTTATCTATGTCTTACCTCTTTCACTATCTGAAATGTCGTAAGGCCGAGTACGATAGTTAATTTCACATCCTTACTGTTCATGGCCTGTAAGAATGTCATAGTATTTTCCCTTGTTCGCTCCCTTGCCTTGAAGCACTTTGAAACACATTGTGTATAGGTACTATATAAATAAACTATCATATCGTATCATATCATACACTGCATTCACTTTTAAGGGAATGCATTTCCAATTCACTAGAATAATGCAGAGGTATAAGAATTCACCCAGTACATTCTCAAGTAGAATACATAGTTTGCTCACAGACATTCCTAACTGTTGGCAATATGTAGATGATATTTACATCACCCATGAGAATCTCAATGAACACTTGAAAGAAGAAGATGTAGTCATTCACAGATTGGATGCAACACGTGACCTGATTAACTTCAAGAAAACAAGAATAGCTCATCGTGACGTTACCTTCATAGGATTCACTCTTCAGATGAGGGCAGAGGCTTGTCAGCCGATTTTCTTGAGAAGTGTGCCAGGATATGGGCGGCTAACACACTTAGGCAATTGCAGGCAATTTTAGGACTTTTGAATTTTGGCAGACCTTATGTGTTTTATGTGAACTAGTGAAACTATTTCATGCTTTGATACAGTGGAATCAGTCACTGTACCAGTACAAAACTCTCACTAAGAGATGCTAAACCCCACTTTATGGAGTTGTACATAGGAGACCATACTCAACTAGCACAGTGACAGGCTGAGCTCTAGGCCTTACTTTTCCAGATAGCGGATATGACACATGCACATGGGCAGGGGAACCATGTTCATTCATACATATAAGGCACAAGCAAAAATACGAAGGAAATAAGCAGACCTGCCTGTCCATCGAGGCCAGCGGGACTGGGGAAGAGTACAGAGCAGAGGAGTCCTTAGCAGAACAGCAGCAGGAAAGAGACTGCCGGGCCCAGATAAGCAGAACCAGTACACCCCAGATGGTGTTGTTTCATTTGAAGCACATTCTGCTCTAAACATGAGTGAAGGGTGGGGTCTTGCTGAGTGCATAGACTGATGGCGTGTAGTATAGTGTAGCATACCTCCAATGTTACACATGCTGTTAAACTAAAACTACCACTTGTTCTATGATTTATCTGTTCAACCATGCTATTTGCCCACATGTCAATCTTGTGTATTGGTGTGATGTTATGTTATAGTACATCTGCTTTTGCTTTAGCTTCTGTAATGAGAATAAGAGCCCTCAGAAGATAGGGTGTCATATTAAATACATTAAAATGATGACTCCTGTGTCAAGTGTATAATTCAGAGTAATGGGTCAGATTGGTATCTCTCTGAGTCCAAGAACTTTACAATTCCTGGCTGTATATGTTTAATCATGTTGGTAAGCACACAAACCTAGGCAGGCCTATCGTTTAGCACTGATACACAGACTAGGGAGAATGTCAGCATGAAACGACTGATGATCACGTGTCTATTTTCACAGTTTCAAATGAGCTTGAGATAAGAGGCTCATGGTCACACCTAAATCAAAGGCAATTAAGTCAAGGACCTACTGAGGAAATGTGTCTATCACCCGAGGTGGTTGTTCTGGAGGATGGAGTTACTAAAAGGCCCTTTCCCATAGGTTACAATGTGCGAGTGGGGCGGTTTCAGGTCAGATAGGCGGGGGCAAGACTGTGAATACACTTAAACACAAGATACAGAATCTTGAACTATATTCACTGCCGCACTATAAGCCAGTGAAAACCTTTTTCAAAACTCTCAGTTCGATGTCCTTCGTGGTAGTGAGAGAATCAGTTGCACTGCCAGGTTCTGGGTAACCTGGAGACGCTGCATTTGGTATTTAGGTATACTCACCAGTAATGCATTACAATAATCCAATGTGCTGTTAGCAAGGGCTCCTACCTCCAATGAAGATCTTTCTCAGAGATGAGTGGATGTAGAGGTTTTAATAGTTCCATTTGGAAGTAGCAGGTTTTAATGATTTGGTTAACCTGTAGGTTGCAGCTCATACTGGACTGCCAAATGCAGCCCAGATTTTGTATTATTTGTGTGCAATTAGTTGCTATTCTGAACAGAGTTGGACTGGGGACCAGTTCCATCACATTCTTCAGTTTCTTTTTTGGGCCAAAGACAAAAACCTCTGTTTTGGAGGGATTGAACTGTAGTCGGTTGTCCCGCATCCAAATTTTGATTTTTTCAGCGCATTTCAATACCTGCTCCACTGCCTCCAATGGTTGATTCAGGCGAACATATATCTGCGTATTGTCTGCATAAGAATGACATATCATGACAGGTTTGCTGCCAGTAGGCAGTACAGAAATGACCCCTATCAGGTAATGCAAGGATGACTGCCCCACTTTTCACATGAGGTCGTATAGGAAGTAGTATAGGAATAATCTCCACACATCTGTCCAGGAAGAATAGAATAAACATGACGGGAAGTGCAGTGGAGATGCTAACACGCAGTATAGGTATGGACCCTAACAAGCAGGCTGCATGGACATTACAAACAACAGGCACATTCAAACTGGCACCAGCAAGAAGCATAGAACACACCCTGCAGTCAGTAGAAGTCACACAATATATAATTTAGAAGTAGTGGCAGGTGAGTTGTGTAGAGTGCTGGGGGATCCATAGTTTCTCTGAAATGGCACGAGCAATTAAAAGGAACATACCACATCCACCAAGGAGCATTTGAAGAGGTGTCCTCGCAAGAAAATAATGTAAATATTGTGTAGAAATGTTGCATTTAACAGCTCAAATTGTTGGTGAAAGCATACGATTTTTAGACAGTTCTGTAGTGGAACATAGAAATATTCTAACAGTATACATTACAGGAGGATTTAGACACAGACAATCATGTACGTGTCAATCAGAAGACTGTGTGCCCCCCCAAAAAAAATAACAAACTCACTGGATGCTCAGTAGACACATGAATATTTTTGCAACATCACTGAAATAGTGTCTGAGACAGTGAATCGCTACCACACTAGGAACATTGCAATTCTCTTTTATATTCCACTTGAAAGTCAACCAATTTGAAATATTGTGGCAGGAGAGTTGTTATTTACTGCACACCATTGTATCTGTGAAAGTTAACAATATGCATTCAGAACTGCCAAATCACAAAGTTGGTGATGGGCGAATCTTAAATTGCTTGACTCAAATGCCTGTTCAAACCTTTGAAGAAAAGGTTTGAATCGGCTTGAGGCATGTGAGCATCGATATACATGGCTTGCGAGTCAAATGGTGGCGGGTCAGTAAATGCTCAATTTGGCTTCAGTTGCCTGAACAAATTCTAGGGCTCGTATTGGGTTAAACACGTGTAAAATGCATATGGAGTTCAAGAAAGGATGAGTCAGATTGTCAAAAACGTTTTTGGTGCAAGTGAAAAGACGTGCGCATCTCATCACTGGCGCCAAATAAACGTGCACAGTATTCTCAAAGAGCGTCTGAATGCGTGATCACAGATGCAGACATTCAAATTCCCTTTCTCACACGCTTTGCGCATTTGCCCAAATGAGCATGCTTTTATGAACATTTCAAAGCGCATTCAGCATCCACAAAAGTATTGCTCTTTGCAATGTGCATAATATAGTCATATTCGCCAGCAATTATTTGAAACCAATGGTATGTATAATGCATTTCGGTGTACTTTCCGGCACCGTCAGGCATTTTCTTACACATTGAACAACTCTCTTGCATTTCCTTCCCTCAAACAGGGATAGCATTTATTTTTCTTTCTACCATTTCACAATGTGTTAAATATGCTCTGGGCACCCATGGGACCCTGTCATGCATTAGTGTCAGAAGTGTGTCCCAACACTAATAATTGCAAGTGGCTGGTCAGCATATCATTTACACTGTCCCATAACCTACTGAAAGCACCTCAAAACCTTCCTCTTTGCTTCTGCTTTCTCTCTACCTCTCCCCTGCTAAATTCTTCACTGAAACTGCACTGAATCTGCAACTGGGCCACCCTCACCGTCCTCGGTCCTGGGCCCAGCCACTCTCCACTTGCACTGCCTCCCTGGCAACCCCTGCACTGTGGGACTGTCTCTGTATCCCTACAGCCCCTCCTTCCCAGCACTTGTCTGCACTTACCTTGCACTTGCCACCAGCTGGCCCTATTTATTTATTTATTTGTATATTTTTTTTTATTCTACTTACTTTGTACTGCACTTCCCCCTCCCCTTCCCCTTGCACTTTTTCCCTTCCCCCTACCCCTGCACTTGCGCGGTCTGAATGTCACCTGGCCTAGTATGATGGTTGTCTGTCTTCCCCTTGTTCCCCCCTCCCTGCCTCGTCGCGCCTTGAAACACTTGTGTATAGGCACGTTACAAATGCCATATCATATCATAACATATCATAAATGTGCAGGGCACGCTTGTGGGAAAGGAGATTTTGTTGTTGTCACAAGTGATGAGATGCACTTGCGTCTGAATGTGCTCATCACAGATGCAGACTTTCAGATGCCCTTTTTCACACCCTTTGTGCATTTGCACAAATAAGGGTCCATGTCTGTGCAAAGGACTTGCCAAACCCACAATGGGATACGTTTTGAAATGTAGTCACATTCCCCTGCACATATTTGGAATAGAGGCAAGGGGATGTGAAATGCTGTCACCCTTGTTTTTCTATCCCTCAAATAGTAATTGTGAAATGTGCTCCCAGCACCGACATAGGCGTTGGAAGTCTGTTATACGTTAGTGGTTCATCACACATGTACAGTCTCATGCCAGATTCAACAGTGCCCTGCATCTCAGCCTTGCTGCAGTAAAACAAAGTTTCATGCTGGCCCCTACTTTGCCCTTTGGAAATTGTAATGGTAGTCTACAGGCAGCAGTGCGGTTTTGCCAGAATCCAAAACATAAAGCCAGCCCAGCTGCATTACTCACGTAAAACTGTGATCTTAGTCTAAAAAATAGCATACCAGTGTTGTAAATGTAAAACATATTGTCCAGTTAGTGTCCAAGTTGTCCACGGGAAATGTTGTTGCAAGCTTCCAACATGATATACCTATTTCCCCGGTTAAGAACATTGCCACACTGCTTCTACCTTATCCCAAGAACTTCCCAATGCCATTTCTGATTGCTACCTTAATTTCGCACTGCATTCACATCGCCCCAAGAACTGCATCAAGTCATGTTCCAGTGTAACATGAATTGCCCGATGTTAGTTCCAAGAATTGCCCAATGCCACATGCTATTTTTTTTTAAAACATCTATTTATTAGCATGTCAACAAATACAAATCACATCAATATAATACAAGGGTTTTTTAGATTGTAGCAGAAGCATAAATACATCGTTCAACTATATTCCAATAAGTATACAATGCAAAGCAAACATTACAATCCAACACATCCCCCATAGCCACACTAAATCACTTTCAGTGTATGTAAACAACAAGAGTCTCAAAAAAATATAACCACCCCTCCTATCAGAAGACATGCATAGACACAAGACTCCACGTAGACCAACACCAAACCAATACACTAAGAAAGAGAGCAAAGAAGAAAGATAAGACAAATTAGAAAGTAAAGAGGGAAGAGAAGAGAGAGAGAGAAGAATTGCCACATGCTACTTTGATTGCTCCAATAACTGCAAAATGTCACATTGCAGACCTGTCACATCCCATTGCCCTCTGAATTGCTGCATAGCAATGAAATGACTGTTCCATTACTGTCCCCTGTCATGTCTCACTACCTCATGAATGGCCTCTTGCCACTCTCATTGACTATAGAACTGCTCCGTGGCACATACCTCTAGCCTGAATTGGGCTATGGCACATTAATTGGCCCCAGAAATGCCGCTGTCACCTCCATTGCTCAGGGACAGCTGCTTCCACTTCCATTGCCACATAATGGTTATTTGCAATGTCTATTTTCACACGAATTGCCCATTTATAAGCCATTGCCAATGACCATGTACATCAGGACTGCCCAGGCCATATCCTTTGAATCCGGAAATGCCACTTGCTTTGTCCGTTCTCCAGAAATCCTCATCACATGTCTTTTGCCTCAGAACTTCCTCTCCAGCCCCCAGAACTACCGATGGCACGGGATTTTCCTCTAGGGCACTCATCCATTATTTTCATTGTTTCAGAATTTACCATGTTTTATTCTTTGTCCTGTAGCTGCCCCATACAATATTCACTGCCCCAGAACCACCCATGTCATGTCCATTGCACCTAAATTGCCCGTGGACGCAACCAGTACTCCTGATTTTCTCATTGACAATGATATTGCCCCTACTACTGCCCATGCCACATCCATTCCATTGTCTGACCCTCGAATTGCCCATAGCCTCACAGCATGCCATGTCACATCTTTTCTCTAGAACTATCTCTTGCGTACAGAGTGTCACATAACTCTCCATATTATGCCCTGTTCACCAGAAATGGCTGCTGCTTTAACAACTGCCCATGTCACATACCTAGACTCTAGAATTGCCCCTTCACATGTACATTGCCTGCCGACCAACTCATGCAACTTCCATTTCCAGAAGAACTCTCAATTTGCATGAACCCTGTTCAGTTTGGCCCTTGGCACACACGTACACAGAGACACTCGCACACATGGATACCCACACGCTGTGTCTCTAGGTCCCTCTCTATCACATACACACACACACACACATATACCAACACTCACGCTGTAACGCATCTTGGAGAGAGAACTGTTGCACCCCCAAAGCACCTGCCAGCATTGAAAATGATCACCTCTATGCCACCCATCAGACAGTGAAAGTAAGGTACCCCACAATGAAGCAAAGGCATGACTATCAAATACGTTGTAAATGAAGAGCAAAGAGTGGAGGAAAAGCAGGTAAAGTGAATGCTGGAAAAATAATTGAAGAGATTGGAGAGAGTCAATGGAAGGATAAAAAAGTAAGTGAACCAGAAGAATAAACGAAGTGTGGTGTGATTAGATCTTCTATTTATCTCTGTGGACTGCTAGAATCGACCTGGAAACGGGGGCCTTCTTGAACCAGTGGTTGATGGCCTCTGGGGTTGTATTGTAAGAACTCTAATGCCACCCTGCCTCAGTCCTCTACATGAGGCAGGGCAGTTCCCATGTGGGGCATTGTGGATCTGCCCCTCCACACCAAGGATGCAAAGACCCTCTTCCATGAACATAGGACTTCTAACGAGGTAGATGGTGAATTCCCAGGGAACCTGCAAACCACAAGTGTGCTTTTTGGGGGGTTCCACATTGTTCATGGAATCCCTTGGGCTCACTGACCTGCAGTGCATGTCTGTGAAGATGTGGGTACAGTGCCAGAACTACTAAGACTATGTAAGTATCAAACAAAATAGCTATACACCTCCAGAAAATAGCCTTGCCTGCCATAATCGTAGGTGCCACTTAATTCCAGGTACAGGAGGATTTCCTTCTTTCTTAATGTGTATTTGTGTGTTTCAATATGGAGCCCAACATAACCACAACCAGTCACATTCCTTCAACTCTTGGGATCCTCAGGTGCAGATTCTTAACACACCCAGGAGGAGGGGGACCATGTTACATAAATCAGCCATCTTCGCCTCGTAGTGTAGGTTGCTGGAGGAAGTTGTGGCTCATGGTTGGAGTACTTTGGAACCTGTTGCACAGACTTTCGAGAAGTTTACACTGTTGATGGCCAGAAAGGGGGCAGGAGCCAAGCAGAGGGAAAGAGTTGTTGGTGGTACTGCTGACAGAGGGAGGAGGCAGAGAGTTGGAAGAAGGAGGTAGATATCAGCAGGAGGTGGAAAGGAGTTGGATGGGGTGATAATGACTGGGGAAGGTGGTAGGATTTTCCAGAAGATAATATCAGGAGGATGTGTGGAGGAGGTACAGGAGGAGGTAAACGCTGAACTAGAAATGACTGGGAGTTCTGGAACTGGAACTGGAAGTGTGGGAAATGATCAGAGGAAATGGATAATACCTAGAGAAGGAGATATCAATACCAACTGAAGGAACTAACGAATGGATAAACGAATGAACGAACAAGCCAACGAGCGAACAAATGAACGAACGAACGAACGAACCAACAAACGAACGAACGAATGAGGAGGCCGGGTTAGCCCAAGAAAGGTGGAAGAGATGGTGGAAGAAGGCACAAGACCCATGCAGGGAGAGTAGAATAGTGAGAAGCACAGAAGGCAAGAGAATATGAGGTGCTGCCTAAAAAGTGGAGATGGGGCATGTGGGCTAGAGAGTGATAGACAAGTCTCCTGTCTTCAGCTCCCAGTACTATCTGAGGTTGGCTGAGGTTACACAGGAATAGACCCACCATGGGTTTCAGAGAGGTGACACAGACTGGGACTTGCTAGAGAATGTGCTGCTACTTGGCTAAGGCTATGGGACATGGGAGTGCCTGAATCTTGGTCTTTGGCCAAGGAAGGCTGAATACCCTCAGATGAGAGGATGAGAGACTTGGTATTTGCTTACACTGGGGAGTAGTTTTCATTAGAATCCTTGTCTTCTTTATGCACTGTGTACATAAAAGCCTGAACCTACTTCCAGGCACTAGTTGTTTGGGCATCCCACTCCGCCCTCCATGATATAGGGTTTAATTTATGGGATCATACAAATGATGTGATGGTCGTATGCCCTGCTCCTAAATTGAGAGTGCATCATCCTGTACCAGGACACAAGTCCCCAAGAGAGCTACTCCATTTTTAGCAGGCTGGGATTTGTAGTGCTGATACATTGGACATTCCTGCAAGGGTTCAAGTACTGATGAATGGCCCTTAGAGGGAACCTATAGATAACTTGTCTCAAAATCTGGTATAACAGTCTAATCGGGAATTGATGTAAAATTCAGCATCATTGAGGATGACTACCAGGTTGTTATTAAAGCCCTCCTTGAAACCAATGGCTCTGAATATTTTGGATGAAACAGGCAGATCCTGTAGTCCAACCAATTTCTTAACCTTATACCAGGGTTGAGACTCCAGAGATCCTGGAGATGAACCCACCCTACAGGGGATTGGTTTTATTCCAAACCTTCTACCACTTTGAGGAGGCTGGTAGCAATTTGAAAGGGGGCATATGGCCTGCAACACCTAACTCACCCATAACATACCACTGTGTGCCTAAGGGTTTGATATCAAGAGAGGAGTTTTCCATAGCTTAGTAGCCCAACCCATGTTTGAAGTCAGACTTCAATTCATCCATCTCATTTGAGTAAAGCCAAATCCATACTATACAGGAGTATATTTTGTGGAGGAAGGTGGATTTATCTACAAGGTTACTAACAATGTCTAGGAGGATAAGAAGACACAATACCAGTTAGTTGTCTCTTTCAGTGCTAGACTTTGCGCATTTTCACGTTTCTGTTAGGCATCATGGAATCACACAAAAACTGAAATATTTCCACAGCCTGTTTTTCTTGCCAGTCATAAACCATATTAGTCATGAATCCTGTGCTGAATGCACAGTGGGGCACAGAACTGCCTGCCAGGATGTAGGCAATGATCCTTTACAAATCTGATTGTCGAGGAACCCTTCTGTTGGATGGGCAGAGAAGTAGTGGGACCCCTATCATGCTCAAAGCCAGGGAATCAACATATCCTCCCCATTCCCAATTATGCTAAAAGTTATCATAATGTCTTCCCATAAAGAGTGATATCACCAACAGCAGTGTCCAACATTTAGTACCGTATATCTCTTGAATAGGGTTTTCCAAAGATATTCCCATGGACCAAAGAACTCCTTTTATGTCTGAGTCATAACAGAGTTGAAAAGGTAGTTGCAAATTGAGACTCTCCACACCTCCATTTACTTTTCCAGACTGATGGCCATTTGTCACACTTCAGCCAGACCTTAAACAACTTTCTTCAGAAGCTATTTTCTGAATATTCAATTAATTGGAACCATCTGCTCTCCTGAGCCGTGTTTGCAGCCCATAAGATGTAAGCTTACATGGGCTTCTCTCTTTCCGAGTTAGTCTATGGGTGGGATCCCTACAACGCATTCGATGTCCTGAATGAGGGATGGGAAGTGTAAGATAAACAGCCTGGCAAATTCACCCAGGCCGACTCCTGGCCAAGCAAGAACTACAAGTCAGCCAGGAAAAGTAGAAGTGCCTCTTCTACTGAAGAGCACACTTCAGATGTTTCAATTTCGGGGACCTGGTACTTATGTTGTTGCCCAGATCAGCTCAGAGAACAAACCTCTGGCCAAATGACAAGGCACCTAAGAGGTCACACTGTTCGGACTGGTGAAAGACCAGTCAGGTATAACATATAAACTGACCAAAAAGCCTGGCAAAAACAGGAGAAACTGTCTTTGTTGACCCCCTAGTTCCCGATATATAAAAAACCACAGCACTGATGGCCCATAGAAAGATGTCTGGGCCTATCTACAGAACTTCTTGGATGTTTTCTGTAACAAGCAAGGGAGGGCACAGCACTTTGTCCACCAGATCAAGAGTAACACCAGGTAATACGGCAGAGTATGACCCTATCACCCACCTGAACCCACGCACCCGAACCATGCCAAAAGGTGGAAGACCAGAAGCTGCTTCAGCTGGGTATTATAAAGGCCTCACAAGGTCACTGGTTGATTGTCCATGTGTCAAAACCCAAAAGAAGCTGGTGTTTCTGCTTTGACTTTCGCAAGTTCAATGAAAATCTCAAAGTTTTGTAGAGGAGCAGGTAGATGCATTTACCCTAACTCCCACCCACTCACCACCGTCATACTGGAACAGCAAGAGAAGAGCTGTGTGTGGGATCCCCTGTGTTGTCCTGTTGCCGCATCAAGTGTACGAAGGACGAAATGCACTCAGACAACTATATCGAATGTACCCTCATACTGGGAGAGTGGAAGGATGTCTGCACGCACCATTGGACATCTGATGAGGGCAGAGTGATGTCATGAACAAGATATATGAGTACATACACGAACAATATGAAAATACTTAAGAGTAACTGAAGCGACAAAATAAACATGTACTAAATGATTAAGTAATCATGTATGCAAAAGAAGATAAAGTAACTTTCTGACCAATAAGTGTAAATATGCAGCAACGTAAGGTAGAAGAAAAATATAGAAACTTGCTATAGAGGAAAATATAATGTTGCAATGACGACCATGATAGGAAAATGGACGTCTGCTTGTGTAAAGATTCATTCTGGCTACCTCAGAAACAGACAAGGTTTTAAATATTGGAAATATTGATTTGTTTATTTTTAAAGTCATCTCCCACTATATGCATGGCTCTGCAGTGAATGGATTTGAAGGGTTGTCTTGCCTGACATATGCACTGAGATGTTAGTGTACCTGCTAAAGTATGCCTCAACACCTACCCTTTTGTCAATGGCCCTAGTTAAGGGTTCAATAAATAATGACTTTGAGCCTTGATTTGTCATACCTTAAGGAATGTAGCAAGCAGTTTGTGTGGAGATATGCAATTAGCTATGTAGGCCAGACCACTCCTGTGCATTCTCTTACATGTGCTTCTTTAGGCCATGCCTTACACCACACCCATCTTGCAAGTCACGCCCACTAATGAGAGCCCTGTTACATTTCTTAGCCCGATTAAAACACTGGCTAATGGGACAAATAATAAACTATTATAGCCTGGGGAACTTGTAGTAGATGCAACTGAGTGTTCCATCAGGTCTGAAGTAGATAAAAGGGGATTTGAGTCCAGCAGAGGGGCTATGACTATGCACCAAAACGAAAGGAAACCGGATGTGAGCCAGATGCATGACTGTAGGGTGCGAGTCATGTGTCAGTTCAATAATACCAGGTTTGTATATAACACTTAATTGTTTGTGACATATAGAAGTTGTCTATCCCTACTTAAGTTTTTAAGTAAAATTGTGGTTTTGCTGTAAATGTACCTCCTGCTAACAGGTGAAAGCAAGCGTCCCCAACAAGCACGATCCTCGCCGCAATGAGAGACAATGAAGGACTCTCCCAAAATGGGAATAAGGCCAAGACAGAGTGCGGGTGAGCGTAAATGGGAGTTTATCAATCAGAATAGGGCATGCAAAGAACTCTGCAAACTCCGAGAGCGCTCTGTCTGACAATAGCAAAGACAGGCGTATATATTTACAAAAAACGTCATAAGAACCTACATACTATAGGGGGCACAAGTTCAAGGGGATTGGGTAGCAACGACTAACTATAGGTGCTGCTGTGATGCGGTTGGCTTTGGCTGGAAGACGTCACTGGTCAGCCTCGTGGGTTGGGCTGGGCCTGGCAGGGTGGCGGAGTTCATCCGGGCGGTGTTGTCGTGCCATCGCGGCCAATGTCAGAGATGAATGTCCTTTCCTGACTTATTTGCCCTAGGCCATGCACACCGCAGTCATTCACTCGTTTCAGTATTATCTTCTTTAGTAAATCTTCCAATAGGTTATACTACAGGTTAATGCAACACAGGAGGAATGCACCTTGAGAGGGGTCTGGAGGCAATACGTCAGGACATAGTTACCCGTGTCCTGTTGACCGGGGCCATAGGTCGAGGGGCTAAGCTTCAGGGCCTGGGACGGGCGGTACAAGTCTTTCTGCCTTGTTAGAAGTTGTTATGGATGGTCTGCTGTGTGTTGTCAAAGTGTTGGGTGTCCTGATTGCACAGGGCCATAAGTCTGAGATGGTCCGGTGGGTTGTGAGGTTTACGAGGGGGCGCGTGTGTTCAGGCAGGGGTTTACTGCCGTGCTGTAAATAATGCAGGTGGCGGGTGGCGGACTTGGGTGCTACAGAGGGGGTTACAATTCTTTGAAGCGGCTTCAGTCTGGTTGGGGGAGGTAAAGCAGCGCAGTCTCTGCTCTCATGCCTTTGGCAGCCTTCGCAGGGTGGGAGGGGGAATGGCCTTGCACGTAATTCACAAAGGTAACTCCCTCGTGTGTTGCTGAGTTAGGTAAAAACATCAAACATTTGAACATTCTATAATACTTATTCAAATCATTTTAAAACATGCATTTCAACTTTGCTGGATGTGTCTCGATTATACCCAGTCTGAACACCGTATTCGTACACTATGTTTTAACAACTACAGTATTTAATTATATGCATATACAGTTGCAGTAAGTGAGGTAGTAGTCGGGTTGGTGGAGTACATAGGAAATGACTCGCCACTGTACGTGACGGTGGTGGCACATAAGGGGCTTAGACATACACACATAACAAGTGCATTTCTTGCGCATCCTTCACATGAGTTCCACAGTCTGGTTACATTCGTTTTCTCGAAGAGCACACTTCAGATGTTTCAATTTCGGGGACCTGGTACTTATGTTGTTGCCCAGATCAGCTCAGAGAACAAACCTCTGGCCAAATGACAAGGCACCTAAGAGGTCACACTGTTCGGACTGGTGAAAGACCAGTCAGGTATAACATATAAACTGACCAAAAAGCCTGGCAAAAACAGGAGAAACTGTCTTTGTTGACCCCCTAGTTCCCGACATATAAAAAACCACAGCACTGATGGCCCATAGAAAGATGTCTGGGCCTATCTACAGAACTTCTTGGATGTTTTCTGTAACAAGCCAGGGAGGGCACAGCACTTTGTCCACCAGATCAAGAGTAACACCAGGTAATACGGCAGAGTATGACCCTATCACCCACCTGAACCCACGCACCCGAACCATGCCAAAAGGTGGAAGACCAGAAGCTGCTTCAGCTGGGTATTATAAAGGCCTCACAAGGTCACTGGTTGATTGTCCATGTGTCAAAACCCAAAAGAAGCTGGTGTTTCTGCTTTGACTTTCGCAAGTTCAATGAAAATCTCAAAGTTTTGTAGAGGAGCAGGTAGATGCATTTACCCTAACTCCCACCCACTCACCACCGTCATACTGGAACAGCAAGAGAAGAGCTGTGTGTGGGATCCCCTGTGTTGTCCTGTTGCCGCATCAAGTGTACGAAGGACGAAATGCACTCAGACAACTATATCGAATGTACCCTCATACTGGGAGAGTGGAAGGATGTCTGCACGCACCATTGGACATCTGATGAGGGCAGAGTGATGTCATGAACAAGATATATGAGTACATACACGAACAATATGAAAATACTTAAGAGTAACTGAAGCGACAAAATAAACATGTACTAAATGATTAAGTAATCATGTATGCAAAAGAAGATAAAGTAACTTTCTGACCAATAAGTGTAAATATGCAGCAACGTAAGGTAGATGAAAAATATAGAAACTTGCTATAGAGGAAAATATAATGTTGCAATGACGACCATGATAGGAAAATGGACGTCTGCTTGTGTAAAGATTCATTCTGGCTACCTCAGAAACAGACAAGGTTTTAAATATTGGAAATATTGATTTGTTTATTTTTAAAGTCATCTCCCACTATATGCATGGCTCTGCAGTGAATGGATTTGAAGGGTTGTCTTGCCTGACATATGCACTGAGATGTTAGTGTACCTGCTAAAGTATACCTCAGCACCTACCCTTTTGTCAATGGCCCTAGTTAAGGGTTCAATAAATAATGACTTTGAGCCTTGATTTGTCATACCTTAAGGAATGTAGCAAGCAGTTTGTGTGGAGATATGCAATTAGCTATGTAGGCCAGACCACTCCTGTGCATTCTCTTACATGTGCTTCTTTAGGCCATGCCTTACACCACACCCATCTTGCAAGTCACGCCCCCTAATGAGAGCCCTGTTACATTTCTTAGCCCGATTAAAACACTGGCTAATGGGACCAATAATAAACTATTATAGCCTGGGGAACTTGTAGTAGATGCAACTGAGTGTTACATCAGGTCTGAAGTAGATAAAAGGGGATTTGAGTCCAGCAGAGGGGCTATGACTATGCACCAAAACGAAAGGAAACCGGATGTGAGCCAGATGCATGACTGTAGGGTGCGAGTCATGTGTCAGTTCAATAATACCAGGTTTGTATATAACACTTAATTGTTTGTGACATATAGAAGTTGTCTATCCCTACTTAAGTTTTTAAGTAAAATTGTGGTTTTGCTGTAAATGTACCTCCTGCTAACAGGTGAAAGCAAGCGTCCCCAACAAGCACGATCCTCCCCGCAATGAGAGACAATGAAGGACTCTCCCAAAATGGGAATAAGGCCAAGACAGAGTGCGGGTGAGCGTAAATGGGAGTTTATCAATCAGAATAGGGCATGCAAAGAACTCTGCAAACTCCGAGAGCGCTCTGTCTGACAATAGCAAAGACAGGCGTATATATTTACAAAAAACGTCATAAGAACCTACATACTATAGGGGGCACAAGTTCAAGGGGATTGGGTAGCAACGACTAACTATAGGTGCTGCTGTGATGCGGTTGGCTTTGGCTGGAAGACGTCACTGGTCAGCCTCGTGGGCTGGGCTGGGCCTGGCAGGGTGGCGGAGTTTATCCGGGCGGTGTTGTCGTGCCATCGCGGCCAATGTCAGAGATGAATGTCCTTTCCTGACTTATTTGCCCTAGGCCATGCACACCGCAGTCATTCACTCGTTTCAGTATTATCTTCTTTAGTAAATCTTCCAATAGGTTATACTACAGGTTAATGCAACACAGGAGGAATGCACCTTGAGAGGGGTCTGGAGGCAATACGTCAGGACATAGTTACCCGTGTCCTGTTGACCGGGGCCATAGGTCGAGGGGCTAAGCTTCAGGGCCTGGGACGGGCGGTACAAGTCTTTCTGCCTTGTTAGAAGTTGTTATGGATGGTCTGCTGTGTGTTGTCAAAGTGTTGGGTTTCCTGATTGCACAGGGCCATAAGTCTGAGATGGTCTGGTGGGTTGTGAGGTTTACGAGGGGGCGCGTGTGTTCAGGCAGGGGTTTACTGCCATGCTGTAAATAATGCAGGTGGCGAGTGGCGGACTTGGGTGCTACAGAGGGGGTTACAATTCTTTGAAGCGGCTCCAGTCTGGTTGGGGGAGGTACAGCAGCGCGGTCTCTGCTCTCATGCCTTTGGCAGCCTTCGCAGGGTGGGAGGGGGAATGGCCTTGCACGTATTTCACAAAGGTATCTCCCTCGTGTGTTGCTGAGTTAGGTAAAAACATCAAACATTTGAACATTCTATAATACTTATTCAAATAATTTTAAAACATGCATTTCAACTTTGCTGGATGTGTCTCGATTATACCCAGTCTGAACACCGTATTCGTACACTATGTTTTAACAACTACAGTATTTAATTATATGCATATACAGTTGCAGTAAGTGAGGTAGTAGTCGGGTTGGTGGAGTACATAGGAAATGACTCGCCACTGTATGTGACGGTGGTGGCACATAAGGGGCTTAGACATACACACATAACAAGTGCATTTCTTGCGCATCCTTCACATGAGTTCCACAGTCTGGTTACATTCGTTTTCTCATATACTCTAGCAGCATTAGTTCAGTTATGGCGCGAGCCCATGGGGTGTAAGTTTCTCAGTAATACACGTAACAAATAGATTCCTGGTGCGTTCCTTTATTATTAGCACCCAACTGCAATGGTGTGGGCTCACCATCGCTTATATCATGGAAGCATGATTTCTGATAATTCTACATTTTACAGGCTTTTGTAATATAAAGGATTTTGTGGAAGAAAGCATCCTTTGCGAGTAGTCTCAACATTAATATATAAAGATTGTCTGTCATCCAATGACTATTTTACTGTTCTTTTCATTGCCTAGGCCTGCTGGCCGGGTCATGCTGGGAGCGATGATACACTGCGGGAGGTGAACTGTTACAATGTTAGTGTATCATACTAGCTCATGTCCGTCTTATTCGTGGGAACGTGCTCGCAGCGGATCTGCCAGGGTGCTGCGGCAACAAGGATGACTGAAGCCCTCCAAGGGTGGGGGCCGCGCTACAGTGCGCTGAGCTCACACCATCTTTATCGGACAGAATGGTTTCTAGGCCTAGCTAAATTTTAATACATGTGGGCAATTAATACGTGTGGGCAATGTCTCCCGTGGGTGAACCCTCCACCACCTGGGCCCGGGTGGCATGAGGGGACGCCCAAAAGAGCCATAGCCCTCACCTGGGGAGAAAGCGCAGGTGAGGGGGGTCTTCTTGGACCAGTCCTCCCCTACATTTCCCCCCTTTCGTTACTAAAGTAACGAATTCTTTAAATCTTCTATCCTCCTACATTCTGCCTCGTCCATCACCGCCTCATCCCATGCAGGAGTTCCTTTGATGGGCATCCATGCTCTGCACACCCCCCTTAAGCTCTCACCTCTCCGGGCGTATTCATCTGGGGTACACGTGAGATATATGCATCCACCATCTCCTTCCAAATCCAACCAAACTTCCTCATACCATTCTAATATACGGGGCTCTTTGATGGTGGTGTGCCACAACTTATCTACAATATTTGTATCATGGTATATAGGCACCAGTTGGTACCTGGGTGAGTTATCTATCCCTGTTTGTACTTGTGCTTCTTGCATCGTTTTTATTGTACCGTGTGAGTTGCCCATTGTCACCATCATCATTGCACCATTTGGCACTGCGTTAGCACAAACTCGAAGACCCATCTGGCACAGGCAAAAAAGTAAAAGGAGGAACACAACAGCTGGTATCAAAAATTTCACAGTTGTTCCAAGCCATGAGGGAACCCAGGAGAAGATGTTGTCGAACCATGTACTCGCTTCTGCTCCACCTTCCATTTTCATTTTCTCTCCTAGGTTGTGGACTGCTTCGATCACATGGGACAGGGAGCCATTCTCTGCGTCTTCAGAAGGTACGAAAGTGCAACAGGCACTTCCTATTTTTCGGCAAACACCGCCGTCCATCGCCGTCAACAGGTCCAGGACATACCTGTTTTGCATGGTCATTAGTCGTAAAGCTCTTAGTTCCACTTTTATTATGTTGAATCCTTCTTCAGTGTCGTTTGCCAGCTGAATCAATTCCCAGCGTGTTATCTGGAGCCATTTTGTGTTTGCCCTTGCTTGGACACTTGAGACGAGTGAGGCAAAAAATGTTTCTGCTGAGCTGAATAATCGATATTTGTCTGGGATCTGGGCCAATAGTTCTGATGATGCCTTTGATATGTAATTTGATGCTCGTCTGTTACGGGTCAGCACTTCCCCCTTGCTTCCAGAAGACAGGACATATATTTGTGACTCTGCAGTTGGTTGAGCCACTCTGCATGCGTTCTTGTGTCCTTTTGCTTCCATCGATGTGGCTTTCTGGTATCACCATTAGGGCTGAGTGCAGAGTGGCCATTGAGCAGCTGCCACTCCATGACGGGGGGAGGTGTAGGTATGCCTGGTTGCCGCATACCCAGTACGTGTCCATCAGGGCCGCTGTTCCTTTCCTCAGGTCTGGAATGGTGAGGGTCTTGTTGCAGTTCTTGTTTGTTCCCATGGGGGTTCTCCCTTCTCCTTTAAAACACAGTCCATAGTCCATTTCGCTCTGCAGTTTGAACAGCTTTTCAATGGCAGTTACCCAAGTTAGTTTTGAAATGTGTTCTCTCCATACTGGTGTACATGTTTCCTCTATCCACTGCAATTTATCCGGTGCCACACCTCTTAGTGCTTCCGCTTTGCACAGTACTTCTTCGTCCTTCCGCTTGTTATCAGAAAAAAGTGTCCCTTCTATTACAAAAAATGGTTCTTTCAAACATACCACCCCTGCCGTTTTTGGGTAGCACGTTTTCTCGTTCTGCAGCATTTGAAAAGTCACTTCGTGTGCCTGGAAGGTGTTCTTAATCCTGCATAACGTGAGATGAAGGAGACATTGGGCATCCACAATAGGCAACTCTTTGGGTAACAATACTTTGGGTGTACGTGATGCGTGAGGGATGAGAGAACAGACATAACAGCTCTCGTTTGTTGTCTGTTTAGCTGTGGCACTCATATCTGCATACCACTTATTTGTTTGATGGGGGTGTCGTGGGTCTTCCATCTTATCTAGACCTAGCCCATAGTACTCATCATACTTCCTCCTCTCTGTTTCCCTCTTCCGTCTGTTGTTCTTGTTCCTCATGTACTTCCCAACTTCCTGAGCAGTGGACAAACTAGACCCCCCTTTCTCATTCCCGCCCCCCTTGGCCCATTCATCATATAATATTTCGTGCATTGCTAGTAGCTTTTCGTCTTCTTTTCTGACGTTATCTGGCAAGTTGTTTTTTAGGATGGGGGCAGGCTGGCTGGTGGGGGTGTTATACAACCATGATATGGCAGACGGGTTTCGGTCATTGAGACTGTGGGCATTGTAATTAGATACCCCTGGTGGAGACACTGTACTGCTCTGCATTCCACCTTGTGGCTTTTTTCTTTGTGAGGTGACAACACTGGATGGTGTGGTATGATACCCCCATACAAATTTAGTTCCGTCCCATATCAAAAAATCGCCTTCCCTGGTATTAACACCTGCAGTTACATTGGGCCCGGTGGTGTTGTTAATTCGTCCAGTAGTGTTGTTGCTCCCTCCCCCCTCGTACATCTCGATAGAGATGAACGCTATAAACCAATATGTAACCAGGCCAAACATTATCATAAAAAACAATGTGATGCATACTGATAATCCACACTCATACGAATATCTACATCTCTCATATACTAATTCTCTCATTCTACTAATTCTATCCGTTGCAGGCTGCCCGTTAGATGCCATGGAAGCTCCTGTTTGAGATATAAAAGTGCATTAAGTACATGCATGTAAACGTTTTGCTGGCACCATCGGTGCCAATATAAACTTGACAGGGAATGGAAGCGGGTGGGGATGCGGGGAGGGGTATTCACAGACAAGGGTGTACACAGGCTATAATTTTGTTATTTCATTAATTTCATACCATTCAACAAAATAAAAACAAAACACACATTGTCTTTTTTTTTTTTTTTTTTCAAACATTCTTATCAGTTATTCTCCCACTCTTAGTCCAGTGCTGACATACACACACAAGTTCATATTTAGACACTTTACTCAGTTTCATCGTTTGCTGTTGTCTGTGCCTCCTCATCTATCTCCTCTTGTACATTGCTGTATGCTTTCCGTACGTCGGTCAAGTGCACCCAGTACCTCAAGCCCTTTACTTTTACTGCCGTGGGCGTGCAAAATATTACCTCGTATGGGCCATGGAATCGGGGTGCATTCCACCGACGCACAAAGCTTCTAACATAAATTGAGTCGCCTGGCATCAGCTGTAGCTGTTGCTCTGGCTCCATGACAGATCCTGTTACATTTCCCTCTTCTCTAGTGAAAGGTGGGGACAGTTGTTTTGATATGACGCGCGCTGCCCTTGTCAATTTCCTCAAATAATCGGTAAACTCATCTCCCAATATTGCGGCGCTTCTGTGAGCATCTGAGTGTTCGCGCAGTGGAGAGTGTGCTGTATTCATTCGTCTCTCGGTCACGATCTCGTGCGGGGATAAATGGTGGTCTTTGCTTGGCTGATTTCTCAATTCAAATAGCGCAAGGGGTAGGCAGTAAATCCAATTCTTTTTCAATGAAAAGCATAGTTTTGATAGCCTGCCCTTTAACAGTCCGTTCATCTTTTCCACTACGCCATTACTTTGGGGATGATAAATCGAACACAATTTATGTTTTATTCCCAATAATGTAGTAACTTCCTTGAAAAGATCATTCACAAAATGCGTGCCGTTGTCTGAGCGAATCACGTCACAAATTCCCCAGCGCGGGAACACTTCCCTTACTAGGAACTTGGCGGCGCTTTTGGCATCAGGTCGCGCACAGGGTCCTGCTTCCACCCACCTTGAAAATGGGCACACAACCACGATCATGCACCGTGCGCCATTGCACCTTTCCCCCATGTCAGCGTAATCTATATGCAGTTCTCTGAACGGGCCAATGGGTTTAGGAATTGTTCCCCGGAGTGTGCGCAATGTCATTCCTGAATTGTATATTTGGCATGTTGTGCATTCCATTGCCAATCCAGACACATGCTCCTGGAGACAGGGCACGAACCATTCTTCCTGTATTTCCGCTGCGATGTGCTGTTTGGTATTATGTGCAGGGAAGTGTAGCTGTTGAAATGCAACTTCTAGTAACTGTAGTGGCATTACCACTTTCCCTGAGTTATTTTGTCGCCACAGTAGGTCTGTTCCCGACTGGCTGCACCCCCGTTTTGTCCATGTCAATTTCTCCTCTGCACTAGCTCCTTCCTGTAATTCTAGTATTTGTGATATGGACATCATGTTGTACCCTTCTGGGGGCTCCTCGGTTCTCTTGTTCTTCAGTATGTACTCACCTGTGTCATATTTCTGAAAATAGGAAGCCTCCTTGGCGGCAGCGTCCGCTGCCGCGTTCCCCAAGGACACAAAGTCTGTGTTGGATGTATGGGCTTGGCACTTCACTATTGTTACTGCAGTAGGGTTTTGTAGGGCCTCAATTAATTCTTTCAACAATTCTGCATGCTGTACTGGTGTTCCGTCTGCCCTCCTAAATCCCCTACGCCCCCATCTTGCTAGACCTCCATGTACTGTCGTCGTCATGTAAGCTGAGTCTGTGTATATTGTCACTGCACAACCCTTTGCTGCATGTAGTGCTTCTATGAGCGCAATCAGTTCTGCTGCCTGTGCAGAGTAATGTGATGGGAGGCGGTACTGTACTAGTGTTTCATACTCACCTTCTTCTAACCTCACTACTGCCATGCCAACGTGTTTTTCTCCCGTGTCCACATCAATTGATGCCGACCCATCCACAAAGTACACTTCCCCCTCGCTTAGAGCGTTCTCACACACCACTGTGTCCTCCCTTCCTTCTCCTGTGTAGGTTGCGCAATCGTGGTTCTGCATATCCTGTACTGTGCACACTTCTGTAATGAATGTGGCGGGGTTCACTGTCTTGCATCTCACTATATGGATGTTGGCGCTGGACAATATAATCTCGTAGGCTGTCGCCCGCTGTGTGGTCAGTGTGCTCTTTGATCTCTCAAGTATTGCAAATAATGAATGTTCCACAAACAATGTCACAGGGCAACCCATTACTATTGTGGCACTTTTCTCAATTGCGAATGCGGCTGCAGCGAGTGATTGTTCGCATGCAAAATGACCCTGCATCACAGCATCTAAAGTACCACTATAGTAAGCCAATGGCTTGTGTCCTAAGGATGTTTTTTGTGTCAGTACTGCTGTCATGAGTGTTCCCTTGCAGTGTGAGAATAGGTAAAATTTGTGTCCATAATCAGGGTTTGCTAGTACTGGAGCACTTGAAATTAGTTCTTTCAATGATTGAAATGACATGCTCATTTCTTCTGACCATTTTATTTTTTCATTCTCCTGTTGTGCTTCCTTCAGTGCTTGTAGGAGGGGCCTCGTGTATGCTGCATAGTCTAGTATCCATGCTCGGCAATAGTTGCACATCCCCAAGAATTTTTGCATATCTTTCACTGTCGTGGGTTCTTTTACTGATCTTATTGCCTCTACCCTGTCGGGAATTATTCTTTTTCCATCTTTTGATATGAGCTGTCCCAGGTATAGGACCTCAGTCAGGCAGTACTGTAACTTCTCCTTGTCTACCTTGTATCCTTTGTTGGCGAGTAGAGTTAGGAGCGTTGTTGAATCTTTTCTACATGTTGCTTCATCTTGTGCACACACCAATAAATCATCTACGTACTGAATAATCGTGCTCTCAACTGATAGGTTTCCCAAGTCTTCATGCAATATGCGGTTGAATATGCTTGGGCTCTCACAGTATCCCTGTGGTAGTCTGCAGTGTTCATATCTCTTACCCCCCAGTGTGAAGGCTATAAGGTATCTACTCTCTTCAGCCAGGGGTATTGAGAAAAATGCGTTTTTCAAGTCCACTACTGTGAAGTGTGATGCTGCTTTTGGGATGCTGCATAGTATTGATGCAGGGTTCGGGACTAGAGGGAACTCTTTCTGAATTACATCATTGAGGGGGCGTAAGTCCTGTATCATCCTCCAAGATCCCCCTTTCGCTTTTTTGATTGGATAAATACATGTGTTGCATGGGGAGTTTGAAGGCACTATTATCCCGTGTGCTAGTAGTGCATGTATTGTTTCTTTTATCCCTTCTTCAGCTTCACGAGACAATGGATACTGTTTGACTCGGGGAAAGATTGCTCCTTGCTTTAGTTTTATTATTACAGGTTGTACTCCGTGCAACAGCCCTACATCATGGGGGCCTGTTGTCCATAGATTGTTTGGTACGAGCCTCATGTCGTCATCAAAAAATGACGGTGGTGTTCCTACCACTGCCATCAATTGGACGGGGATCTCCCTGGCTTGGATCAAAATGTCACAGGGCATCGCTATTTCCATCACTATCTCACCATCCCCTTCTGTGTCTGAAAAGAGATCCTCATCTGTTACCTCGCGTAGGGCGAGGTTTGCGTTTGTACACAGCACTGTGCGCCATTCACATCCTTCCCTGTCCATTCCAATCACAGTGATCCGTTTCGTTGATACCTGCACAGCGTGCAAATCCAACGATACCACTGCTCCTGGTGCTGCGTTTGGACACACTATGGGGCGGAAGAGGAACTCTGCTGGAATCCTCCAATCCATGCTTTTTAGTTCTGGAATCACGAGGGCTAAAGTCTTTAGCCCTTCAATAAACATTTCCTCATTTTGTGGCAGCCCTCGTATTTCCTGTGTGGTTGTGTAGGCTTGTACTACCAACATCGCACGCAAGGGGCATATCCCGGGTGTAGAACACACTATTCCTCTTTCTGTGAATGATATGGTCATGTTAAGTTTACTCATAAGATCCCTCCCCAACAAATTTATTGGTGACTGTTCGTAATACAGTAAGGGTGCCCTCACAGTCTTGCCCCCCACCGTTACATCCAAAGCTTCTGTGTAAGGAACTTCAATTACAGCCCCAGAGAACCCCTGCGTCTCTAACTTCCTGTTAGATAACGGGAAGCGGCCCTCTCTGACACATGATTTCTCCGCTCCCGAATCAACCATGAATATAAACTGCTTGTCTCCTATCTGCGCCCCTACCAATGGTTCCTCTGCTGCACTGTAGGTGGTAGATAGAACTGGACACGCAAGTGTTCTCTGTGGGCTGTCCTATGCGGGGTGTCTCATCGCCCCCCCCTCGTTAAATACATTGCCTGAGACCACTGACATGCCGTTGTAAGGTGCTGGTGCGGGGGCCCCGTTTGCTGCTGTCGCGAAAGGGTTGCCTGGTGTATATTGCATGCTGTCGTTGTTTTGTGGGTGGTTCTGTGTTCTATACTGGGGTCCCTGTTGCTGGCCGGCATTGCCTTGGCTTGGGTTTCTTAGTTGTTGTTGTCCCATTGGGAGGCCATATGGGCTTCCCGGGTGGGGATGGCCATATTGTTCTACCTCTTGGAACCCGTTATTGGGTCTGCTTCTGCACTCTCTAGAATAGTGCCCCCATCGCCCGCAGTTCCAGCAACTTCCTTGGGCACCTCTAGGGCCCTGCCATCCATTTCCTCCCATTCCCCCATACCCCGTTCCGCCTCCTCTTCGGCCCCTGTACCCACCTCGTCCCCCTCGAGGGGTCCACTCTTGCCACTGCGGACCTCCACCTTGCTCTTGCTCATTCCACTGCCGCTGTCCTGCTCCCGCCCAATTTGCTGCTATCCTTCCTTGCATTGCTATCAGCCCCTCCTCCTCATCGTCTCCCTCCCTACTGTGTGGGAGCGCAGCTACTGCTGCTGCGACCTTCACCAATTTTGTCTGTACTAACTTCGCTTCGTCTGCCAATCTTTTCTGAGTCACCTCCCTCTCCCTTTCCTTTATTCGTTTACAATGGTGTACTATTATGCTCTGAATTTCTGGCCATCCCTTTGCTTCAATACCTGCTATCTTGTCGAGCGCTTTCTGCACTTCCTTTGGGAGCCCTCTTTTTATAATGAAGTAAAATAAAGATGTCGATTGATGCCAAGGCGTGCCCGTCTCCGCTCTCCACATCTCTTGGACCCGAAAAATGTAATCCATAGCCTCCTCCCTGTCATTCATTGTACATTGCATCACTGACTGTAGGTCCGGTGTATCTGGGAATGTTTCGCGTAAGGCGTCCCACACCCTAGCCCGCACTGTGTTAAAGGAGGCCCCATCATGGCGGTCACAATCTAACGTTACTCCCGGGAAACCGGCTTTAACCCATACTCTTTCAGCCTGATCGCCCACCGCTGATACGAGCAGACGTTTCACATCTCCTATAGCTAGGGGTACCCCAGCAGTATGTTTTTCAAAGGCGTATATCCACTTGCTTGCCCCTCCTGATAATGGGGGCAATAGCTTTAATAAATTGGCTTTATCCATCTGTGCCCATGGGATATAGTTAGGTCTCCCTCCTCCTCTGTGTATCAACGGGAGCTGTAGCTTTCCTTTCGTTATGGCATCCGGACCCGATTTGGATGCTGATGTTTCTAGTGATGCCATTTTTCCCACTCTGTTCCTTAGTCGTCCCGACCACTCATCGTCCAGTGTTCTCACTGAACATGTGCCATCCCCCCCTTCGCTTCCTCCTCCTATAGCCATGCTCAACCTGTCACTTTCTTCTAATTCGTCCCTTATGTCGCATAATAATTCCTCTCTGTCCCCCATAGGCCTTTCATCATTGTCAGTATCTCCCTCACGTGTCTCTATTTCAATTATTCGCGTTGGTTCTTCTTCAATTCTGAACAGTATCTCACCTTTCTTCCACCCCTCTTCAGGTCTTCTTGTCTCGCCTGGCACTCTAGACGTGCGCCCTGATCTAGTCTCATTAAGTGCTGTTTGTCCGCACATGTCTTTTATCCTCGAGAGCTCATCTTTTGCTATTGAGAGTCTTGACTGTAAATCCTCTGTGAGTTTCTCTATGTCTACCCTTTGTGTACTTGCCTGTCCTCGCTCCCTTGTACTTTCATATGGTGGGGGTGCAGTGGGCCGGTGGGGTGTAGGGGTTGTCGGGGGAGGCACATACGTCGGATCGCTGTATCCTTCTGCGGGTACAGGCTTTTTTAATATCGGGTATAAACTTATTACCTCTACTGGTGGCGCTACACTTGACACTTCTTTGATATCTTTCTGTATCATCAGTGGATTGTCTGTAGTGGACGGGAGATCAGGATTTGATGCTGGTGCTTTAGGCGGTGGTATCTCTTCAAATAACCGCCAAAGATCTAATATTTCCCTCCTATTTTGCAGCTGCTTCCCTTTGTACTTCAAGAAAATGCATGTTACCACCATATCCAGAACGCTTTTATCAAATGACCCTCCCTCTGGCCATATCTGGGGTAACCCCTCTCCCTTCAACTCGGTTACCCATTGGTCGTGATATTTCTTGATTCGCTCCGCGTATCCTGGAAGATTCTTACAGATATGTGATAAGGGTGTTTCAGCCCCCATCTCTGTGCCCTCCTAGTGCCTGTGTTTCTCTGTATGTTTGCAACTACAAGGTAAATGCAGTATCAATATATATATATATTTTTTTTTTTATGCTACTTCACATTCAATGTTGGGCTCGTCTGGGCTCTCTCCCCCTTTCCCCTGATTGCACGGTGCACAACTAGCTATACGCAGCGTCTACTCTGTTCTCTTGGGGGGCACATACAAGGGCAACCCATCATTTATTTTGACAATATCAATCCGGAAGTCAAAACATGCACGTCACACTTACCATGACCATTTAACTATTATACATTTATAACCGTTATGCACATTCACAACCTCAAATCGTCCCCTGACACATACGAGGTGCACACACCTCCCTAGCCGGCTGTTCCTTTCTGTCTTACTTAGATAGATGGATGCGCATATGCAGATATTTATATGTTTGGACCTGCTCTCCCCCTTCTAGTAGGACCCCTTTGTCTCTTACTTTCTTCCCAAGTTCGTGCTAACCTCAGTTTTTATTCTACCACTACCCCTAAAGAAAAAGAAAAGAAAGAAGTAATAGCGATCACTAATATATTCTCAGTGCCCCCTTTTGCTGAACACTTTTATCTTGTATTTCACTTCGTCATATATTCCCAGTACTAGTCAATATAGCACTATGCGGCGCCGCCTTCCACCCCCTTTCGGAGCTAGGTTCCCATCACTTTTATCTCTTATTCACCTCGTAATCCTAATGGCCATATGCAAAGAAAAAGAAAGGAAATTTTAGAATGATCTTTAGTATATCTTCGTACCCCCTTTTCGTTCCCTGTCCTACACTTCTCTCCCCGCTCCCTTTACAATCGCTCACACTCAGTACTCACGTGCCCGTCTTGAACCGATAGTCTCCGAAACTGGGTCTGTCCAGGCAGTGTCGCCATCAGCTCAACAGTCAGCCCCGGCTCCGGCGAGCGGTACTCAAAGGGGATTTTTCAACCGGGATCCCGTACCCTCTCTCTATTGAGTGCGCACTTCTTAGTGTACCGGTCGCCGTTGGCGGGCAGCCTCCCGGAGCCGGCTCACCGTGCGTATCCCTTTTCGACCGGAGATTCTCGTGCCAAAAGGGGACGGTTATAATGAGTTAGGAAGAGATAAAAATCACACTATCGGGGTCACCACTGAAAGCAAGCGTTCCCAACAAGCACGATCCTCCCCGCAATGAGAGACAATGAAGGACTCTCCCAAAATGGGAATAAGGCCAAGACAGAGTGCGGGTCAGCGTAAATGGGAGTTTATCAATCAGAATAGGGCATGCAAAGAACTCTGCAAACTCCGAGAGCGCTCTGTCTGACAATAGCAAAGACAGGCGTATATATTTACAAAAAACATCATAAGAACCTACATACTATAGGGGGCACAAGTTCAAGGGGATTGGGTAGCGACGACTAACTATAGGTGCTGCTGTGATGCGGTTGGCTTTGGCTGGAAGACGTCACTGGTCAGCCTCGTGGGTTGGGCTGGGCCTGGCAGGGTGGCGGAGTTCATCCGGGCGGTGTTGTCGTGCCATCGCGGCCAATGTCAGAGATGAATGTCCTTTCCTGACTTATTTGCCCTAGGCCATGCACACCGCAGTCATTCACTCGTTTCAGTATTATCTTCTTTAGTAAATCTTCCAATAGGTTATACTACAGGTTAATGCAACACAGGAGGAATGCACCTTGAGAGGGGTCTGGAGGCAATACGTCAGGACATAGTTACCCGTGTCCTGTTGACCGGGGCCATAGGTCGAGGGGCTAAACTTCAGGGCCTGGGACGGGCGGTACAAGTCTTTCTGCCTTGTTAGAAGTTGTTATGGATGGTCTGCTGTGTGTTGTCAAAGTGTTGGGTGTCCTGATTGCACAGGGCCATAAGTCTGAGATGGTCCGGTGGGTTGTGAGGTTTACGAGAGGGCGCGTGTGTTCAGGCAGGGGTTTACTGCCGTGCTGTAAATAATGCAGGTGGCGGGTGGCGGCCTTGGGTGCTACAGAGGGGGTTACAATTCTTTGAAGCGGCTCCAGTCTGGTTGGGGAGGTAAAGCAGCGCGTCTCTGCTCTCATGCCTTTGGCAGCCTTCGCAGGGTGGGAGGGGGAATGGCCTTGCACGTATTTCACAAAGGTATCTCCCTCGTGTGTTGCTGAGTTAGGTAAAAACATCAAACATTTGAACATTCTATAATACTTATTCAAATCATTTTAAAACATGCATTTCAACTTTGCTGGATGTGTCTCGATTATACCCAGTCTGAACACTGTATTCGTACACTATGTTTTAACAACTACAGTATTTAATTATATGCATATACAGTTGCAGTAAGTGAGGTAGTAGTCGGGTTGGTGGAGTACATAGGAAATGACTCGCCACTGTACGTGACGGTGGTGGCACATAAGGGGCTTAGACATACACACATAACAAGTGCATTTCTTGCGCATCCTTCACATGAGTTCCACAGTCTGGTTACATTCGTTTTCTCGTATACTCTAGCAGCATTAGTTCAGTTATGGCGCGAGCCCATGGGGTGTAAGTTTCTCAGTAATACACGTAACAAATAGATTCCTGGTGCATTCCTTTATTATTAGCACCCAACTGCAATGGTGTGGGCTCACCATCGCTTATATCATGGAAGCATGATTTCTGATAATTCTACATTTTACAGGCTTTTGTAATATAAAGGATTTTGTGGAAGAAAGCATCCTTTGCGAGTAGTCTCAACATTAATATATAAAGATTGTCTGTCATCCAATGACTATTTTACTGTTCTTTTCATTGCCTAGGCCTGCTGGCCGGGTCATGCTGGGAGCGATGATACACTGCGGGAGGTGAACTGTTACAATGTTAGTGTATCATACTAGCTCATGTCCGTCTTATTCGTGGGAACGTGCTCGCAGCGGATCTGCCAGGGTGCTGCGGCAACAAGGATGACTGAAGCCCTCCATGGGTGGGGGCCGCGCTACAGTGCGCTGAGCTCACACCATCTTTATCGGACAGAATGGTTTCTAGGCCTAGCTAAATTTTAATACATGTGGGCAATTAATACGTGTGGGCAATGTCTCCCGTGGGTGAACCCTCCACCACCTGGGCCCGGGTGGCATGAGGGGACGCCCAAAAGAGCCATAGCTCTCACCTGGGGAGAAAGCGCAGGTGAGGGGGGTCTTCTTGGACCAGTCCTCCCCTACACAGGCAAAAGTGTTTTCTTTTCTAATATACATTTAACCTATATGAGGAGTTTCTAGGAGTTAATTACAATTTATATGCTTGTAGAATATGTTGCAGTTTGTCTATTACACTGTGGTGGGTTCGTGCAGCTACAACAAATAAATGCATTCATAGCTCTCATTCAGCAGAGCTTGGTGTTTTGTAAGGTGTTTAGATTTTTATTCTTTGACTTGCCCCTGTTTTTAGGTTTTTTCTTCATTTATTTCTGCTCTCAAAGCTGGTCAAATCACACGCTTTAGAACTTATTTCAATGTGTTCATGACAATGCTTCGAAATTAGAACTACAGTTGTGAGGACATTGAAAAAAGTAAATCTTTAAAATATAGCAACATGTCAACATTTCTGAAAACAAAATATTCATCATAGTTCAATCAATCAAATTTCACGTTCTCCACTTGTACCATATTTTCCTAAGAGAGTTGCTCCGTTCAAAGTGTTAACATTTGAACTTAAAATACATATTTGAGGTCGGATAAGCATCCTGGGGTCATTTTTCCGGATCTATGTGATTATTGCGACCCTCAGAATTGCGATGGGCGATAATGGTGACTTTTTTTTTAAACCCCTTTACACCACATATATATAAGGGGGGAGACCCCCGCTACCCTCCCATATTAATATTACACTCTATATCCCCCCACATATATATGAGGTGTAAGGGGTGTCTAAAAAAAATCGCCATTTGCAGCCATCGTAATTGTGAGAGCGACATTTTGGTACAATTCCATTATTCCTGCTTTCTTTTTCACATACTTCTTAGGAATGCTTGTGTACATCACAAGCCCATCATGCAACCCCACAGTATAGAATATTATCAGATTAGTAAATTATGGGTGTATCCCAGATAACAGAGAATGTTCTTGAATGGAACTTCTGGCTTATATTGGCACCGCCAGCATGCTCATGTTACTAGACTGCTATAAATTCTGCATTATGGACCAAGGCAAAATGAGCATGTTCTTATTTGAGGAATGGATACTGACATATATTGGGTCAGCCAGCATGGACATGTTTTCTTAAACTGGCGCTACTCCATTAGGGGTACATTCAACATGTGGGTGTGTGTGTTTTATTAAAGTGTATTTACTGCATTATGGGCAGGGCCAGAATGAGCGCGTCCTTAAATGGAATGGGGGTTCGGAAATATATTAAAGCAGCCATGTTTGACATGTATTCTTGTAGTAGCATTACTGGAATTATGGGCAAAACCACCATGGGTTTGCTCTTATGTGGCATTACTGGCTTATACTGCCATAGCAAGCATGAACATTCTTCATAAACTGGCATATATTGTGGGCAAAAGTCTCATGAAAATGTGTTTGAAATTGTTCCTGTGTACTTTTGGTGAACCGTCATATATTGATTTTTTTTCATTTCTTACCCTACATAATGAATTATTAATTGCATCTTTTGGTACTGAAATGTTCACAACAATGGTACTGTAAAAAGCACAATTTCTACCCATAATGTAAAACATGTTCTGGTGGAGAACCCCCAGAACCCTTTTTAGTTGGTCGGAGCTACCAACTATGCTCGGTTGCACGCACACAAGCCACTATAACATTTACGCCCTCCATTCAGCAGCCCTCACAGGACCATATTGTTTAACCTGGTGTGTGGGAGCGAGGTGTCGTTTAGGACCCCCCTCATACATTCAGCCCGACATGGACCACTTGCTTGACCAATGGTGGGGGACGCTTACATTGCCCTTATGCTAAAATCAGCCTTATGCTGGCATTGGCATAGGTGGGGCTGTTGCGAGAGACACTTGGCATCCATTTTGTGCACCCTCGACTCCATCTTTGGACTAGGCCTCACTGCGATAATACAAAAAGGCTTCTCTCCCCTCTGCAGCGCCGCGCTCATGGACCCACCTTTTCTCACTGCGCCTGAAAGCTTTGCAGCTCCATTTTCACAATTGAGCCGGAGATAATAGCAACAAAACAAATGTAACATCTCGCCCTTCCTCTGAGATCACTGTGCTATGTGTGAACTGGCTTGAACCATGCCTTGTAGCTCATCCATCTCCACAAACCTGCCTGTGCCCTCTTACCCCCACTGTTGGAAAATGACTGCCAGTATAACCCTGTGTCCCCACAAGGTATTCTCTTGATGTACCAGACATGTAACCCTGTTGTGAAGCCCACCCCACTGTGCCCCCAACTAACAACAAACCTCTGTCACAATATATTGCACCCTAGAACTAACAAATGTCAGAATGTCTTATAGCCTATTTTGATGCGCCATCACCCACCCCACAGTCAATGTTATCTTTCAGACCAAGACCCTATCCCCGGCACGCCACATAAGTCCCAATGAATAATGCTGTGATTATATGCGATCGATTTATAGATGCATGATGATATATTCAAAAGAACTGTAGTGATCATTATTTAGTGCATGTCTGATGGTAGTATCTCACGTTAGCTTAGTTAGGGCCCGCCCTGCCTCACCGCGACCTGACCCTCACCCTGCCTGGAGACAGACAGATGAACCTCGTGACACTCACCCTCCCGCCAACCAAGCAGCCAGCCACGGAGGAGCAGCACCTATGTGTCCATAGGCAATCCAAACTTGTGTCCAACCACAGCATACTTTGTAATCTTCATGTCTGACATCAATAATTATGATTTTTGCCCTTATAATCAAATGTACGTGTATTGTTTGCCAGAGCGCTCTCGGGCAGCAGAGTGCTCTGGATGCCAATTTTACATAAAAGAAAACAAACTCTCGCAGCCTGTTCTCTTAATCTCATTCCCCGTTGGGGTGTGTCTTATTTATTTGCATTGCACGTATAAGACGGGGACTGGGCCTTTACATTTGGTGACCCCCCCGCGACGTGATTGGGACAGGTGCCCCGAGGCCCTGTGCCGTGCACGAGATCCGGGACGCCCCCCAGCAAAACCATTGGCTCTGCGGTTGACCAGTTTGTGCGCACAAACAAGAGGGTCCAAGGGTTCCCGTTTTCCAAATACCCATTTAAAACTGCTCGCCAAGGCGGGTCACGGCTTGGATGGGGTGCAGACCAGATTGTTGATAGACCATGAACAGTGGCTCTCGGACCACCCGACTGAACATGTGAGTACCGGTTGCGAGACTTTCAAGGGAGAAAAGAGGGTTTGGGAGAAGGGGAACAGATAAAGGAGTGAGTAAAAATAAAAGTTAGGGCAAGTTCAGGGTCTGTGTGAATGTCACTGAGGCTTTATGTATCTGTGCATCTATAACTATAAGGGTTGATGAGAAAAATTGGTAACCAAATTTGTGATTAATGTTGAGAAATAATTTGTGGTTACAGCAAAAGGGTGTAAGTAAAAAGGTTGTCGAAATTTGTTGGTGTTAAGAGTTAAACGAGGTTGACTAGACGTGTTATAGAAAGGAGATTATTAAGTAATTGACAGTGTGTATTTATACTCAGAAAAGGAGGCGAACACAAGTAAGAACAAAAAATACACCATTATGGGGGGGGCACACTATTAGCACATATTTGTCAGCATCTCGCTTTGTATAGTGAGATAAATCAGAAATATCATGACCAAATGGATATAATGCGATTAAGAGCCTTGTGTGATAGGGGCCAGATGTTGCCAGGGGGAGGGGAAGTACCACCATTGACAGTGGTTGACCTCACACCTCCGCCAAGTGTTGCAAGGGGATCCACACCCTCCCTGCCGCCGCCATTACCGAAAGGACAGGAACAAGGGTGGCAATCAGGTGAGTTCCTGTTCCATTTCAATGGCAAACCCATAAGAATAATACGACCTGCAACCCCAGACAGCCAGAGAGGGAAAGGGGAAGGAGAAAGGGAGTCAGAGGAGGAGGTAGAGGAAGTATGGAGTGCTTTAGATGAATATGAAGAGGGAGCGGCAATGGCGTGATCTCCGCTACTATTCCACTTCAACCAAGAGGATGAAAGGGCTGCACCAAGATGGCAAGGGAGGTTAAGACAAAGAGTAGGGAACATGCTGGTGAGTAAGACGAAGAAGGGAATGATAAGTAAGAAAGGGCGAAAAGCAAAGCAACAAATTCCTCTGATACACAAGGGTGCAGGGAGACCCCGCTACATACCGTGGGCACAGATGGACAAGAACAACTTGTTGAAACTTCTCCTTCCACTTTCGGGTGGGTCGGGGAAAAGGATACATGCATTCGAAAAACATACAACTAGGGTACCATTGGCTATAGAGGATGTGAAAAGTTTGCTGGTGTCTGTTGTTGATGACCAAGCAGACGCAGTGTGGGTGAAGGCGGGGTTCCCGGGAGTGACAATGAACTGTGACCGCCATGTTGGGTCATCATTTAATGACATTAGAGCACAAGTATGGGATGCATTGTGGAGAACTTTTCCAGACACTCCAGATTTACACTTAGTGATGCAATGCACTATGGGCGAGGAGGAGGAGCCTATGCAATTCATCCTCCAGGTGCAAGACCTGTGGAGAAGTGAAACAGGTACAGCGTGGGACCAATCCACCACCTTGTTCTACTGTATAATATAAAATGGGCTCCCGAAGGAAGTACAGAAGGGCTTGGATAAGATAGCTGGGATAGAAGCTAAGGGCTGGCCCAAGATACAGAGCATAATTGTACACTATTGTTGGAGGATCAAAGAAAGAGAAAGGGAGATAGCACAGCGAATGTTGGCAGATGAGGTGAAGTTAGTGCAAAATAAATTAGTGAAGATCGCAGCGCTGAATGCCACAACATCAACTGACAGACGGGGCGAAGGAGAAGAGGGAGTAGGAAATACGCCAGCCAGAATGGCCGCAACATGGGCTGCAAATGGACAGGAGCAGTGGGAAGAGAGGAGCAGTACGGAGGGTCCCAATGGCAAGGGAGGCCAGCAAGAGGACGAGGTGGGTACAGGGGATCAAGAGGGGGATTCGGAGGAATGGGAAATAGAGGATTTGGAGGGCCTAGGCTAAGGGGAAGACCGCAAGGGTCATGTTGGAACTGCGGGAGGTGGGGGCATTATTCAAGAGAGTGCAGAATGTGACCTATGGGTTATTATCAAGGACAGCCCCCCCATGGGAAACAAACAGCAGTATGGTCACCCACACCCAGGCAGACCCTATGAGTTACCTATGGGAGGGAATGGGCAGAAAAAACAGTGTTACAATGAGCCCCAAATGCAACAAAGACCGCAGCCTCATCAACAACCACAGCAGAGAGGTATGCCACAACAAATGGCAAGGCAGAATACTATGGGCAATGCAAACACTAATATTTTTGCTACATCTGCAAATGGTGCACCGGCACCTTTTCGCTGTGTAGCGGTGGTGGGAGATAATGTATTCTCTGTTCCAGGAACAGAGACATATGCAGATTAGGACAGCCCAGAGAAAGCACTTGCGTGTCCAGTCTTATCCGCTACCCTATGTGCAGAAGAGGAACCACTAGTGGGGGCAGAGATAGGCATCAAACAGTTCATCTTTATGGTGGACTCGGGAGATAAAAATCGTGCCTCATGGAAGGCCAGTTCCCGCTCTCGGGAAGAAATTTGTAAACGCAAGGGTTCACTGGGGCTATTTTAAAAGTTCCTTACACAAAATATCTTGACATAATGGTGGGGGGGAAAACAGTGCAAGCGCCTCTACTGTATCAAGAAGACTTGTCAATAAATTTGTTGGGAAGAGACCTCCTGAGTAAATTGAACATGACAATCTCCTTTACTGAGCGGGGAATAATTTGTTCCACCCCAGGAGTGTGGCCCATGTGGGCAATGCTGATGATTAGCACAATGACAAACAAAGTTGCGGTATGAGGGGTGCCCATTGACATGTATATGTTCATTTATGGTGTCAGTTTTAGCAAGGGTGGTGCCAGAGATAACAAGAAAAGAATGAAAAGTACCTTCAGACTTTGTCTTCTGCCCTATTGTGAATACAGATATTGTACCAGGGACAATGTTGTCTATTGATCTAGAAGGGGTACAGGTTTTGAGTTAACGTATTGCAGTAATAGGACTGGACACACATGGATGCGAGTGGAGGACAGTGTTGTGCATAGACCCAAACATAATGTTGCGTGATTTAACTGATGAAGAATTGTTCACTGACAGTGAGAGTGATGGGGAAATAATAATGGAAATAAGTGTACCATGTGGCATCATAATTCAACACAGGGAGATACACAGCCCTCTCATGGCTAGTGTTAATGTGCCACCTACTATATTTGAGGAAGATATGGAAAAGGTCCTGCCAGAAATATGGACTACAGGTCCCCATGATGTAGGGCTATTACAAGAAGTTACGCCAATCAAAATAAAATTGAAACCAGGTGCCATACCCCCTAGAGTAAAACAGTACCCACAATCAAGCGAGGCAGAGGAAGGAATACGAGAAACAATAAATGCACTACTAGAACAAGGGATAATAGTGCCATCTAATTCAGCATGTAACACAGTGATTAGTCCAATCAAAAAAGCGAAGGGCGGGGCCTTGAGGATGATCCAGGACCTACGCCCACTTAATGATGTCATACAGAAAGAGTTCCCATTAGTACCTAATCCAGCATCAATATTGTGTAGCATACCTAAAGATGCCACGTGTTTCACATTAGTTGATTTGAAGAACACTTTCTTCTCAATACCACTTGACCGAAGCTCTCAATACCTCACAACGTTCACGCTAGGGGGGAACCAATGTGAACACTGTAGACTACGGCAGGGATATTGTGGAAACCCAAGCATTTTCAATAGAATTTTTCATGAAGATCTCAGAAACATTGATGTAGAAAGCACGATAATACAATACGTAGATGATTTACCTCTCTGCAGTAAAAGCGAAGAACAGTGCAGGGCCGATTCAATAATATTGCACGTTATGGCAAGTTACTTACAAAAAGCTCCATCTCCAAGACATTGCTCCTCTATGCTACATCTCTGCTTTAACTTGTGGCCCACACGTGACCTTTGGGCCACTCGCAAAACAATACTACTAGAAGAGAATTTTTGTAGATTTTGTCTTGACGGAACATGCCATGCGACAGTGGAACATCTACTCTCACTTTGTCCAGCACTCGTAGCTCTACAATGAATTCACTTTTCAAAACATGTTATACCCTGGGACTTTTTGAGGATTACGATCATTGGTCTTTACTTTTATCTTCATCGTCAACTTCCATCCAGTTTGCTCTTATTGGTTTTTTGAATGCTTTAGAACTGGATAAGAAGATCGAATAACTTTTGTATGAATGTCATTTATCAGTATTCAATTTAAATGAATTCTGTTTTCCTTTTAATTTTCGTTTATTTTGTTTTGGCAAATTTTAATGTATGTTTTCACATTTCTTTTCTAAAATGACTTTAGTTAATCATATTGAAATGTTGATTTATTTCAGCTGTATCAATAAAAAAATAAAAAAATAAAAATAATATTGTTAAATTTGTTGGCAGCAAAGGGATACAAGGTGGACAAAGGTAAGTTGCAATATTGCCTAGCAGAAGTACTCTACCTAGGGCAGCTCATTTCAAAAGATGGCAAGGGAATTTTACCAGCTAGAGCAGCAGCGATACACCATTTGATCATACCGAAAACAGTGAAAGACATGTAAACATTTCTTGGTATCTGTAATTACTGCCGTGCATGGATACTTGATTATGCAGCATACACACGCCCACTGTTACAGGTTCTGAAGGAAGCACAAAAGAATAATGTCTCATTAAAATGGACAGATGAAATGATGACACAATATTTCAAACTGAATGACCTCATTGCACACGCACCAGTTTTGGCGAACCCAGATTCTGATCGGGAATTTTACCTATTCTCACACTGCAATGGTATTTTAATGACTGTAGTGGTGACACAGAAAACATCACTAGGTCACAAGCCATTGGCCTATTAAAGAGGTACACTAGCCTCAGTAATGCAGGGCCACTTCGCATGCGAACAAGCTCTCGCTGCAGTGGCCTCCGCAATAGAAAAAAGCACCACTATCGTAATGGGATGCTCAGTGACCCTATACGCAGGACACTCACTCTTTGCGATTTTCGAACGGGCAAAATCAACACTAACAACACAAAAGGCAACAGCATACAAGATAATAATATCAAGCCCAAATGTTCATGTGGTCAGATGCAAGACAGTGAACCCAGCCAAATTCATTACAGAGCCGTGCACAGTAGAAGACATTGAGACACATGATTGCACTACATATGAGGGAGAAGAGGATGATATTCCCAAACCAAGTGAAAATGCACTACAGGAGGGAGAAATATACTTTGTGGACGGGTCAGCATCAATAGACAGTGAAAAAGGAGAAAAGCACGTGGGGGCGGCAGTTGTAAGAATGGAAGAAGAAGAGTATGAGATTATTGTACAGAAACACCTCCCCTCACATTACGCCGCTCAAGCAGCGGAATTGACAGCGCTAATTGAAGCATTGCACACTGCTAAAGGATATGCGGTCACAATATACTCTGACTCAGCATATGCCACAACAACAGTACACTCAGGGCTGTCATGATGGCGACGAAGAGGGTTTCGAAGGGCAAATGGTTCACCAGTACAACATGCAGCATTACTAAATGAACTGATAGAAGCATTAGCAGAACCATCAGTGGTAGCATTAGTGAAATGCCAAGCACATACCAACAGCACGGATGCATCTCATAGGGGAATGCAGCAGCGGACGCTGCAGTGAAAGAGGCTGCATATTTCAACATCCCTCAAGCAATAGAGTGCATTATTAAAACACTGAGCACAGATACATCAGAGGAGGGAAACAGCCATACACCAATCTCCCAAGTAAAAGAGCTCCAAAGACGTGCACATAAAGAGGAGGAAGAGTTGTGGGTCAAGAGAGGTTGCAAACAATTGCCAACTGATTTAGGGGGTAATTCATAGAGTTCTGCGCACAAGTGGTGCATGCGGCTGGCGCACAGTGTGCGCGTGCGACTTTCTGCGCTAGCCATGTGCGCTAAAATCCATTTCCGCGCACAGCGTATTCATGGATTTTAACATCCGAAACCAGCCGTGGCGCAGAGTGGCGCAGCGACCCTGCAGCAGCACCAGTTACGCCCCCATCCCCTATCCATGCGCCATGTACAGTGCACAAATCCCGTACATGGCGCACAGGCTCACAACCACGAAAATGCCTGTAAAACTCCCAGCGCACCCCTCCGAATACACATACCCCGCTGCACGGGTAGACTCACATGTGATTGGGCCTGTGCGAGCGGGGTATGTGGATTACTGGGGTGCGCGGGAAGTTTCACACGCGATTGACCCTGTGCGTGCAGGGTACGTGGATTTGGGGGGTGCACGGGAAGTATCACACGCAGCAGGCCCTGTGTGTGCAGGCTACGTGGATAACTGGGATGCGTGGGAAGTTTCACACGCAATTGGCCCTGTGCGAGCGGGCTACGTGGATAACTTGGGTGCGCGGGAAGTTTCACACGCGATTGGGCCTGTGCGAGCGGGGTACGTGGATTATTGGGGTAGGGTTGGAAGTTTCGCACGCAATTGGGCCTGTGCGTGTGGGGTACGTGGATTTGGGGGGTGCATGGGAATTTTCACACGCGATTGGGCCTGTGCAAGCGGGGTACGTGGATTACTGGGGTGCACAGGAAGTTTCACACGCAATTGGGCCTGTGCGTGCGTGGTACGTGGATTTGGGGGGTGCATGGGAATTTTCACACGCGATTGGCCCTGTGCGTGCGGGCTATGTGGATAACTGGGCTGCACAGGAATTTTCACACGCGATTGGCCCTGTGCGTGCGGGCTATGTGGATAACTGGGGTGCGCAGGAATTTTCACACGCGATTGGGCCTGTGCAAGCGGGGTACGTGGATTACTGGGGTGCACAGGAAGTTTCACATGCAATTGGGCCTGTGCGTGCGTGGTACGTGGATTTGGGGGGTGCATGGGAATTTTCACACGCGATTGGCCCTGTGCGTGCGGGCTATGTGGATAACTGGGGTGCACAGGAATTTTCACACGCGATTGGGCCTGTGCAAGCGGGGTACGTGGATTACTGGGGTGCACAGGAAGTTTCACACGCAATTGGGCCTGTGCGTGCGTGGTATGTGGATTTGGAGGGTGCATGGGAATTTTCACACGCGATTGGCCCTGTGCGTGCGGGCTATGTGGATAACTGGGGTGCGCAGGAATTTTCACACGCGATTGGCCCTGTGCGTGCGGGCTACGTGGATAACTGGGGTGTGCGGGAAGTTTCACACGCGATTGGCCCTGTGCGTGCGGGGTATGTGGATTTGGAGGTTGCCCTTGAAGTTTCAGACGCGGCAGGCCCTGTGCGTGTGGGCTACGTGGATAACTGGGGTGCACGGGAAGTTTCACAGGTGATTGGGCCTGTGCGAGCGGGGAACGTAGATTACTGGGGTGCGCGGGAAGTTTCACACGTGATTGGGCCTGTGCATGCGGGGTACGTGTATAATACGATACGGGGGAAGTTCCACACATGCTTTTGCTGTCAGAGTGGGGTACGTGTATCCAGGGGGTGCTCGGGGAGTCCCACACGTCAATTGGCAGTGTGGGTTCTCACAGGTGTGCCCTCTACCCCCTCCACGGACCATGCAGGCAACCCACACCACAGGGGAACTACCCAGCACCCCTGGTCATGTCCCGCAGGCAGCCCATCCATCATGGGCATGCCCCCAGCCAGGCCACATGTCACCTTGCACTAGTGATCACCAACTCATGTCCCCCAACACCCCCGTACCGCAGCAGTGAGGGGCACCTGCCAGCAGGCCCCCACTCATGTCCCCCAGCACCCCCACCCCCCAGCAGTGAGGTTCACCTGCCAGCAGGCCCCCACTCATGTCCCACTCATGTCCCCCAGCACCCCCACCCTCCAGCAGTGAGGGGCACCTGCCAGCAGGCCCCCACTCATGTCCCCAATACCCCCACACCCCAGCAGTGAGGGTCACCTGCCAGCAGACCCCACTCATGTACCAACCATGTCCCCCACCCACTCACTCACCCAGCAGTGACATGCCCATCTATGGCACAAACCAAAAGTCAACTATGTACATCAACACATGTCCGTCACACACACACACACACACACACACACACACATGTTGCCATTGATTGAGTAAACCCACATGTCGACATGCGTGAACCCAATGAGCAAATCCCACACATTGAAGTAAAAGATCAAAATGTATTAACATGAAAACCAATTGAAAGTACTTAAAGCATACAATAATGGCAAACATGAAATTAAATGCATGTCCAAATAAAAAAAAAAAAATTAATCAAAAAAACACAACTAATCCAAAAGAAAAATGGCCAAAACTCTCTGTCCACCAAACCAAATCCAAATGAAATGCAAAAAGGTAAATCCATGGTGGAATGAAATTAAAATGTCCAGATAAATCCAACGTACAACTATGTACAATCCAATTTTCAAGGGTCCATGAGCCCAACGAAACAAATGAAACCTATCTGATAACCTACCTAACAAAAAAACTATATACAAAAGTGTGGGGCATAGTCCAAAAGCCCCAAAATTAAAAAAAAGGATACCTAGCACTACAAACTATTTACAGTGGCGACGGGCAAGTCCTGAGGCTCACTCAGTGATGTTTTCGGCCAGGGCATCATCAAACTCCATGTTTACTTGCTGGAGGCGAACCTCTGTCCTGGCCCCGAGGTCTCGCAGGGAGGCACTAATGGCCTGTTCCATCTCCTTGCGAGTCACCTCGAGGCACTCTGCCCGCCTCAACGCCCGACGCATGGAGAAATCCGCCCTGACCATGGTGAGCCGCGCCTCTTCCGCCCGCCGCTGCCCCACACCTATACGCTGGCCTAACCGCAGGCGCACAGAAGACACACCCATTCCAGGGGCCTCCTGGCCTCTGGCCGATGCTTGCCCCCCTGATGTCGATGGCCCCGAGCCATCATTGCTCCCACCTAGAGCTTGCTCCTGCTGCTGCTGCTGTCCATGTGCCCTGTCCGATGATGCCTGCACATCCTCCACAAGCTGGTCTCCAGTTGTGGTGTCCACCCCTGCTGGACCGCCGACTCCCAACTGTGGCAGGGATGGGATCTCCACCAAGCTGGCTGTGTTGGTCAGGCCAGGTCCACAGGGGGCCCTGGTGGATTCTGGGCCAGAAGACGGCAGGGAGAACGACTGGCGCATAGTCCTCACAGAGGAGGAGAGGTTGGCCAGAGTGCGCGTCACATGTAGGAACCCACTGACCAGGGCCCCTACCAACAGTGCCACGTCGCGACGCTGCTGTTCGTGATGGCGTTTGTTCTCCGCCCAGGAAGAACGAACGCCATCACAAATGTCATGCGTGCGCAATGCGACACCAATCAGGACGGAGCCCATACGTTCATGGGACCCCTCGTCCGCAGGTAGTGGAGAGGCAGATGACATGGCACTCTCCCCTACCTGCGGATGGGCCTGGGACGGGGCATCCCTGCTGGTACATGGTGGTACAGCCACAGGGTCAGGACAGCGACATGCACAGGCCCCTCCGCGGTGGCCTGTGCTGCCTCCTGACCCTGCCCCTGGACTGCACCACTTGCACCAGTGGTACTACCCGCACCAGGCCCCATGTGCGGCTCAGTAGCAGGCTCCTCCTCCTCCTTTGTGGAGACCACAACCTGGATGTCTCCACACTGTCTTCCGCCATTGCAAGCCCCTGTGGGGGCTCACCTGGCCCTTCCCCCACAGCCGTAGTGGCAGATACAGCACCAGCCCCCTTGCTCCCGGATGATGGCAAGTCCTGGGAGGGTGGCTGGGCCTTGCGTCACTGCCCGGTGGAGGCATCCCCGCTACTAGGCTCCACAGCGCCGTCTCCGCCCTCTTCTTCACTTGACGCTGCGTAGAGGGAGACATAGAACACAAGCATCAGGGTACAGTACAATATTCCCCTAGACAAGAAGCAATAACACATGAGTGGCAGTGTCAAACGTCACTTCCATCTTGTCCCACCACAACACATGGGTGAATGCACACAATACACATGCAGAAACAGGCACAGCCCTGCAATCAACACCAGCATCCATGTACAAGGGCCTCTATTAACCAAAATGTTGCCTTCAAACTCACATGCATCATGGCGCACACTGATCCCATGCACACACATCACCGGAGGGTCATGCATCATGGCTTGTACACCACAGACACAGTGGATAGACACGGTGCATACAACGGTGACCGCACTGCATGAGTGAATGTACACATCATCACAGACATGTGTCATGCATCCATGGCATTTCAAAGTCACACACACACTTCTCAGACACACACACACATGTGCACCATACATGTACATGACAGCAGCACCCATCCCTCACACCCCCTCCATGTCCAAGAACAGAGACTGGCATGCTTTCACGTGTGCATTTGGCATACAGCTCCCCATGTTGCATTGTAACACATGCACCAACCATGTGGTTCACACATTATTGGTCTCACATGCATGACAATGATGTCCCTGCACACACACATCCATACATGGCCTATGTCACACATACAGGCAAGTATCAGACTACCAGTACACTGCAACATGTCCTGTCTCACACACCAATGCTTGGGCACTTACCGCTCAAATCCAGACGGGTCTTCCTCCGAAGGATCTGGGTGTGGAGCGCTGGGCATACGTGTTCCAGGACCCTCATCTGGATGTCACTCATGCTGACCTGGCCCCCCTCCGCGAAGAGCCAGGCCTTGTAGAGGGTCCTGGACTTGAAGTCCTCCCAGCGCTTCTTGACATGCTTGATGTCGCGGTTTGCCACCCCCTCCGCATTGATGGCAACCACTACGTCATCCCAGATCCTCTCCCGTACCTCCTTGTTGGCGCGTGTTGTTCCGAAGAGGGCATCAAAATGCCCCAGGACATGCTCCACCAGGACACCAACTTCCTTCACACTGAAGCTGGTGGCACTCTGCCTCTCTGGCTGGGAGTCGCCAGTGGTCTCAGATGGTGTTTGCCCCGACATGGCGACCCCCGAGGCAGGCGTGGGTGGGAAACTGGGTCCTGGGGCTGGGCTGTGGAGCGTTGGTATCCCAGTCGGGAGTCTTCTGTTCCAGCAGGGGTGGACACAGCAACTGGAACCCTGGCTGACGTGCAAGCACCAAATAGCAGGGCACGTGGGCAGCAGGCAGGCAGGCAGCAGCAGATGGCAGGTGGGAGCGTGCTCAGGGTTCTGGGGGGCAGTAATTCAGCCTTCTGGGCAGGAGCGTGGTCTTCCGTGTGTTGTTGCGTGGCCAGCTTGATACAGAGTGATTTGGCACGTGAAAATCTTGCACGACTGCGTGTAATTCGAGGAAAGGCCTTAGCGCGTACACGCATCTGTGACGTGACGCGCAAGGGCGTTTCCCTCAACACAGGTGCATGTTCATCGTACACATGCAAAAACTGCACGTCCGAGTGTCAGCTCGTGTAATTGTAAAAAAGGGCCTTAGCGCGTACACGCGTAAGTGACGTTGTACGTGTGGGCTGGTTGAAAAGGTACGTGTAGTACGCCATTTCCTTGTACGTGCTTTTCGTGGAGAGCGAGTGGGTGAATTCTGTACTTCTTGTCGGTTCACACGCAATTACTTCACAGCGTTTCAAGTTCGTACTCCCTGTTACCTCTGACAGCGTTCAATTTTTTTGTTGGGCCTGTTTCCTCAAACAGCGTTCACTTCTTCTTTTGTCCTGTCTCCTCAGACAGCGTACAATTCTTCTTTTGGCGGGGGTGTTGCCACACGCGTGACTTTTTCACGTTATTTTTCCAGGCAGACGATGAGTCGCGCACGTATTTACCAACTGTGCTTGTCCCGCGTGTCTCGTACCCCTTCAGAGGTCATTGTAGGCTGCGTGTATTACGTGTGCGCTTAATTTTGTGTTTCTGGGTGCCACAGCATAGTGCGGGTTCATTTTTCCACGCACGTGGTCTATGAGGGGTTGCGTGCATGTTATTTTTTGTTTTCGGGGTGCATGTGCATTGCGTGACCCATCATCTTCCCCCAGGGGTCACAGACAGCCTTGCTAGATCACTAGGGTACGAATTCCATCTAGTACCCTACCCCTTTCACCCCCAATTGCCCAGGACAATCGTTTACTGCTACTCCCATTCGCACAAGAACATCAGTGCCATGGGTGGGAGGCGACCAAGCGGTAAGGGAGGCAAAGGTGGATGACCTCCAAAAGGTGGGCGTGGTGGGCACGGTAGGGGACGTGGCCAGGATTTGCAGGGTGCCCCTAGACCCCCATGTGTGGAGGACCAATCAGGGATACCCATGCCCCCCCTATGGTTGTGTGAAACGTAGCTGACACCATCCCAGCTCAGCCCTTGTTGGACCAGCCCATTGTGGCACCTGAACCGGCACAGAAAGACTCCCAGGCTGACTTCCAGGTCAGCAAGTCTAAGCCACGTGTGATGGTGCAAGTTGATGTCACCAGGCCACGTGGATCTGGGGCAGCTATGTCATCTGCTGCCCCAAGTAGGCAGGGTGGGGAGGCTGCAGGGGCATCTGCAGCTCGATCCACCCCAGCTCTGAGTCTCCCAGCCGGGACAGTGGCAGTCCCGGTCCATCATACCGACGTTGCCCCTGCCAACATCACCCTGCAGCCAATGCCTGCACCAAGACCTATGGTTATTGTGCATTTGCACACTCATAGTCCACTGGCGCTTCTGCCCCTACTGACCAGAGCGGCTTAAGCCACTCAGGATCCGCACCACCTTTGAAAAAGAGGAAGAAGGGTGCACTACAGGCTGAGACCCCAGACACGGCTACGCACTCCGGCACGTCAAGGAAGCCTAGCTTTAATGACGCCGAACTTGATGCACTTGTGGCCTATGTGTCGGCACATAGCCGCGAAATGGTGGTGACTGCAGGGTGCAAGACCACACCTGGTCAACGTAAGGCACACTGGCAGACCATCGCGGACATCATTAGTGCCCTTGGATTTGTGAGGCGCACAGTTGATGATTGCTACACGCGGTGGAATGACCTGAAACACAGAGCAAAGAACAAGCTTGCCTCAACTCATGCTTCTACTCTGGTGACTGGCAGTGGGTCTCCACAAGAGGACAACCAACTCACTGAACATGAGTCTGTTGCTGGAACCTTCACCACAGAGGAACAGATCCAAGGCGTGGGAGAACTACCAGATTATGACGCATTGTCCGGTGAGTGCCCATGCATGTGTGTGTAATTCATGTGTATGTTGTGTGGGTGACGGGTTTTGATTGAGTGCCAGGTGAGGGTGTGTGCAGCTGAGTGGTATGGTTCACCCATTTGCTTCCTCCAAAACATTCACTGACCTTGGATTTGGGTATGACAGTATCCCTTCTGCCCACAGTAGCCATTTAGCGCCACATTACTGCAGTTGCCCTTGAACTGTCATCTTGCAACAACATTGTTCAGAATTTTTCAGTGTTCATTCAGGCTAATTGTTTCAATTCTTCAACTTTTGCAACACATTTTTCAGCCCTATTATCACATATGTAACATGCTTCTGTCATTGATTACACCCCACATTGACCCACATTTGTTACCTTGTTATGTGAATGATTAGACCATTCAGGCTGATTGAGTATTGGCCTGCTCACATTGATTTTTGGTGCCTGTTTGTATGTGGTACATGATAATTGTTTCCTGTTTAAGTGACCAACCTTTGATGTGATTGCTGCCTGCAATCACTGTATTCTTGTACACTGGATGTATTGCAGTGAGTGGCACATGTGTATTTTGTCACACTATGTAGCATTTTTCATCACATCATGTCCATCTCACATGGATGGCTGACAGTACTCATACACTGACATATGGCTGTACTTGTGGAATGTACCATGGCTATGCTACATGCCATCTGTGTGATGGCATGTGTCATTTATGTGTATTGGACATGCCACTCACAGGCTAATGTGTGATGCCAGTGCTACCCAGCATGCAGCAAATGTCTTGCTTTTCCATCTTGGTGTCATCAGTGTGTGCTATTTGCCTACCATTCCAACTCATTGACAGTGCATGCATGCCAGGGTTATAGTCATGTGGGACATGTGTAATTTGTGTACTGGATCTCTGCCTTGTTAGGCCTATGTGTGTGCTATGGTGCTCATGCCTGTTTCCATTTGTTGTCTTTCATGTTTTTGCAGGTGATGACGCACTTGATGCTGTTGAGGTGGAGGAGATGGTGCAGACCCAGGAGGAATCTCAGGCACGACCAGGCACCAGTGGGGGACGTGGTGTGGTGGAGGGTGAAAACCTTTTGTTACTGCAGACCATACTGTCCAGGGGTGTCTCTGGGTGCACCTCCCCAGACCTCTATTCAGGTGCTGAATCGGATGATGAGACTTATGTGCCGTCGCAGGTGAGTGTTTCTGGCAGGGATTCTGTTCTGTCCAACCCACCTGCACCAGGGGTAGAACCATCTATGGGGATGTCAGTGTTGGTTACTCCGCCTTTGGCAGTTACGGATACAGGGTCACACTCCACAACATCTGATCCTGTTCCTGGGCCAGCAGATCAGAGGGGGAATGCAGTCCTGCAGCCTCAGGCAGTGCCAGCACAGCAAGGTGCAGATCGCCTTGCCCCAAACATGTGTGGTGCCCACCGACGCGGTGGCCGTACGCCAGCAGGCAATACTGTATGGGAGAACTCCATGTACGGTACGGCAACCCAACAGGCAGCATCAGTTGAAATGATGGCTCAGGCAATGGAGAGGGTGGCCACTTCCATTATCCCCCCTGAAAGGCAGATGGAGCAACAACAGCAGGCAACAGACTCCATTTGCCAATCACACAAGGAAGACATGTTGGTGTCCAACAGGGACCGACGGGCGGCACTGGTGACTCTGCGGGAAGCCATTTCTATAGAGTCACAGGGCCACAGGGAAGCCCTGAGGGTAGAACTCCATAACCTCAGGGAGACTCTTGTTGAACTTGAGGCTTCCACAAATTTGAGGACAGAACAGCAGCTGGAGCGGCTCACACGTTCGCTCTCAGCTGAGCTGCAGGCAACTCAGGAGGAGATCCGGGCATCATGGGAGGCCATGCGAGCAGAAATGCAGGCAACCCATCAGGTGCTGCATGGGGATCTCCGTACTATAATCCTCCAGAACGAGACCTTCCAAACCCGCATGCTTGCTGCCATGGAGGACCATACCTGGGCTTTGCGTGGGCTGCCTCCCATAGCACCACCAGCTCCTGATGCAGCAGCAGAGGGTGATGAGAGTGACAGCAGCACTTCTCCCACAGGCTGTAGCCGTGCAGGCCATGAGCCCATGGAGGTGTTTTTTTTCTGCAACAGCCACACAGGTGGGTGTTGGTGTGCACCCTGTCCTCGGACCTCCTGGGTGACCCCCCTGGCCTCCACATGGCCATTTTTAATTCTTTTTACATTATTTTTTACAGTGTGTTGCCTTGTGTGGCTCCCATGGGCATCCACTGTGTATTCCGGCTGGGCACATGCAGGCTTGTCCTGTGTTTGGGTTAGATGCTTGGGTTCCTGACACACACATCCCTCCTGCTTCCCGTTTCCTTGGGCTCGCAAAGGGTGTGATCAAGTGACAGTGACTTACACAGTGACATTGGGCTCCCATGAGGTGTGTGGGCAGTCTGTAGTCATAACTGTGTGGACATCCCTAGTGGGGTTTGTTTTTGTATTGAACACTGCATGGTGTATTGATATGCGTTTGTGCATCCATGTCTTCCTCTTTATTCGCAGGTACCTTCTTCATGTCTTCACAAGGCCGTCTCCTTTGCAGATGCAGTTCATGTTGTATGCAGTACACTGACACATTTGCCTGACAGCAACACTCTGGAGTTGGAAGGGGTCGATGTGCTGGCTTATTGAGGTTGTCTGACTTACATTACTTTGAGTTTGTACTGTCATATTTTGGCAATGTTTCATGCTCTGTTGCTGTATTGTGTTGCTGGTAAATATTTGGTCATTTGTGCTGTTTGTTATTGATTACTGGGAGCATATTGTCTGTGGTCTGTTTCCATTTGGGAGAGTGCACTTTGTGACACTTGTGTCATGTGTTGTGCATTCCTTTGTTTGCTTTCACATTGCAGGACATGCCATGCTGTGTTGGGTAGCGGAGATGGGGAGGGGTTGGGTGACATGGCGCTATTTTCATGTTGTATTTTGCAAGGGGGTAGTCATTCATGCAGCATACATGTGTGTCTTTTTGTGACACAGCTTTGGTTGTCTTTGGGTAGGTAGGGATGCACACTATGTCACACTTCCAGGTGACCAATCTCAGGCTGGTATGGTTATGACAGTTGACTGTCCCTTATGTCATCATCATTGATTGTCAGCTGGTATGTACAAGGGCTGTGTGCACTCCACAGGGGTGTGATTGTAGGTGAAGTAATTAGCCACCAGCTGCGTACGGGCTGCCTCACCACGTGCCCTTTCCCCTCCCATGCGCAGCGGGCGTGCTTGTGGTTGGGGATGTGGGGGCACCACCATGTCCACCGGCAGGCCCCAGCGTGTTGCATCGTTGTGCAGACCACATGCTGCCACTATGATCCTGCACACTACTGGGGGCGCGTATAGAAGCTGCCCACCAAAGCGGTCAAGGAAGCGAAAGTGTGACTTGAGCACTCCGAATGTGCGCTGCACTATGCCCCGGGTTGCAATATGGGCTGTGTTGTATCTTACCTCGAGTGGCGTGGTGGGGTTCTGAATTGGTGTCATCATGTGGGTGCTCAGAGGGTAGGCACTGTCCCCTGGGGAGGTGATGATGGGTATCATTAGTGGGGTTGTGACATTACTCAGTATCTGACATGCATGCATGTGCAGGGGCATTTATACCCATGTATCTCCATGCCGCCGAGCTTCTAGGTCCCGGTTTAGGGTTGACATTCTGTAAATGAAACTGTCATGGGTGGACCCTGGATAGTTGGCATATACTGAGGTGATGATTCCCTTGGCATCACATACTACCTGCACGTTGATGGAATGCCAGTGCTTGCAGTTTCTGTATATGTGCTCAGTTGCCCTGCGACAACATAGAGCCACACGGGTGCAGTCAATGGCACCTAGCACTTTGGGGAAGTGTGCCACCCTTGTAAAAATCCTGGACAGCCTGCCTTTCTGCAGGTGTTCTGGGCAGGTATATGTGCCTGCAGATGGATGGGCGTGCAGTCATGATGGCCAACACCGATGGCCAACATGATGGCAGGCAGCGTGACTGCGTGGCCTGTGACACCCCCCCCCACTATGGGACTTGTCCGCTGAAATGAACCAGTGGCCAAGAAGTGCAGTACATTGAGCACCTTTTCCAAGGGGCTAAGTGCTTGGGAGCATAGGGTGGGTGATGTGAGGTCATCCTCCCACTCACTCACCAGGTTGAGTATTATGTGAGGTGGAAACCTGTATCTCCCATACACCTGGTCATTAGGCATCCCAAAAAGGCTGGTTCTGGGTGGAAAAATTCTGGCCCTGACTATCCTCCTCCTCCTCCTGCGGTATCCCACGACCACTGCTGCAAGGAATGGTATATTCATCTTAGCGTCTGAGCTTGTTTGTTGTTTGCGCGCACTTTTATGCTGCGCGGGTCCACGTATGCCTGCTTCCTGCTGGCGTACGTGTTTCCGGATTAGCGCCTCTTTTTTGGCGCACGCGTTAGCCCTGTTCAATTCCATCAATACATGTTGTAGGCGCGCGTTTGGGCATTCCGCGCATTTGCCTCCTGTACTTCCCCCATGACGCCCACATTTTCACGCATTGTTCCCCATTCCGCGTGTTATGCCCCATGTTAAGCCTACTTTTGTTGTGTGCAATGCGCTATGTGCGCTTTCGCTGTGCGTGTAGCGCACGCTGTTTGAAGACATGTGCGCCAGCATGCGCCACGCAGGATTTTAGCGCACATCCATGGATTTACACACGCACGGACTTACATGAATCGCTGTGCGCGGGTTTCGCTGCGATTTTCGCACTTGAGTTGCGATTCGCACGCTTGCGTGGAAATTTCCAGCGCACATTCATTCCATGAATCGGCCTGTTAATATGGAGAACTAGCAGGGAAGGTAGCGATGCCAGTGGAGTTACTAGAAATAGCATTCCACAACTACACTTCCCAACACATGTAACTAAGCAACACATTGCAGCAGAAATACAGGAACATTGGTTTGTTCCAAATTTAGAGGAGCATTTGTCAAAATTCACAATAGAATGTACAACATGTCAGACTAACACTTCAGGAATGACAGAGGGACACTGCGAGGAATGCTACTGCACCCTGTGGGGATATGGGGGAAAGATGTAATGGAGCAAGATACCGGATTGTGATAGTTTGACCCTTCTCAAGATGGGTGAAACTGGACCATGCCCCGGCCCAGACGCAAAGTGTGCCGTGAAATTCCTGGTGCAGAGGTTTTCTCAAGGTGAGGCATATGTGACATAATAAGATCAGATAATGGCACACACTTTGTAAATGACCTCTTCAAGGAAGTATCTCAAACCAAAAGAATGTCCCCTCTCCGTGTTTGTACATTTCTTAAGTAAATACTTTAGTTGTGCCACTCCTCTACTCAAGTGAGGCACAATCTTGTTCCTTCCTTGTCCTTGCTTCTAACATCAGAAAATTGAGGACAAGGGAACTATCAGTGAACTTATCACACTTCTTCTATTCATCTTGCCTGAGTCATATGATGAAATAATAATCAACTTCAGCCCAACAGACAATCATATGTGTTTTATATGAGATATAAATCAAAAATCAAACAAGAAAATCGTATAGTGCAACATCAATTATTCACAATAGCACATACGTGGAGTCTAAACAAAACAACATATTCATCTTCTGATACTCAAATCTTAATCAAAAAGGGCATATATTGCAACACCAATTATTTAAAATAACATATACATAAAGTACAAATAAGAAATCACATTCATTTTATGAAAAATCTCCTACATCATATCAACTCTAACATGTTGTGTGACTAATTATATCAGGAAGCAAAAGATGAGACAATTTCACATGCTGACATATCCTTCTAAAGTGCACACCTACCCAGAGTCACAAGTTCTTTTTGTTGTTACTGGAGTTATCTTCACTATCCTCCTAGTTTGTATGATATATGGAGTCTGGGTCTTGGATTTACAAGATATCTATATATTGTCTACGTGTCAAGGTCAACATCTCACACTATGTGGAAAATGGCATCTAGACCACATTTGTCTTCAATGTTGCCTTTAGTGTGTTCACGTTTCGGTGGGTTATGTACAAGTATTCTACAACCACCTTCTTCAGAGTGTCCTGTTGGTAGACCCTGTTTTAAATGTAGAGAGAGAAAGAAGTGTGAGTGGTTCTCAAACTAGAGTGCTGGTACACGCTCAGCATATACTTCACTTAGTCATTTTTACTCTAGTTACCGGCTGTGTTTCACAAAGGTCGGTAACTGAATTCCAAAGTCCATAGGCTAATCCGGAGTGGAAGGATCAGAGTTGAAATTCAGTGCTCTGTTGTCTTTTCAAGATACGGTCAGGGCTCGTGCAGCATTGTGTGCTGCACAAATCTTCAAATGAGGTTGGTTCTAGGACAGTGGGGACAGAGAAGAAGAAAAAGATATAAAAATTGATCATTGGTGTTGCAGGTACCTAACGTGTCTGTACATGTTAGGAAACTATAAGGGATTGATGTATATATTCACCTTTGCTCCAAAGTCCCAGGCTGTCAGATGGTCGTGTCCTGTCGCACTTGGTTTATCCAAAAATTTGAGACCTCCTCTGTGCATCGGTCTCCTTAGTTTGTGTCCATATCTGTATGTATAAAGACAAGTCTCAGGGGATTTATAATCCTCACCTTGTCTCAAACAGGGGAGTGAATCTAGCCAGAGACAAAAGATGCGGTGAGGTTGCATGTACGAGAAGCATGTGAGCCAAGAAATTGCAGGACCGTGTTTCTCATAAGATTCTGCAGGTTATGTGTGCCTTTATGCACCCTATCTGTATACCACGTACTCAATGGTAGCGTCTGCTGGAAAGAGTGTGTCACCCCCCTCCTCCCAATGCAGTGCGATGCCTGTGGCCCATTTTGGTAGAGTGAACATGCCTCAAGTCCCAAAAGCAGTGTGTTTCCTGGGAGTGAACTAGTATGCACCCTTAATTTGAATGTAGCACTGCCTCACCTACCTTGAATTGTAGCCGGGTCCTGGCTTGCATGCGTGGCTCCCATGATTGAAGTCCACGTCCTCCGTCTCCAGCTTGTCTCACTGTGTGTTCTGCTTCCGGGAATGCAAAAATGTAGTTACGGATACCGTGTCTCCCGGGTCAGTGACCATTGGGTTAGGGGAGTCCTACAGGCTGACATAGTTGTTGCGTGGTGTAGTCATTGGCTGACTCTTGGTTGTCATTGAGCCTGACTATGCATATCGTCCCATAGCCCTGTTGCTAGTTCTCCAGTCCAGAAAGTAACGTAATCATATTCTGTTTAACGGAAAAATTGGAATCTAAAGCCTTGCGAATGGTGTGGCCCATTTGCTTGACCCTGTGTGGTGGATCGAGTGAGCATGACCAGGGGGAGCGTAATTTCATACATTTTACTGGTCATGTGTTAGACCGTAGGGTGGGTCGAGGGAGCACTGTATATTGGCACGTACAGTCCTTATTATGGTTGCTGGTATTACATGTTCTGATGTATCACTAGCCAACCCAGTTTTATGTTGGATGTCATGCGAGCACCATCACTGGGAAAGCATATTTTTGTGCGAAATGTTAATGGTGCATGCTAAATCCTCATGGGCTAGTGTTTCTGGCAACTCAAATGTGCAATGGAGACATACTGTTACTGGAGTTGGGCGTTCCATGGTGCTGCCAAAAGTTCTGGTCACTAGGCTTAGTTAATGCTCTGAGTTTAGTGTCCCAAAGTCAGAGCTTTATTGGTATAGTCCATTTGTTCCATAGCTAGAGGTCTGTTAACCAACATTACCCCTAGATTGGTTGTGTGCACCTGCCATCTGTTAAATCAGTTTCGAGCCATTCTGTATAGAGGCAAGATATGTTCATCTGAATCAATGGATGGTTGGTTAAAAGGATTAATTGAGGCCGTGTTGGTACGCGTCCAGGTGGAGTATCTATCTGGATTCCCTGTGCATTAGACTCTTGGATATATCCGGTCCTCCTTTTACCCTCTCCAAGACCCACCATATCACATCATTTGGGGAGTGTCTAGCTTCCAAATAGTGTGTCACCAAAGGAGCTGTCAAAGTCTTGCATCTTATCCGGGATCGGTGTTCTGATATTGTCAGATGTACTGCCCGTGAGGTCTGGCCCACATATTTCAGGCCAGATGGGCACTGTATGCAATAGACCACATTTTCACTTTTACAATTTGTGAGGTCCCGCAGGAACCATTCGCGTTGGCCTATTTTTAATGATTTGAGTTTAATGGTAAACTTACATGCCACACCATTGTCACATGGAAAGTGCCCTTGCATCGGTCGCAGAGTTCTTTGTGCCTGGTTTCTCAGGTCTGGTTGAAAGAGAGAATGCACTAAAGCTTCTTTAATGTGTTTGCCCTGTTTATATGCAAAACGGTGTGGTGGGTCATCCGGTAGATTGAGCCTGGCTATATGCCAATGCTTCCGAATGGTTTTCTTCATCTGAGATGGGTGTGTTCCGTGGGTAATTACACATGTCAGGCGGTCATCTCTTTCATTATTCGTTGTATCTAGGGGTTGTAACAAAATGTCCCTATTTGCATTCAGGGCTCTTTTTGCCGCTTGATCTAGTAATGGTTTAGGGTAGCCCCTAGTCTTTAGTCTGGTGGAGAGGTCCATAGAGTGTTTTTTTAAATCCTCTTTTGACGTACAATTCCTCCGTATCCGTAGGAATTGTCCATATGATAAGTATGCATGTTGTGACTTAGATGATTGCTGGTATGGTATAGTAAAGTATTGCGATCTGTGGGTTTGAGATGCAGGTCACATTCCAGGGTTCCATCTTTGTGTCTTATAATCAGGTCCAGAAATGGGATTCCGTTGACACTGTGTCTATTGTGAAGAGAATGTCCAGATTACATGTATTTAGACACTGCCAGAATTGAAGCAGGTGAGTCAGTTCTCCCGTTCATATGAAGGTGACGTCGTCAATGTATCTGTACCAGGAGCTGACCTGGTAATGTCACTGGTTTACCCGAGGGAACACGTATTGTTCCTCAAAGTTGGCCATGTATAGTAGCCCCCATCGCGGTTCCCTTCATTTGCAGGTAAATTTGGCCGTCAAACATGAAGAAGATTTTTCTTAAGGCTATGGACATTAATTCCAAGCTAAAATTGGTAGGTACCCTTTGTTGTAAGGGGTTCCTCGTAAGCCATTCATGTACGCATTCAATAGCCGTGTCTTGCAAAATGTTAGAGTACAACGATTTGATGTCCATGGTCACTAGGATCTGTGTTCGTGGATCAAAGGCCTTCCCCTCCATAATAGTTTTGGTATGTCTTGTGTCACGTAAATACGTGGTTGTTTGCATACTCAGGGGTTGTAGAAAAGTATCTACAAATGTGCACAGTGTCTCCAAAATGGAGCCACATCCTGACACTATTGGTCGGCCTGGTGGATTTATAGGGTCTTAAGGGATTTTGGGTAACACATAGAAACAGGGAGTTCTCCCCCTTTCCTTATTAGGAATTATGCTTCTTTTTGGGTAATACACTCTCGTTGTATTGCAAAATCCACAGTTTCCATGATTTCTTGTTCCAGATTTTTCATGGGATTAATGCGAAGAATGGAATAGCATTCCATGTCATCCAGTACCAAGAGTGTCATCTTTTCTTCAACAAAGTGACATTTTTACTGGGGTCAAGCACAAATTATGTTCCAATTATCACCCGATGGCTAACGGGATGGTGAAAAAATTCAACGGCCTGCTCAAAAGCAAGTTCTCAAAGTTGTGTAACACGCTTAAGAAGAATTGGGTGTATTGCTTACATCTAGCACTGTTCCAACTCAGAACACAGCCAAGTAAAGACCATCATTTGAGCCCGCATGAAATAGTGACGGGAAGGCACATTCATACGCCACTCTCCCCAGTGAGATTAGCTTCAGATGCTCACAGAACTGCCACAGTGCTGGGGGGTGAATTTAAGGAATATCTCACCCAACTAACACGCACAGTGAGCAGCACAGCAAGACAAATTGCACCACCATTTAATGAAAATGCAGCAACAGACACTGCGATGCCAGCACATGATAGACCAAAGGGTCAGTTAATGCCAGGAGAAATGTGTATCTGCAGAGTTTTGTACGGAGATGGAACTCTCCATGATTTCATGGGCCATACAAGCTTATTTACTGCACACCTACTGCAGTAAAAGTTAAGGGATTGAAATATTGGGTGCATCTGTCAGATGTGAGAAGAGCATGCGATAGTGCAATCCCTCAATGCCAACAAAATGACAGCAACGAAGTTGCAAGTGGGTAAAAGAGGAGGTATGCAGAAACAAAAAATTAAAAAAGAGCAAAATTGAGAGCAATGATTAAGATTGAGTAGGACTCTCGTGCTCATGTTTGCTCTCTCTCTCTCTCTCGCTCTCTCTCTCTCCCTCTCTCTCTCTCTCTCTCTCTTCTCTCTCTATCAATTACAAGAAATTTGATTGACAGCTTCTATAGAAAAATGATTATCCTTACTGAAAGAAAATAATATGAAGTACAAAATGAGTTTATGTTGATGAAATTTAAGGGACAAGTAGCAGAATAGTATTAAGGTGTGCACACCAAAGAAATTATACATTTAGTAAAAGATTAGTGGAAAAATTAATATGATGACAGTAAAATGAAAATTGGATGAAATAAATAATGAAATGTATGCATGTCACTTAACAATTTTATATCACCCCCCAGGTGAAACAATGGCAGAAAGGAGTGCGCTTATTGATGATGACACAATTTTAGTTAGTGATAGGGCAGTTAGTAGAGTTAATAAATATTATAATCTAGAGTGTGGTATACATTTTCAGCAATACTGTTTTCTGCAATGTTATTTTTTATGGCATGGTACTATACTGTGTCTTTCATTATTAATGATATGAAAGAAGGTGTCAGTGGGGTAAACCTAATACGAGAAGGCTCAACACTCATATGGGCGGGTGTGAAAACTATGTGGAAACATAATCCCTCTGCCAAAACAAACCTCACTATGCTGCATAAGAATCGCACAGCAACAGCCCCCCCTGTTTCCACGTGCTTCTATCATGCCAAGTAATGATAACGAGACCGATCAGTATGATGAGGATTACTTTTGGGAGAGTGAACCTGATCTGATAGATATTGATGTACAGGCAACCACAGAACCTACCTCACAAAGCACTATAATGCACTTTAATTTTGCTGCTACTAGTATACAAGAGACCCCAGAACCACAGGTCTGGTACACTGGGAACGAACACAATGACACAACATGGGCAGGTGTCTTTCCCATAAACTATCGAAAACTAAAAACGATCAATGACAGGGAAGGGGGGATGAGGAGACGGAAAAGGGGGGCGGTAGGGAAAAGATATGATATCTACCATAGCCTGGGATTAGATGAAATAGAAGACCCCCAGACCAGTCAAACAAATGGTACTCAGACATGAGTGCTACAGAAAAACAAGCCACGAACAAGAGCTGCTATGTTTGCTCTCTCATATACATGCATCAGGCACACCTAAAATACTTGGACCCCAAGAGGTGCCCTTGTCAGACGCCCAATGTTTAATTCATCTCTTATTATGTAGGATTCGGAGCACCTTCCAGGCACACACAGTTACAATAGAAATGCTGCAGAACGAGAAAACCTGCTCAAGCAAGCGCCAAGGAGTGATTTGTATCAAAGAGCCATTTTTGTCATAAGAGGAACAAGATTTACAGAGAATACGTGTCATGACGAAACAATTGAGTGCAAAACTGAAGCACTTATAGGACTAACTGAAGACAACGTTCAATGGGTCAAAGAAATGTGTGCTCCCGTCTGGTCCCAGCACATTACAAAACTCACATGGGTTACCGCTCTCGAAAAACCTATCAAAACCCAAAAAGAAATTTCACATGAATTTTGTTTTCATGGAGAATGGAAGGTGCCGATGGGTGCCAACAAGCGATGCAACAAAACAATCATCATTCCAGATATGATAAAAGAAACAGCTGCACTCATAGACATATACTGGATGTGTGGCAAACAAGCCTACCTGCTTCTACCAGCATCATGGAGAGGTACGTGCGCCCCGGCCACTCTGCATTCAGCACTAATGGTAATCCCAGAAAGCGATATCCAAGGAAGGAGAGGTTCAGCTGGCATATTGACAGCAGAGGAATCGGCTGGCATATCGACAGCAGGGGAATCGGCTGACACATTGGCAGCGCCCCAACCAGCAACCATAGAGCTTTACTCATACGACATGCTGTCTGAAAGTGACCTAAAAGACAGACTGTCCCGTAAAAAGAAGTAATCAAACTATATTTCCAGTGAATCATCCAATCTTCACGCTGAGATTCCCGCAATATATAAACTCTTTAACTCTGCAGAGACATTATTTGCTTCCTTCCTAACGCCAGAACTTCAGGCGCAAACAAATGCCAAATGGTTAGAAATCGTCCACTGGGAGCTGATCCAATTGGCCAATGACACTGAAGAGGGATTCAACGTGATCAAGGTGGAACTTTGCACCTTGCATCTAATGACAATGCAGAACCGGTACGTCCTAGATCTTCTCACAGAAATGGACGGCAGTGCTTGCCGAAAAATCGGGAGTGCATGCTGTACATTCATACCTTCTGAAGATGCAGATAGTGGGACCGTTTCCCACGTCATCTCAGCAGTACACAGCCTGGGGTAAAGAATGCTGAAAGAAGGAGGAATAGAGGCAAGCAACTGGTTTGACAACATGTTGAATTGGATACCATCCTGTTTCAGCATCATGATGAAAATGTTTGTCCCAGTCATCGTTTTTATTTTACTATTTTTCTGTGTGTGCCAAATAGGTATCCGATGCTGTGCAAAATCTATGGCTAATTCAGCAATGATGGGCAGACAGACAACGGTTAGCCACCATGATAGATGCACAAGTGCCAACTGGAGAACCAAACCGACCAAAATACCACATGACAGCTGTCTATTGCCAAAATGGGGATAGAGTAGACAATACAATAAAGGAACCAAGGGAGCTGCAATGGTACAGGGAAGTGTGGGTGGACCTGGATGGGGATGGAGCAATATATATGATGTGCACACCTGATGAATATGCAAGAGGAGGGCATAGCCTGGGAAGCGTATTTAGGGCTTGGATGCCAATAAAGGGTACACCTGGTTGGGATGAAGCGGAAGCAGAGTATTATCAGAATGAAAATAAGAATAATAAGTAGTTTGTTACTTTAGATGTAACGAAAGGGGGGAATATGTGGGAGCGAGGGGTCGTTTTGGACCCACTCATACATTCTGCACAACATGGACCACTTGCTTGACCAATTGTAGGGACGCTTCCATTGACCTTATGCCTGCATTGGCATAGGTGGGGCTGTTGCGAGAGACACTTGGCATCCATTTTGTGCACCCTCGACTCCATCTTTGGACTAGGCCTCACTGCGATAATACAAAAAGGCTTCTCTCCCCTCTGCAGTGCCGTGCTCATGGCCCCCATCTTTTCTCACTGTGCCTGAAAGCTTTGCAGCTCCATTCTCACGCCTGAGCCTGATAATTGCAACAAAACAAATGTAACATCTTGCCCTTCCTCTGAGATCACTGTCCTATGTGTGAACCGGCTTGAACCATGCCTTGTAGCTCATTCATCTCCACAAACCTACCTGTGCCCTCTTACCCCCGCTGTTGGAAAATTACTGCCAGTATAACCGTGTGTCCCTGCAAGGTATTCTCTTGATGTACCAGACATGTAACCCTGTGGTAAAGCTCACCCCAGTGTGCCCCCAACTAACACCAAACCTCTGTCACAATATATTGCACCCTAGAACGAGCAAATCTCAGAATGTCTTATAGCCTCTTTTGATGCGCCAGGACCCACCCCACAGTCAATGTAATCTTTCGGACCAAGACCCTAACCCCGGCGCTCCACATAAGTCCCAATGAATAATGCTGTGATTATATGCGATCAATTTATAGATCCATGATGATATATTCAAAAGAACTGTAGTGATCATTATTTAGTGCATGTCTGATGGTAGTATCTCACGTTAGCTTAGTTAGGGCCTGCCCTGCCTCACCGCGACCTGACCCTCACCCCGCCTGGACATAGACAGATGGACCTCATGACGCTCACCCTCCCGCCAACCAAGCAGCCAACCACGGAGGAGCAGCACCTATATGTCCATAGGCAACGCAAACTTGTGTCGAACCACAGCATACTTTGTGATCTTCATGTCTGACATCATTAATGACGATTTTTGCTCTTATAATCAAATGTACATGTATTGTTTGCCAGAGCACTCTCGGGCAGTAGAGTTCTCCGGATGTCAATTTTATATAAAAGAAAACAAACTCTCGCAGCCTGTTCTCTTAGTCCCATTCCCCATTGGGGTGTGTCTAATTTCTTTGCATCACACATATAAGACGGGTACTGGGCCTTTACACTGGTCACAAAAAGTGTCTATGAAACTTGTATATGGAGGTGTTGGCATAAGCACATACTTTCTATATCATTCATTTTTCAAAACTCAATATCTAATGTGGCATGTTAAGAAAGAAAAACGCTTACATATGCCACTGATTACATTTCTAGAACACTTTTCACAGAATTCTTTTGATAAGCTTTTAGAATGTTTTAGCTATATATAGCCAGTACACATTCCATGGTGTATGCCAATTAACGGGCTGATTCATGGAATAAATGTGCGCCGAAAAGGGGAGCACAACCGGGAAAATTGCAGCGCAAAAGCGAAAATCGCAGCGCACGCGTGCCAAAGCCGCGCACATCGATCCATGGAATTAAGTGCACGTGTAAATCCTGGGATGTGCGCTAAAATTGTGGTTGGCACACTCGGACGCACACGTCATTAAACGGCGTGCGCTACGTGCAAAGGGGAAGCGCACATAGCGCAGCGCACACAACAAAAGTGAGCGTAACACGGGGCGTAACACGCGGAATGGGGAACAACACGCGAAAATGTGGGCGTTACGGGGGAAGTACAGGAGATAAATGCCTGCAACGGCCACACGCGCGCCAACAACACATATTCATGGAATCGAACAGGAGAAAGGCGTGCACCAAAATAGACGCGCTGATCCAGAAACACGTACGACTGCAGGAAGCAGGTGTAAGTGGGCCCACGCAGCATAAAAGTGTGCGCAAACAACAAATAAGCTCAGACACTACGATGAATATACCGTTCCTCGCAACAGTGGTCGTCGGACACCGCAGGAGGAGGAGGATAGCCAGGCCCTGCATTTTTTTACCCAGGACCATCCTTTTTGGGATGCCTGATGACCAGGTGCATGGGAGGTAGGTTTCCACCACACATAATCCTAGAACCGGTGAGGTAGTGGGAGTATGACCTCACATCACCCACCTTGTGCTCCCAAGCACTGAGCCCCTTGGAAAAGGTGCTCAATGTACTGCACGTCTTGGCTACTGGGTAATTTCAGCGGACAAGTGCCATAGTGGGGGGTGTGTCACAGGCCACGCAGTCACGCTGCCTACACCAGGTTTTGGCCATCATGACTACACGCCCCTCAGTCCACAGGCACATATACATGCCCAGAACACCTGCAGAAAGGCAGGCCGTGGTCCAGGACATTTACGGGGTGGCACACTTCGCCAAAGTGCTAGGTGCCATTAATTGCACCCATGTGGCGCTTTGTCCTCCCAGGGCCACTGAGCATATACATCGAAACCGCAAACACTGGCATTCAATCAATGTGCAGGTTGTATGTGATGCCAAGGGAATAATAACTTCAGTATATGCCAACTATCCAGGGTCAAGCCATGATAGTTACATTTTCAGAATGTCACCCCTAAACCGGGACCTGGAAGCTGGCCGGCATGGCGACACGTGGCTAATTGGTGAGTATAAATGCCTCTGCACATGCATGCATATCAGAAACTGAGAAAAGGGAAAACCCCACTAATGAGAACCATAATCACCTCCCCAGGGGACAGTGCCTACCCACTGAGCACCTACATGATGACGCCATTTCGGAACTCCACCACACCACCCGAGGTAAGATACATATTGCAACCCGGGGCATAGTGGAGCGCATATTCGGAGTCCTCAAGTCAAGCTTTTCCTCCCATGACCGCTCTGGTGGGCAGCTTCTATATGCACCCCCAGTAGTGTGCAGGATCATAGTGGCAGCATGTGTCCTGCACAAAGTTGCAACACGCCGGGCCGTGCCAGTGGACATGGTGGTGCCCTCACATCCCCAACCACATGCACGCTCGCTGTGCATGGGAGGTGAAAGGGCACGTGGTGAGCCAGCCCATACCCAGCTTGTGGCAAATTACTTCACCTAAAATCACACCCCTGCGGAGTGCACACAGCCCTGGCACATACCAGCTGTGAATCAACGATGATGACAAAAGAGACAGTCAATTGTCACAACCATACCAGACTGAGATTGTTCCCCTGGAAGTGTTACATTGTGTGCATCCCTACCTACTCAAAGACACCCAATGCTGTATCACAAAAAGACACACATTCATGCAGCATGAAAGATGACCCCCTTGCAAAATACTGCATCAAAATAGTGCCATGTCATCCAACCCCTCCCCATCTCAGCTACCCAACACACCATGGCATGGCATGCAATGTGAAAGCAAGTAAATGAATGCACAACACATGAACAAGTGTCACAAAGTGCAATGTTCCAAATGTAAACAGTCCGCAGACAATATTTTCTCAGTAATCAATAAGAAACACCACCCATGAACAAATACTTACCAGCAACACAATAAATCAGTACAGGAAGAAAGTGTGGCAATACAAGACAGGAAAAAATCAAAGTAGTGCAAGTATCACAACGTGACCAAGGCAGCACATCGACACCTTCCAACTGCAGAGTGTTGCTGTCAGGCAAATGTCTCAGTGTACTACATACAACATGAACTGCATCTGCAAAGGAGACCGCCTTGTGAAGATATGAAGAACCTACATGCAAACAAGGAGAAAGACATGGATGAACAAGCACATATCAATACACCATGAATTGTAGAATCCAACAACAATCCCCACTAGGGATGTACACAAAGTTTTGACTACAGACTGCCCACACAACTCATGGGAGCCCAATGTCACTGTGTAAATTACTGTCACTTGGTCACACCCTTTGCAAGCCCATGGAAAGGGGAAGAAGGAGGGGTGTGTGTGTCAGGAAACCAAGCATCTAACCCAAAGACAGGACAAGCCTCCATGTGCCCAGCTGGAATACACAGTTTGTGCCCACAGGAGCCACACAAAGCAAAACATTGTAAAAAAAAAAATTGAAAAAAAAATAAATCAAAAATGACCATGTGTGGACCGGGGGGGAGGTAGACCATCCAGGAGGCACGAGGTACAGGGTACATCCCAACACCCACATGCATGGATGTTGGGAAAAAAAATACCTCCATGGGCTCATGGCCTGCACGGCTACGCTACAGAGGGAGAAGTGCCGTCGCTCTCTTCACCCTCTGCTGCTACAACAGGAGGTGGCCGTGATATGGGAGGCAGCCGACGCAAAGCCCTGGTATGGTCCTCCATGGTAGCAAGCATGCGGGTCTGGAAGGTTTGGTTCTGCAGGATAATGGTACGGAGATCCCCATGCAACACCTCACGGGTTGCCTGCATTTCTGCATGCATGTCCTCGCCTGATGCCCGGATCTCCGCACGGGTTGCCTGGAGCTCAGCTGAGAGTGAACGTGTGAGCTGCTCCAGCTGCTGTTCTGACCTAAAATTCCGGGAAGACTCAAGTTCACTCAGAGTATCTCTGAGGAACCTGTGTTCTAACCTCAGGGCTTCCCTGTGGGCCTGTGAATCTACAGAAATGGCTTTGCGCAGAGCCTCCAGTCCAGCCCGTCAGTTCCTATTGGACGGCAACATGTCCTCCCTGTGTGAGTGGCAAATGGAGTCTGTTGCCTGCTGCTGGAGCTCCATCTGCCTTTCAGGGGGGAGAATGGAAGTGGCCACCCTATCTATTGCCTGAGCCATCATTTCACACGATGCTCCCTGTTGTGCTGCAATACTGTACATGGAGTTCTCCCACACTGTATTGCCTGATGGCGCACGGCCACCGTGTTGACGGGCACCACACCTGTTTGGGGCAAGGCGATCTGCACCTTGCTGTGATGGCACTGCCTGAGGCTGCAGGACTGCATTCCTCCTTTGATCAGCTGGCCCAGGAAGAGGAGCAAACATTGTGGCGTGTGACCCTGCATCCGTAACCACCACAGGCAGACTTTTCAACACTGACATCCCCATAGAGGGGTCTATCCCTGGTGCAGGTGGGTTGGACAGAACAGCATCCCTGCCAGAAACACTCACCTGCGATGGCACATATGTCTCACTGTCCGATTCAGCACCTGAATCATAGAGGTCTGCGGATGAGTCCCAAGAGACAACCGTGGACAGTATGGTCTGCAGGAGGAAAGGGTTTTCACCCACCACCACCCCACGTCCTCCACTGGTGCCCGGTTGTGGCTGAGATTCCTCCTGGGTCTGCACCATCCCCTCCTCCTCAACAGCATCAAGTGCCTCATCACCTGCTAAAACATGACAGACAACACATGGAAACAGGCACCATAGCACACACATAGGCCTGACGAGACAGAGATCCAGTACATAAATTGCACATGTCCCACATGAATATAACTCTGGCATGCATGCACTGTCAATGAGTTGGAATGGGAGGCAAAAAGCACACACTGAGGACTCCAAGATGGAAAAGCAGCACATGTGCAGCATGCTGGATTGCACTGGCAGCACACATTAGCCCGTGAGTTGCATGTCCAATACACGTACATGACACATGCCATCACAAAGGTGTCATGTAGTATAGCCATGGTACATTTGACAACTACAGCCATATGTCAGTGAATGAGTATTGTCACCCATCCATGTGAGATGGACATGATGAGATGAAACATGCAAAATAGTGTGACAAAATAAGCATGTGCCACACACTGCAACACATCCAGTGTTCAATTATACAGTGATGGCAGGCAGATGGATACATCAATGGTTGGTCACTTCAACATGACAGAAGACAACAGTCATGTTCTACATACAAACAGGGCCCAAAAATGATTGTGAGCAGGCCATTACTCAATTAGCCTGAATGGTTAAATCATTCCCATAACAAGGAAATAAATGTGGGCCATTGTGGGGTGTAATCTATGACAGAAGCATGCCACATATGTGGCAGTAGGGCAGAAAAATTCATCGTAAAAATGGCAAGGATTGAAACAATCAGGCTGAATGAACAGGAAAACATTATGAACAATGTTGTTGCAAGATGACAGTTGAAGGGCAACTGCAGTAATCTGGTGCAAATTGTCAGCTGTGGTCAGAAGGCATACTGTCATACCCAAACCCAAGTCCGGGGAATGGTTTGGAGGAAGCACATGGGTGACCCATACCAGTCATGACTACACACCCTCACCTGGCACTCAATCAGAACACATCACCCAAGCAAAATACACATGTATTACACACACATGCATGGGCACACACCGGACAATGCTTCAAAATCTGGTAGGTCTGCCACGCCTCGGATCTGTTCCTCTGTGACGAAGGATCCAGCGACAGACTCATGTTCAGTGAGTTGGTCGTTCTCTGGTGGAAAGTCACCAGAGTAGAGGCATGATTGGAAGCCACCTTGTTCTTTGCTCTGTGTTTCAGATCATTCCATCGCTTGTAGCAATCATCAGCTGTGCGCCTCACAAATCCAAGGGCACTAATGTGGTCCGCGATGGTCTGCCAGTGGGCCCTACGCTGAGCAGGCGTAGTCTTGCACCCTGCAGTCACCACCATTTCACAGCTATGTGCCAACACATAGGCCACAAGTGCATCTAGTTCGGCGTCATTGAAGCTAGGCTTCCTTGACGTGCCGGAGTGTGTTGCCGTGTCTGGGGTCCCAGCCTGTAGTGCAAGAGCACCCTTCTTCTTCTTGGAAGGTGGTGCGGATCCTGAGTGGCTTACGCTGCTCTGGTTGGTAGGGGCAGAAGCGCAGATGGACTGGGTACTTGAAGTTTGCAAAGGCACAATGACCAAAGGTCTCGGTGCAGGCATTGGCTGCAGGGTGATGTTGGCGTGACCAATGTCGGTGTGATGGACTTGTACCGACACTGTCCCGGCTGGGAGACTCAGAGCTGGGGTGGATTGAGCTGCAGCTGCCCCTGCAGCCTCCTCCCCCTGGCTACTTGGGGCAGCAGATGTCATCTGCTGCCCCAGATCCATGTGGCCTGGTGACAGCAACTTTCACCGCCACACGTGGCTTAGACTTGGTGACCTGGAAGTCAGCCTGAGAGTCATCCTGTGCCGGTTCAGTTGACAAAATGGGCCGGTTTAACAAGGGCTGAGCTGGGATGGCGTCAGCTACATTTCCCACAACCATTGGGAGGGGGGGCATAGGTGGCCCCGATTAGTCCTCCACACACTGGCCTTTTGGGGCACCCTGCACATCCTGGCAACGTCCCCTACCGCGGCCTCCTTTTGGAGGTCAGCCACCTTTCCCTCCCTTACTGCTTGGTCGCCTCCCAACCATGGCACTGATGTTGCTGTGCGTATGGGAGTTGCAGTAAACAATTGTCCTGGGCAATTGGGGTGAAAGGGGTAGGGTACTAGATGGAATTCATACTCTAGTGCTCTAGCAAGGCTGTCTGTGACCCCTGGGGGAAGATGACGGTTCACGCAACGCACAGGCACCCCAAAAACAAAAGTAAATGTGCACGCAACCCCTGGTAGACCACGTGCATGGAAAAATGAACCCGCACTACGCTGTGGCACCCAGAAACACAAAAATAAGCGTATGCGTGTTACACACAGCCTACAATGACCTCTGAAGGGGTACGCGACACACGGGGGCAACCACAGTTGTAAAATACGTGCGCGACTCACCGTCTGCCTGGA